>NC_024323.1:6977056-7044603 GCF_000523025.1 Cynoglossus semilaevis | reverse complement strand
ATGCCACGTCAGGTTTTATGGCGTACAGTAATGTCTTATTTCTGCCTCCATTTTGAAGAAAAATAAAATAAATAAACAACAACTGCAGTGAAATGGATCATTAACCTGCAGCCACAGACAGGCACCTGAAGGGATTTCATTTGAAAGAAAACATATGGGTGTCAGAGGCATCTTCTGCTTCCAGCTCCCATTTTCCTGACGCGGCAGAATATCCAGATTGTCACTCTTGTGGTTTTTTTTTTTTTTTTTTTTTTTACTTTTTGGATTATAGACCAGCCGAGTGAGCAGATTTACCTCTAACGGCCAGATGCTGTGGGAAAAAGACACGACGTTGGTTCTTAATGAAATCACTCAAAAGAAGATGCATTTTGACGCGCTGTCACAATGATGAATTAGCAGAGAAAAAGTAATGTTATTATGTTTCAGATGCAGTGTTTATATTTCCTGACAACAAAGCTGAGGTGGAGCTCCTGACTGTCCGCCGGTTCCTGCGGCTCCAAAACCATTTCTCCATGAAGAAGAATCAATTGTTGCTGCTGGTTAGAGTCGCAGAAGATAATCCACACTGGTGCTTTGGCTGAGGTTCGACAATAAATGCTTTTCCTGACCAAAAACCTTCCCATTTTATCACACCAAGGACCTGCACTGTGTAGTTTATAGCTATAATTGACATCTGGTGGAGCGGGATTTTCACCCCAACCTTTGGGGTTAGAAGAAGAACTTCGGTCAAACATCTATGGAAACAATATAAACGCCAGCGGGAAATAAACTCATTTAAAAATAATTTCAAATGTTACACCTCAGCAAAAAAAGCAAACTAAAAATAATTTTAAGACTTGGTCCACATACAGAGGTTTTAATCTGTATTTAAACTTGACGTCTTTATTCTCCCAGCAGGGCGGTGATGTAGAGGCTCAAACAATATCTGCAGGGATTGGCTTCACGAGTCTCGGCAGAATAAAGTGACTGAATGATGAATGAATAAATTAGCTTTTTAGATGACACTGAAATTCTGCAGGGAACTGACAGCTTCTCTGTGTGTGGCCTCAGAGATACTGTTTGATCTTCACAGGAGTGTTTTGGTCAGAGGAAAAGATGTGGGATTTTATTAGAGTCCATGTTTCAGAGCTTCCTCCAAGAACTTTGAGGTTTGCGTTTGAAATTCCTGATCTTGTCAAAAAATCCATACATCCATTTCCATACAAACATAATAAGACAACAAACCCAAAAGTTAAAGAAGAACCAAAAACCAAACCTATGATTCAGGATGAAACATCTTTTCTTTACATTTATTAACAGTCACCATTTATTGTGGTGCACTGCACAGATGCTAACACTATTAGCAAGAATAATAAAGAAAAAAACATATTCATCACTACAGTGAAGACTAGATGACAATACGCCTGTATTTCTACTGAATTATCTTTTTAACTTTTTTAAATAAAAAAACTAAATATTTATCTATTTGCTAAATATAAATGATGTTTTTGTTTTAGTGTGAAATACGACTTCAAAAATCTGGACACAACAAATTCAATCCAACAGTAATTGCTTTAAATGTTGCCACATTTCATTTGTAAATTTACTTCAATTTGGTCTGCGATGAAAAAGAAGAGAACAGCAGAGGCACACTGGAAATCTCATCTGTAAGACAACGATGCCTGTGTGTGTGTGTTTGTGTGTGCGTTTGTGTGTGTGTTTGTGTGTCATTTCCAGAGCTGTACACACAAGGGATTTGTGTAGTTCATGCAGGGTTATGTGCAGCGCGCACACACACACACAAACACACACAAACACACAATGTGCAGTGCAAACAATCCAGCGTGTTATTGACTGATTTATTACTACAATATATATTTATAACAGGCCCCGCCCAGTCCCGCAGCACAAATCCATATTGGCCTGGAGGGGCCGTCCAGTAAGGCTGCCAATGATTTACTATTAGAACTTTAGCTGTCGCTGCTTCACCCTGATGAATGTCACATGTCGCAAAGGAGGCTCACAGTCATGGGCATATGCCAAAGTGGCTAGAGTCCTAGTGTGTGTGTGTGTGTGTGTGTGTGTGTGTGTGTGTGGCTTTAGTCTAAAAGGCTAGCGGCACTATCATCCTTTCTAATTTCAAACGTCCTGATTGCGTTGCGATGAGCTCAGTGATGTAGTCGTTTTAGCCGCTTTCTTTACAATGAACTAAAGGCTGAATAAAATTCACCGCTTCGTTGGTTCTGCAACTTCATTTGACTCTAATGAAGTTACTGAAAGAAGCTCCAACGAATGAACACCAAAGACTGGGGTTCAATTCTGTTTAACATGTTTGGGGTTTTTTTTGTTTTTTTTTTTGATAGATGAGGCAGGAAGGAGGGAGAGAGTGGAGTATTGATGAGGAAGAAACTCTCTTCCATTCATCTTTTCCTCCCCCTGGGGTAGAAGTGTGGCGTTAGACAAGTGTCAGCAGTACTTATCTCACGCCCCTGTCTTTTCTTCTTCTCCTTAAAGAAATCTCTTTCTCCTTTGCTTTCATTCCCTGACAGGAAACCTTTATCCAAACTTTAATAAGTCAGGGAGGAAACGACATGAGGCGACACGTCCGTGTGTGTACGTGTGAATGTGCAGGCATGTGATTGTGTGTGTGTGAGACAGTATGCGTCAAAGACACAGGGGGCGCTGACAAGCCATTGATAAATGCCTGAGAAGGGAGGTCTGAGAAATGAGAGCAGAAAATGTTAGTGAAGGAAGATCGTATGTGAAGAAACGTCTGAGTGGCTGCACCGTCTTCGTACCTTTTCCTGGGTCTGGACTGAAAATATATATATATATTGCATATATTCGTATATGTACATCTGCTGGTGTAAGTCTACGCTAACATGATTCGTATATGTACGTCTGCTGGTGTAAGTCTACGCTAACATGCTTAGAATAAATAAAACGACAAATCAGTAGGGTCTGAAGCAAGAATTTAGAATGGCCTTAGATAAATAAAACGACAAATCAGTACGGTCTGAAGCAAGAATTTAGAATGGCCTAAAATAATTTTGGTAGTTTGAATAAAAGTAATTTAATTAAATGGAAAAAATCATGGTGTAGTCGACCCATCCTGTAGTACTGCAGTACTAGGGTAGGGTGACAAATAAAAGTCTTTGAATCTTTGAATCAACCAGGTAAAAGGGCAGCACGGTGCAGTATTTGTGGACATAAAAACAGAGTAAAACACATCAGAGGACCGGGTTGAAGAACAGAGGACACAGGGGACAACAGGACAGAGAAAACATTGAGCGAGACAACATGGCATGAGGCAGGGCTCTAAAGGAGACTGACAGAGAAAAAAGGTAGGAGACGAGGGAAGATAAAAGAGACACAAAATTGAGGTGGAAAACCCAAAGACGAGACGGGCAAGGAGGAAACTGCTCCAGACAGAGCGAAAACGCTGAGGCTGACGTCTCTCAGGGAGGAAGTGGCGACAAAACAGTGGTAGGAATTAGTAAAAAAAAAAAACGCATCAACTACACAGACGGAGACGGTGCTGCTCAGAAACACAAATATAGAATAAAAGGAATATCAGGAAAACGTGAAGTGCATTTATGAAAATGTATGGCTATATAACCAGGAGCCTGAGTCCACATCCGTCCACATCCGTCCACTACCTTTCCTCCTCTCCTCACACCTCAGAGCTCAGAGGAAGCCGTATCTGCCTCCCTAATTACCTCATTAGCATAAACAGCCACACTGTGGTGGAGGGAAGGAGCTGTGCTGTGGTTAGAGGAGGAGAAGGTGGAGTGGGGATGTGCTCAGCGTTTCACCTGGATGAAAAAAAAAAGAGTGTAATTTTGGGAATAGAAAAGAGATTGCAACGAAAATGCAATGCTTGCAGACAGGGAGAAAACTGTCAAAACTCGTCTTCCTTCTCCGCGCTGCCCTCTCATACCTGCCTCTTTTTTTTTTTTTTTTCTTTTTCATCCCGGCTCCTTTTTTCTTCGTCTTCTCTCCTTTTAAGACTTGGCTGTGTGCTACTCATTCTCTGCTGCCTGCTCTTCTATCCATCTCCCTCTGTCTCTCTCTGTCTCTCTCTGTCTCTCCCCCAGTCCTTTCTGCCTCTGTGCCATCCTGCAGGTATCTGAGAGCCAACAGCCATTATTCTCCTCCTCTCCCACGTTGTCCCTCACTCTCCTCCTCCACTTTCAGCACTGTCTTTACCATTATTTCTATATTCCTCTACTCACTCACCCCCACCCCTCCTCCCTGCACTAAGGATCTCCAGTTTGTACTGTCACCTTCATCACACATCCACACACAGCTGCGCAAACAAAAGAAGAAGAAAAAAAAGAAAACCAACAAAAAGAAAATATTTTAGTGAACGTTAACAACACGACTTCAGGAAGAGAAAATGAATTAATGTGTTAAAGTAATGGAAGTGGATGATGTTGTAAATTGGCCAAGTTTTAACAAGCAAGACAAATAATTAAAAATGTTATGATTTATATTTTCAAAAACAAATTGAATAAGATTTTGTTTTTTGGGTTTTTTTTTTTTTTGGCAAAGACAACATTTTAAAAAGTTTTCTCAAAGAGTAAATTGTCTCAAAAATTTGACAAAATGTTTTTACAGCCTGTAACTGTGTTTGTAATCACCTGCAAAACTATGAGTATTTTGGTAAATAAACTTCTAGATTTCTATTTTTTTTCCCCCAATATTTTTTCACCTTTTGTCACTGATTAACCAACTAGACAAATAACCATTCAATCCCTAATGACAACATTTAATCAAATTTAATTCATGCACATTTTTGACTTCTAGCAGCCCAACTATGTTTTAGTAAACACACACACAAACTAAATAAAGTATTCTCACTAAGCAGATCTGTTATCATTATCCCTGACACTGATGAATCAGATTATATTTGTCCTTTTAGGATTACTTTATAATGCTGTATTTTGATGATGATGGTCCCTGATGTGTTGACGTCAGATCATACCATGACATATTTAAGCATTAACTATTAGAAATCTAGTTATAAAAGTATGTAGTCATTCATTTTTAAATGGGTGGAGGTTCAGTATTCTGAGCCATGTTCTGATTGTTAATCTTTTACAGAATGTATTGTGGGCCAGTTGTTAAAAAAGCAACTTCAGGTCCACTTGAAAAATGTAGGTTTTTCAATTGTACAGAATGGTAGAAAATCTCACCCAGCGGTGAACGGTGAGGAAGAAGAAGTCAAGTTAAGAAACATGTTTTACTTCATTGACTGCAGTGGCGCGGCTGAGTCGGTTCTCTGTTTTAACTGACACTGCGGTCATCTGCTGTTAGGGCCGAGGTCACACTGTGTTAATTTGGGTCACAGGTGGTGGACGGAAGTCCTGTCAGCAACAAATGGACTTTAAAAACGCCCCCCCCCCCGATGCCTGCTATAAAATGCACTTTACCTGCACTAAATTTGCACATTCACAATGTCTGCCTCCCCGGTCGCTGGCAAACAGTTTTTTTTATTCTCACTCACTTAGCTTTTTGTGATCAATACATTTAACCTTCCATTTGTTCCACCGTTCCCTTGACTAATTAAAAGTCCTCGACATCCTCGTCCGTCAGAATCTCACCGATGGAAATGAATCAGCTCTTAGTTGGTTTCTGACTCACTTCCTGTCTTTTAAATGTACAGACTCTGTCATTACTCACCCAATTAATCATAATGAATATGTTAAAAGCAATATTGTTTTATGAAGTCATAATCTTTGCGCAGTCATTCCACCGCTCGTCTCCAGTAGCCAAATCATTGCCCTTCCCCTTGAGCGGGACTTTTTTATATTTACAAGAAAGGCCACTCAGAATAAAACTGGAATGATTTAATCTGTCATTCAACTGTGGGACAACACACACACACACACACATCACCGCAGAGAATTATTTTGGGGTTTTTTGTTCTGTTGAAAATTCTCAGTAAGTCTGTGTACGTTTGAGCTCAGACTGAGATGTTTGAATTCATTAAAAAAAATCTGCCAAACAGATCTGACAGGAGTATTTAGGAGTAAATAAAGGTTTTACTCACGGTGGAGGCATTTGAATATAGTACTGAAGGAAGTAAAGAAAACAGGAGTGAAGGTCAAACTAAGTTATGGAGAAAGGAAGAGAGAGAGAGAGTGGGAGAGGGGGGGGCAGGGGGGAGGGCTCCACAGAGCTGGATCAAAGACAGCATATAGTGAAACTATTTATAGGAATCAAACGTCGTGATAGGAGTAAAATAAATTGGAAAGATTCGTTTATCAGCCTTATGAAGCGTGGACTGCTGCTCCTCAGCTGCTGCTTAATCTATATATTCTAGAGCAGGTGTCAAACTCAAGGCTCGCTGGCCAAATCCTGCCCTCTGAGCCATTTAATGTGGTCAACCAGAGCTTAACATGAACATGGTTGTCTAAGTCTATATTATAGTGTGTACTAGTGTTTACTGGTTAAATGCACAGCAATAAATACATGCCTTGAACCCTTGATTGATTGACTTTGACAAGAAAGACACGTTAAAAAATAGTATTTGTAGAGTATACAGTATACGTATACATTTTAGGACATTTGGTTTTGGGTGGAAACGCTCTCACGATACCAACCACTGCAAATGCATTTCGGCTTTTTGTTTGAAAATACTGACAGTTGCTGAGAGAGAAGAACTCCTGAAAAGAAAGTTTGGCAGAGGAGCCAACGGAGAAGGGAAGAAGACGGCGTGATGTTTGTGACAGCGGGCAGAGAGGTCGTTCCACGCTGTCAGGCGCCGGCTCCCTCAGGAGTGGTTAAATGCATTAGAGCAGTCCACTGAGAGGCAGAGGTGTGATTAGCTCTACTTCAGCTTCAGGATGGAAACTTGTCAGAATGCTGGACTCGCCGACACCCGAGAGAACCCATGTGGATGTGCTAATAAGACTGGGTTAGTAACAAAGGGAGGACAGTCTGCTGATTATTAAGACACAGACGAGTGTGTGACATTGTCCAGAAACAACAACCACAGACGTTCACTGTGTTCACACAGATGTGTAAGAACAAGAACGGCCTTAAAAACAACCGTGTCTCATCTGACCAACCCAACAATCTGATCATGGCAGAATTACTGTGATAGATGTAATAGATGGTTCCACATGTTCTAATACAATTGTAGAAATGAAGTCCGTCCAAAGCAAATACATTAATCACATTAATTAATTTTTGAATTAATCAGATTACATTTTTAATGCATGTAACGCATACACAACAACAACAACTCCACCATGGATGCACAAGGTGTTACAGAATCATCAGATGCAGTGTGGGAGACTGCAGACTGAGTATTACTGTTGAGGACAAAGTCGTGTCTGAAGTGTTGAAAGAAACTCTCGACACATTCAAGCCACCATGAAAAGAAAATGCACATTTTACATATTAATTGATGTTGATGTATCTCAATTAATCACGATTAATTATTTGTTTGTTTTTTGGATAAGAGGAAAAAAAAAACACGTGTCTGAAAGACAAACACACGTCATTTAACACAGAATTTCAATCAAACAAAGTGTGTGTCACGTGTGTTGTAGATCATCAGTGTGACCTGGCTGTGTGCTTCACACGACCTGTAAGTAATCCACGGGCGGCTGTGAGCAAGACGGCATCAGAAATTCAATTTCCCCAGACCGGGCTAAGAAAACTGTTGAGCAATGACCTTACACAAATGTCAAAGCAAATGTATGCAGTTTAATTCTACAGAACGTTGGAATCTCCCAGAAGACCACATTCATCATGCAGTCCACTTGTCAACGAGTCAATGTCAGAGGACTAAGGATGCAGTGTGTGTGTGTGTGTGTGTGTGTGTTAGGTAATATAAATTATTTTAATTTTCAAGCTGATTTATCAGAGGGTGGCTGTGTATTAGTCATGATTAATCATTACAAATCGATATTCCTAAATATAATAATAATAATAATAATAATAATAATGAACTAAATCCAAAAAGAAAAAGTGATTACAGAAAGCAGACGTCCCTAATTGTGACTGGTCTAAGTGATGAAGTTCTTTATATGGTAAATAAATAAATAAAAAGTCAAGAATTTTTTGGAAAAACTCCAAATTTAGCTTCATAGATTTGATGGATTTCACTGATTACTGTAAATTTTGACATGACAGGCTTTTAGAGCAAAACAAATGAGTGAAGCTGTCGCCTCAACAATATTAGTCAGTCTACAGTCCCTGGATGTAGACTGACATCTCCCTGTACGTCCACAGCATCATCTTACACCCCACCCACCGTGTGTTTCAAACACAAACACACATCTGTACAGCAGTGGAGTTTTCAGCCGCGGACCATAAATCTTCATCTAATTATTGTCCGACCATTTCACAATGAGTTAATCCAAAATAATGTGTATAAAACACAGAGAGCAATAAATTACTCCGTCACGCCCACCACCATTAATCATCTGGTTATGCATTTTGGAAACAAGATCCTATGAAGTTAGTTATCCACTTCGCTAAAAGTTAAATACCAACCAGCCAGTCGCAGCTGCAGCGTCTATTCTGCTGCCGTCACTAAAGGTGTGCAGCCCGCATGGATTTTTGTTATGTACTCTACACCAGTGTTTTTTTCTGACCCATTATTTTAAAGGTCACAAACCTCCGCCACCCAAGTCAATAGACATTATTCGTAAACTCCTGGGAAACGTGATGCGAGGCAAGCCAAAAAAGAAAATCTCTTGCGACCCACTTGAAGGTCGCGACCCAGTCTTTGGGAAACAATGTTCTACACAACTCTTATTCTATAGAAATGGGTTACTCAGACAGCAGGTCACATCACTGATGAGTCATCACACAGACACGGCACAGGAAGGGCCTTCAGTACAGGCACACATACAGGTGAGGGCATGGGCGCAGGTGGTACTAGGACAGGGGGGACACGACCCCCTCATGTAAGAGAAAATAGTAGAAAATAAATCACCAACAAGTGTAAAATATGAAGTGTGGCAGATTGTAAAAAAGGAAAAAAATGAAATCAAGAAATCTAAATATTTCTCAGTAAAAACAGATTCTGCAATTTCATCTGTGCAGAGTGCTGTTATATTTGGCCAACAGTAGTTATGCAGAGGAGGGCTGTGACAAAAAGAAAAAAAAAAGGCCTCACTATTCTCCTGCTTCTGTTCCTCACTCATCTCTAAAGTTAAAGTTAGAGCAACTTCTCACTGAACCCTCCCTGTTCCCAGCAGCCAGACATGTTTCTCTTGTCCCTGTCACTTTTCTTTAAGGCCTCATGTTGGCTTCGCCTCACTTCACCTTTATGCCGACTATTGCTGCAGTATTGCTAAATATATATATTGTACATATACAGTTGGTATATTGTATGCAGGGACCAAGAGCCTTTAACTGACATGATCAGGATTATGATGATTCCAGAAATGTATTTTTGGGAAGAAAGATTTTAAAAGGTATCTCTAAGACAGACAAATTAATCCGATATATTAACAAGGCTTCTTCCACCTGTGACCTGCTTGCATAAAAAGGTTAATTAATGAAAATACAATTTTAAATAATCCCACCCTTTATATGAAATATTTACTTGATTTCTTGACAAAATTATATCTCAGAAATGTATGTTCTCTGGAAATGAAGAGCAACTTAAAGTCAAACCAATCCCAGTCAGATATAGATCTACTGCTAAATGCCTAGCCCGCTGTGGGTACTCCCATGATGCACTCCACACTCCTTTTTCTCCTGTATATATAGTTAAGACCCTGAATTGTACCAAGAAAATAAACCATTTGACTTTGTTTATTATGTTTAGAAGCAGAATAATTATCATCATTTGTTTAGAATTATTTACAACATGAGGAACAATGTTTGGATTTTGAAAATTGATTTAAATGTGAGCGTAAATAAAATTCACAAATCACAGGTTTAACCAACAGAGCCTAGCAGAAATGCTAATGAGTCTCTGATATAATTGTTTTTCCAGTCCAGTTCTTTCTATTTGCAGGTCTGGCTCCAGTTATCCCAAATCCACAAAGATCGGCTGACACATTTCCAAACACACACACGAAAAAAAAAAGAGTATGGGTTTGTGCCAGCCTGTGTGCGTCTGCATGTGTGTGCGCCCCAGGATGCTAGCTGCCTCTCCAGGGATGAGAGGTGCCATCAAAAATAGAGGCTTTCATGGTCTACTTCACTGCCGTCTGCATCCAAACAAGATTAAACTGTCTCCCCTAATTGCCTGCTCCACTTCTTAATAATAAGAATAATTTAAAATTGTCAAATGACACAATGTCTTTTTGGGACAGTGGACGCTGGAAGTCAGTAATGCACTCTGTCTGTCCGTCTGTTTATCATCCATCCATCCATCCATCCATCCATCTTTCTTTCCATCGGTCTGTGCATCGATTCCCTATCCATCCAATGCCATCTATTCGTCAGTTCATTCATCTGTTCATCCAACCATCCATCCATCTGTTCTCGGACCATCCCTCCATCCAACCATTCCTCAAATTCAGTTGAGACACTTTCCTACAGTTGATGACTAAATCAATGTCTTTTTTTGTGTGCGTCTTTCAGGTTAGGGTTCAGGAAACCTTGGCTGTGGTTAAAGTGGAGGTTGTGCAGAAAATCAATATATGTTAAGTCTCCAGAGACGTCCAATGACAATGTTCACGCCCGTGTCAGCAAGTGATAGATGGCCTCGCAGGCATCATCCTGCTGGAATACAGACTCAAGTGCTGCATTCACTTCACTCCCTTTAGATACAGTAACAGACACAATGTTGTAATTAATATAATCACTCGTCCTCAGTGAACTCTGAGAGACACTCAGCAAAAGTTACAAATTACAGCCAGGTAGAGATGAAGCTCAAAGAGAAGATGAGGCTGTAATTAAATATCTTTGACACAAAAGACCTGAGTGTGTGATTGTTGCAGCAAACCAAGACGTACTGATTTTCATATTATGTTCAGAGGAACACGGGCAGGACGTGAAGGCACCACTGATTATTAGAGTAATATCCAAGTATTCAGTGGTTGGTTTAAGATACTAATTTGTCAACTTCTCAGGGAGAGCACACCTGCACCATCACACACACACACACACACACACAGAGAGAGAGAGAGAGCTTTATTTTAATGGAGTGAGGGAATTATACTGGAGATGACAAACCTGGAGGAGAAGCATGTGTTTGTGGACACCTGGAGAGAAGTAGACCTGGTAGACCTTCAAGTCTACGTAGGTCTGTTGATTCTAGTGGGAGTATATCACACAAGAAATTAGGCTACAAAAAGTCTATGGCATGCAGAGTCTGGTATGCATACCAGCCAACCAACCAACCAACCAACCAACCAACCAACCAACCGAGCACACACACTGCCTAAGCGCTCTGAAACCACAACACGACACAGAGTTAAGACTGCAAATAATCCAAGGTGATAGTACTTACGTACGTTAAATGAACACACTGTGAAGTACTAACTTTGAAGGAGGAAGACAAAGGTGTTTTTGACAGTAGCCTCACGTCCACAAAGGACCACAGAGACTTTATGAATAACAAATGTAATTACTTCTCATGTATTTCCATTTTTCCGGCAGCTTTTGGGGTGACAGCAGCCAATCGTCGGCCTTCGTTTCTCCCTTTCTCTCAATTTATTTTTCATCACTATATCAGTAAATGGCCACCAAACTCTTTCTCAATTCCTCCTGCCTGCCTGTCCAACCTCAGTTGTCTTAGTGAGCGCCAATACCGCCTTAAATAATGAAGTCACTCCAGACGGGGCATTCAGGGGGAACAAGGACGGCTGAATCTGGTGAGTGACACCAAAATGACCCACAAGAAAAACTACAGTGTCTTGGTCCATAAAAGAAGTTGATTTCCAGCCAGCCCTGCTGTCTAGTGTGGGTACTGCAACCAAAAATGAGCACATCTGAAAACTGGATATTTTCTCTCTCCTTCATCCAACTCTCATTTGACTCGAGACACTGAAGAAAGTCCAGCTGCGAGACGTCCGTGTCAATCATTGGCCGAGACACCAGCGCACAGAACGTGATCTTCTAGTCTTCAGTCCACGTGCAGCCGTTTCCACATGTTCACCTTCATGCAGCCCACTCTCCATTTCAGACACTCAATATGCGGCTCACCCCTGCAGCACAGGAAGCTTTTTAACAAGACTCTCACCTTCTTTCGCTCGCTCTACTTCATCCTGGCAGAACAGGGGCAAACGTAACAGAATTCATAAAACAAAGAAGGGATTGATGGGTAAATGAGGCATAAAGTGAAGGGGGGGCAGCGAGGAAATTAATTATTAGAGCAGGCGTGTGATCAACAAGCGTGGACCTGTGGAGCCTTCGCTTCACGTGTGAGTGTGTGTGTTTGTGTGTGTTTGTGTATGTGATTTCCAATTAAACGCAGTGAAATTGAGAGACTTGGCCTCTAGGAATCTAATTACCAGAACCCTTGGGGGAAAGGAGGACAGAGTGCCTTTAGTGTGTCAGCACATCTGGCAAATAGTGTGTGTGTGTGTGAGATTGAGAGAGAGAGAGAGAGAGAGAGTTGATCTATAATAATGTTGGTGTGAGAGTGTAGGACTTTATTGAAACAATCCCGTCGTACTTTCGTGTATTTATTTTCTCTGCCCTTGCATTTTTTTCTTCACCTGCCGTACATGTTAACCCTAGTCTGACTCATTTGTCTTGAACCTGAGAATTTCCTGTTAACACTCGTGTCCATGGTCTGTAGCGTCTTTGTGCCTGGGGCTGACAATGAATGGATGAAGTGATCAAAAGACCACGACATCTTCACCAACAACAACAACAACAACAACAACCATTTGTCTGTCAGTGCTGACCCTCAGACCACCTCTGAAGAAACGACACGTCACACTCTGGACAAAGGATAATTCAATGTTATTTGTTATATGTTTTTGCTCAAAGTTGCAAAGATGAAAATGTATTATTATTATTGTTGTTGTTATTAATAGTATGTAAAATCTGTCACAAAGGCAGCGATATCATGTGTTTTTGGAACATTTCTACCTGGACCCGTCTGTGCTCTGGCCAACCCCGCAGGCTGATTAACATCTTCACACTTAGAGTCACACCTACAGTGTAAGAAGTTATTTTAGGATCTTTTATGGTCTGGTTAAAATAATAGCAGAAAAGTATATTCCAAAACGTGGAGGAGAAAACTTCAGTCTGAGATTCAAGTATCTGTTAGAGATCGACATCAATCAACCAAAAATAGACAAAAACTGACTCATATTCTGACAATTGTTTCTTGACATTTCTCCAAAATATTAATCCAACCATTTGATTTAGTCACAAATAATAAAAGCAGGTGTAAAACACATACATCTACTTGCTATTATTTGTCTTTCTGTTCCAGCAGTATACATTATACAGTATTGAGGAATGTGTTCTTATTGCAATCATTTACAATTAATCAATTAAAATAAATTAAGTTAAATACTCAATTAAATGCAATCACAATCAATCATGATTAACCCACAGCTATCCTGTGATTACTTATATAAAAAATCATAATTTAACAGCTCAAATGTTCCACCAATATGGTATTTTAGCTATATGGCACTGAAACTAAAAAAAAATCCGATAATACAATATTTTGACATTTTAAATTTATTGAGGAGTCTGGTATGTGACCCTGTGAGAGCAGCAGTCAGAGCTGCACGGTCCATGAAGGAACGCTGTAGACTTTTTTAATGTGAAAAGGTTTTTGAAAAGTCTCCAAATCTTTTTCAGCTCTTTGGATCCATGAGCGGTGTTTAAATAAGGTTTCCTGTGACAAATGAACTGTAGCAACAGTTTAAAGTACATACTGGACCAATGGCTATTGATTATGAACCTAAAAAGTTATGGTTCCGTTCGAGATCAATTCCAGCTTGTAGAAAATATCATTTTTCCACATAAAGCTCTGGTTGTCTGGAAAGTGCATTATCTGCCTCAACCTTTTTGGGTTTAGTATACGTCTCAAACTCAAGGCACACGGGCCAGATTTATCAAGTGAAAAGATGACATTAAAGGTGGAGATATTTAAATGACACAAGGAAAAGTACTACTGTTTTAAAAGTACACATGGAGTAAATTCAAGGTCATTTCCTTCTCTTCCGTTCCTGTTAATTCCATGCACACACTCTTAGCCTCTTGGGCTTCAACCTTCCCAACTCTGCCACCGTCTCCTCCGTCCCAGATTATTTTTCATGATGTTTGACTACGGCCATTACTCATAATCCATAATTCTCCTTCACTTTATAATGAGCCTTGACTAATGCACTTTAATATGACAGTGACAGCGACTAGGACAGAACTCAGCTCCAACGTAACAAGACGGATTACACTGTTCGTCAGGAATCGAGCTTCACGGGGAATACGAAGACTGAGTGGAGACAGAGGAGGCCAGTACCAGTACCAGTACCAGTACCAGTACCAGTACCAGTACCAGTACCAGTACCAGAACCAGTACCAGTACCACCAGTTTCACCAACATTAACAGCACAATACTACCCTGTTCAACAAAGCACAGCATCCAGTTTGACCAACATTAACAGCACAGTACTACCCTGTTCAACAAAGCACAGCATACTAAGAGTACTTAACCCTTTACTACCCAAAATGAGAATGAAGTTTCACTCAATCACAATTCATTCTGAAACCTCTCTCTCACACACACACACACACACACATACATACATAGCGTATGTATATGTGAGTGTGTTGCATGCATGCCCTAAAGAAGAAAAGAAAAGCACCAGTTTGCTGGTCCGATCCCTGGTTATTTTGGAGTTTCTATGGGTTACTTCTGTGAAGTTGTGTTTCCTCCCACAGGCCAAAAAGGAAACTGCAGATTAGATGAATTGTTTACTCTAAATTGACCATAGGTGTGAATGTGAGTGTGAATTGTTGACTCACTCATTATCCTGAGGGACACCAGAATCCCAGATGTTCCACTACAGGGACCACTATAGTACACATACCATAGTTTGGGAACCCTTGAACTGGAACAGAAGGTCTCCAGAGTATTCTCAGCCAATGACCTTTTGCACAGCGCACAAGGAGCCCTTAATGTTTTACTCCTGCAGTAATTTAATGACAAATTGCTCGGTAACAAAGCCGTGAACTCTGAACTATTAGAAAACACACAGACTGAGAGAGAGAGGAGGGAGGAAGAGGAGGGGGGTGAACACTTACAGCCCCTCAGCTCTTGGTTTGTGTGACTGCATTTTGTACTCGTGCAGTAAAACGACTAAGTAACCGGCGGTGGAAACGTCTGTCCTGCCGTTGACGAAGCACAGTGACCTTGGAGGTGTGATGTCAGGCAGTGATGTCAGCCCAAAGGGGGGACGCAGCAGGTTGGGGGTGAACAACACTTCCTCTAATGTGTGACGTGAGAGGAAGTGAGAGACAGTGGGAGGAAGGAGGGAGTGTGAAGAGCCCGCCGCTCAATGCTGGTTCGTCCGCACTCCTCGATCTCTTTAAATGTTCATCTGTGAACACACAGGTTTCTACACCTGATGAAGCGACTATTTGGCCTCATTACAAAATGTGAGGCCTTTTTCTAGACTTCCTTTTTTAATATTAATCAAAGCTACTTCAAATCTGAACAGAATTCCCTGGAAATGTAACCAACCTAAAAAGTCAGAGTTAAACTGTAGAAAAGTGAAGAGCTCCTGACTCAAATACTGTTGAGAAAACCAAAACTGCAGGGTTTTTTTGCTGCTCTGGCTTCTTGACTCTTGGATTAGTTGAAGAACTATATTCTTGGGCCAGGAGACGACAATGTGGGATAGTAACAAATCAACCAGAAAGCTGTTTTCTAGTGATAACTTCAAATGTCTCCCTGACTCCAGAGGAATTTGTCCCTGTGCTTGTTTGGCAGCAGCACCAGTGACTCAGTGGGCTGACAAGTGTAAATTTCTGGATTAAAGTCCATGAACTTCCATTCACCCCTTTGCTGGTGTCTGATTGCATCCATACGTGATCTGAGTTCAGGTTTCCTCTCAAATACAGTGATGTCCAGTGGTGGTGGATGAATCCTGAGTGGACTGGTCGACCCTACGGTATACAGTCCAGAGTATTTCCACAGAGTACACAGATGATGGTTAATGATGTACGGACTTAGAAGAGCCTTTAAGATCTCCTGCTACAGACATGTTAGAAATGATCCAGTTGGTGCTTAAATGTCACCGTCAACATCACAGGCCAGGGATGTCGCTGCGACTCCGAACGGTCACAAGTCATCGCGGCTCGCTGTGCCGTTTGCTCACATCACTGAGCAGCGAGTTGAGTGGCTTTGAAGAGTGCGACATTTTCACTGTCAAAAGGACTTAGAGACGCTAGAGCGGGCCCGTGACGGCCACCTCTACTGGTGTCAGCCATGACAGGTGACAAAACAGCTGTGGAAACGGAACGGCAGGGGACAATATCTGTGTCTGTGTATGACAGAAAGAAACAAGGGGGGAGTGTCATGGAGGGAGGGAGAGACAGAGAGAGACAGAGAGACAGAGAGACAGAGAGATAATAGATTTTCCCAGTGGGCGGAGTTAAGTAGTGAGAAGTTGATACATCACCGTAACAGAGATTTATGTTCTTTTAGAAGAAATAAGAGCTGGGAGAAAAAATGTTGGAAAAACAGAACACTGTCCTAATTTTTAAATTCAATAAAAACAATTTCATCTTTTTAATAATCTAAATTTTTAAAAACAATTTCATCTTTTTAATAATCACACCTTTGCATTAGGTGTTGATCTACAGCAGCTATATTTGACTACATCCACCAAAGGCTCAGTGTGTAGTTAATGAAGGTGCGTCTAACCCTGCATTAAACTGGGATTGGCTACAGCTGAGACCAAGACCCCTGAAAAAGACTAGGGTGTGTGTGTGTGTGGGGGGGGGGTGTGTGGGGGGCGGGGGGATTGGAGGGTCCCTAAATATCAAGTTTGTATTTTATTTTATGGTATTTTATTTTAGAAAAACAATCATTCTGTTCACTCCTCTTTTCAGTGCTTGACAAAATGGAATTTTTAAATTTCTTTCATGCATCAATAAGCCCTCAAACTAAGTCAAACAAAAATTAGTTTCAAAAATACTGAGAAAGCATAAGGCTGTGAAACTGCCACAAAAACAAACAAACATCTTAAACAAAATACCAAACAAAACTTCTCAGGAAAACCAATTCATTTTGTCCTTTATCAGAGAGTGTACGAGACTTTCTGTAAAACTGGGATTTTCACAGGGCTTAAAAAACCCAGTGAGTTTGGGAAAGTGAAACAGGTGGCGTGGGATGAATGTGTGTTGGATTTGGTGTCAGGCTAATGTGGGTGAGCAGGTGTGAGGGTGGATGTTTCTGGGGCAACAGGACTGAGGGGCCTTCTACGATCACATTCAAATCAATGTCAGGGAAAGGGGGCGCTATCAACTACGACTGGCTAATATCCAACATTTTTATATGTTCTTCACAGTCGGTCACTTCACTGTGACGGGTCAACAGTATTCATTCAGCACAGTCAGCAGTTTTCTATTCACTCAGACATGTTGACAGAAACCACACAGACACAGCTGCATTTCAGTTCAATACTCAAGTTCACAAGGAAAAAAATGCAGATGATTTTTAATCACTGTCCCAAAGGCGTCTATAACTATCTGCTAATAAATGTTCATAAAAAAGAATTTTCTTTTTCTGCCTCGTGCCCTGCAGTAATTTTGCTTCCTTTCAGTCTTGGATCCCAAAAGACAATTATTTTCAGATTATTGCCTCTTGGCTAACAAGCATATGGCTAATAATAACTATGTGCACATGAATGCAGGTTGTTTTTTTTTTTTGTTTGTTTGTTTTAAATGCCAGAAGCAAAAGTATTTCTGTGTTCTGTCACATTTACCTGAGCGACAAAGGCTGCTCAAAATCAGGTAACAAGATAGGACACCGGGAAAAGAGAGCAGGTAACGAGGCGTCTCCTCAAATTGTTCTCTCTTCACTTGACTTTTCTGGTTGACCTGCAGCTTCCATCAGCAGTGACCCCAGTCAGGGTAATCCAGCAGGAAGCAGAATTGTTCCCGATCGACAAACAGATCATTTATAAAACAAACACTCGCAGTCGCCTTAAACCCTAACCCTCTTACGCACGGCCCTGCGTCGTACAGTCACCTCTAACAGAGATGTTGTGTGACGGCCGACTGTTGTCTGTCAACAGAGATTATCTGCAGACGTGTCCGTGTGCACGTCTGCGTACGCAGGTTCGGAGCCAGTGTTTGTTTGCACCCATTGTTGTATCTGAGCCGATGGATTAGACGTGACATTGGTAAAGACGGCCGACGTGTGTCAAGGGGCGACGTGTGTCCAGATGAAAGTCTTGGTCAAAAAAAAGGCTCAAAACCTGATAAAGTACACTGTCAAATACTGCAATATTGCTTATCGCCTCAGTCTATCGCAGTATTCTTGAATTGTGGAATTTTCAAACACATGAGCCCGGCTAGCTCAGTCGGTAGAGCATGAGACTCTTAATCTCGTCGTGGGTTCGAGCCCCACGTTGGGCGGAGCTTTTTCCAGAAGTGCAATACAGTATCTCTGACAGGAGTCAACACATGACCTTAATCTTTAGGTAAACTATAAAAAAAGAAAACTGTCATTTCCCAGCCCGGGGTCACTAAGGTAGATCTATTGACATATGTAAATATTTCATATATATTGATATGTAAACTTAAATATGTAAATGTATGTTCATAAATGTTATACTTTTTCCCTGAGTGAAAAGTGACTCTAATACCTGGAATTGCTGCTCACACAAATTAAAAATAACATATTGGGATTTATAAATAAAGTGTGACTTTAATTTACTCCTGCCCGTTCTGGGCGTGAGAAGGATTTCTTTCTGAAGGAGTTGCCAAAAGAGAAGATGGCAGGAAATGAAAATGCACACACTCAACTGTTTTTTCCCTCATCTTTCCTGGACTAATTGCGTACAACCACAAATGAGAAAACACACACAGACACACTTTTGTGTTTTACCGTCCTGTTCAAGGACACATCAGTCCTCACATCTGTATCCTGGTGCTCTCTTCACTGTGTTTAGTGTTGTCATTTCAGTACTTCATTTTCTGTCTGCGTATGTTTGTCTCCTCCACAGTGGAGACTAATGTCAACCTGCAGCTGTTCACTGGTCTTTTGAACCATGTGTTGAAGCCACATGGTCTATTGTTGTTACTATAAATAAGAAACAAATCATTAAGATTTGATCATTTTCCCTGTTACTGTTTTTTTTTCCTTCCCTGTTGTTGGTGTTCGTCTCTGCAGTCTTTCCATTTTCTTTTGTCTTTGCCCTTCGCTCATAGAATATCGACAGTTCCAGCTTCATAACCTCCTCTCCCCCAGTCCCTCTCCCTCTCTCTGTCTGACTCGCTCTTCGTCTGGCCTTCACGGGAGCCTCTCAGGGCACAGTATGTGGCTGCTCTGGCCACACACTTGTCAAACATAAACCGATCATTTCACCAAACTGAATAATACACACATTCACCGCAGGCCCCTCGTCTCCTCTGCCCACCTCTCGACGCTCCCTCGAGCCGCGTGCAATTTCCATCTCCATGCCTTCTGCTCTTCCCCATCTCTCCCCAAACATCTCCCCGGATCTTTGCGCTCTTGCACCTTTCTCAACTTCATCTTTGCCGCACCATCAATCACTGTGTGTCCTCCCACTCTGACTTTTTTCCCCTCATTTTATACACAGATATTTTACTCACTTTCTGTGTCAACACCGTTAATCTTAGGTCAGCGTTAGCTGCTTTAATCAAATAAATATAGGTGTCCCCTCTGTCGCCCCTGCAGTGAGTTATAATACTATTTAGAACCAGACTATTGGTGTGAGTCAATGTGTGCCGTGTGTACATTATACATCCTGCAAACATGCCGTACAAAAGGTGTGTCACTGACCTCACTGTCATACCTCTGATTGTTTTTTTACAGCTCCACTCTACATTTGTGAAACCAACTGTTAGCTGCCAAAGACACAAAAACACTATGACACACTAAGACCCATCACAGAACACGTAGCTGTAGCTCAGGACGCAGATGGGGTTTATCTTCCAGGGCGGTTGCGGGTTCAAAGGCCACTGGAGTGAAAGCTGAGGTAATGACCCTCTGCAGGTACGGACAGTACACAGTACATATACTGCATACTTGCTGAGTGAAACGTTAGTATCTGCAAGATGATCAGTTTACTACTGTAATACTTTGAATTTGAACAAATGGTGTATACGATGCTGAAAGTTTCACTACTAACTTTTAACCTAAAAATAGCACCAACAGCCATGAGACGCTTTTGTCCATGCAAGAACCAGAGACTGCTACAGCCAATGAAAGTGATGTGAGAGGGAGGGCTGATGTCCTGGCCAGATCCAGCTTTGTTCCAGATGGGCAGTTGCCCACGGTGGCATCTTGTCAGGAAACAGTACAAAGTGTCAAAAACAGGTCCAAATATCATCATATACAGCAAAATTGGTCTTCTCCCACCAACGTGCCTTTGAGAAAATAGGGGTCTGAAGACACAACCTGTACACAAGGCATGGGGCCGTTATTTAACGCCACCTTTCTCTCTTAAATGGAGAATTCAGAACGTAGCAATGAGTGAAAAATGAAAATGGAAATGGAAATAGAAATCAAATATTCATACGACGTCAAACAATTAGGTGTGGAAATCTGCCCGAGCAACATATGGGCTCACGTTGGCCACAGGCTGATATAAATGATTGGCATTACTGATGCTTTGTTCCAAAGGTCAGAGTTCATTTTACATAATGCCTGCCAGCTGCTTCTCATTTTGCTTTTCATTCATCCATCCATTCATCCATCCTTGCATTCATCCGTTCACTGCTTTTCTATACGTGAGGGCGGAGCTGGAACCAAACCTGAGGAGACGGACCAAACATTCAGAACCACTTACAGATAACAAAGAATTCTGAATTCTAGGGACACGAGCTGGTGATCTTTTTGCTGTGAGGCGTCAGTGCTAACCCACCGCTCCACAGTGTCGCCCTGTTATTGTGCAGCACTGTAGAATTTCATTAGAACATTTATCAGAATCTGAGGTTGGAGGTGGGAGTGAGCGGTTACAGCGTGTTTGCCTGTGTGCACAATCCAATTACTCTGTATTATAGACTTTAAGATGGCAGTTTGAACACAGTCACTTACAACAGGCACAGGAGGCAGCGAGACGACGAGTCGGTCTCTACCCAATGAAAAATATACGACAGCAAATGTCCCCTTAACCCTAAATATTTAAATAATAATGTAGGTGAAGAGAGGAGAGGGAAGGAGGGGGGAGGAGGGGGAGACAGCAGTGATCCCTCCAGTGATCCCATACTGACTGTGGTCAGATATTTGCACCACTGGACCCGTCTTTTCTGAAGCCCCAGTATCAGCCTCACTGATCAGGTACAGATGGACTGATGACTGTGGTTCTGGCCTGACTGAACAAACGGCCAGGAAAACTTTCTGTGCGTCAGTGCGTGTGGGGAAAAAAAAGTGTTCTGAATTAAATCCTGCAAATAAGGAATGGTTGTCTGTTTTATGATTGTCTTCACTGACAACATGGCACAGATCATGTTTACAATAATAGTCTGAGGTCCATTCACAGAGTGTTTTTATCGGTTTGCTGCCATGATCATAATCGCATAAAAAAAATGTGAGATAAAAAAAAATAACCACTTTACGCATCACGGAGCCTACAGGTCCAGGAAGTGTGAGATAAAAAAAAAACACTTTATGCATCACGGAGCCTACAGGTCCAGGAAGATCTTCCTGTGAGCTTTTTTTTTTTTTTTTTTTTTTTTCCAGAACCATGCAGCATCAAAACCATCACCAACAAGAGGCGTAAAAGACACCAAATATTAAAGAGAACTTACCTTGTCTGACATTAAAAAGGTGTGTCCGGCGTTTACTGAGCAGAACAGCCGCTGTTGTTCCCGCGGTGACACACCTGCCCGGTCAACACCATGGAGACTCTCTATCCTCTGGCCATTTGTAATAACGCTGCGCACGGAGGCGAGAAAACCCGAGCAGGTCCTTGAGATGCCGCGGTGCAAAGCGCCGGAGCCCCGATGGAAGATCCGGTTGTGCGCGGCCGCCCTGGTGACTCTGTGTGACGCGCACTGGTGCTCACTGGACCTTCAATGGACAGGAAGCTCAAAATGAAATTCTCCCTCTGCTTCCTACCAGGTGATCTTTATCCACAGGCTTCGCGGGATCATCTGGACAAACGCAAATGCCAAAAAAAAAGAATACGAAAAATCAATTGAAGTTCTACTTTACGCGCAAAGGGAATGTAACCACTTTTTTCCACTGTGATTACGTTGACTGTGCAGGCGTAAAAAGTCCTCCATGTCAAAAAGAATCATCTCTGTCAGAAGTCCCGTTTTTGACCAGGGTGTCCATCTTCATCTCCTCTATTTGTCATCACATCAGGCAATTCCCAGAAGACTCCCGATCCCAAAGGCAATCCTCAACTTGTTATTCCCGTACGCTGTATCCACAAGGTGTGACTGTTTCAAACTCTGATCACCTGCAGGTTAGAAAGAAAACACAGCCCATTAGTCTGGGCTTCACCTCATTGTGCGTCCAGTCATCCCTGGAAAGGTGGATGGTACGCGACAGGGAGGCGCATTCGTTAAGGCAGACTCTCAAAAAAACAAGTAAAACTGTGTAGGAAGAAATGATTCTTCACACTGATCGACTACAGGAAAAGTGGATCTTCTCCGCTTTTCCTCCACAGTCCAGCGGCTTCAGTTTGTCCCACACGCGTCAAAACCCGGTCTTTGGGCTAAATTCTCTGTAAAGATTTTGGAGCGGGAGGAAAAGAGAGAGAGAGAGAGAGAGAGAAGGGGAGAGAGAGAGGACAGAAGGAAGGGAGGGAGGGGGACTTTAAGGCAGCAACAGAAGGAAAGGTAACTGCTGATTGGGGGCCGTACAGCTGGTTATGTCGCAACATATTCATTTATCTGCTCTCCATCTTTTGTTACGGCAGTAAATCACTGTCCCCGAGAATTAGTCTGGATGGAGAAAATTAGCTGCTCTCTGCATTTCTTTTGTGTGTGTGTGTGTGAGAGAGAGGGGGGGGGGGAGAAAGAGGGGGGTCTAGGGAAAATGGTTTATGACAGATTAAATATTTGATGAGGCGTGCTTATACCCTCATAACCAGTTCACACCAGCCCTGTAATGTGACTGTGACACAGGAGGTTAAGGTATCATGGACGGTGAGAGGAGTGGGGGCAAAGGGGGGGGCATGAAAAAAGAGAGGGAGAGAAACGGGGGAGCTAGAGAGAATAAGATAAAGAGAGAGAGCTTTGGTTTGGGGGGGGCTACAGGCAGACGTTAGATGTTTCCATCAGAGTGGTCAAGTGAACGAACAATCACAGCACGAACCCTCAGAGTTACAGGACTTTAATTCATGCAGCACGTGTGTGTGTGTGTATGAGGGGCGCACTGCGGATCGCGCTGCTAAGTGGGTGGCGACACCTTAGAACAACACTATTGAATTGTGTGTGTGTGTGTGAGTGAGAGAGAGAGAGAGAGAGAGAGAGAGAGAGGGAGAACAAGGAAGGCAGCAGCCACAGTTTTTGAAGTCGTGCGTCCTTTGACGCCCCTCTTTCAGCACCACGGACAGCTCATCAGTGTGCGGGCTCTTTCTAACGCTCCACAGCGGACTGAGAACTTCTGTTGTTTCCTCCTTTTCATCTACAAGCCCCCATTTCTACCTTCCAAAAATGCAATAAAAGCAAAAATATGTAAATCAGCAGCACAATGGAACCTTCCAGAAAACCACAAGGACAAAATGTTTCCAAGAACCAACTTCATTCTTTACAACTTATTACAGAAAAGAATGGACGGAGCCACATTTACCACCAGGCCAAAGATCACTGCGACATCCAGCTTTGAATCCCTTTCCAAGTTCAGCACAATATGCTGAACAATGTGCCAAATTATACTTCAAAAGCTGTTTTTTTATTTTGGATTAACCCTAGTAGACCGTCAGCCTCCTTCTGACCTTATCCCCTGAACTCTCCACTGTTACATCAATTGTCTCCTTTATCTTTTTCTGTTTCTCAGGCCAGAAAAGTCCATGACACAGGTCCACAGCCAAAGACTACACCTTTTTCTTCAGCCTCTAAAGTCAAACAGTTCCTCTGGTCTGCTGATTTCTACCAGTAAATAAGTCGGCACTGCCTAAAAACTACACATCATAGCACTGTCTTTACTGCAGTACCTTTAACATTACTTCTTTGTGCTCTGTATTTCTAACTGTATCTTAGTGTAAAGTTCGTTGGCTGTTTGTAATATCGCTGAGTCATTCAACATACATTTGACAGGTGGCACAGATTTAAAATCACTCCGGCAACGACAGCATTCCTCAAACCCAAGGTCACGTCACAACGGGAGCTGAAAGTCGCTCAACTTGATGATCAAGCACACGTGTTAGTTTTAGGCACTTTCCACATGTAGTGACAGCAAAATACCTACTATGGCACTTTTATACATCACAAAAGAGGAAATAAAAGACTGGAGGCATGAAAATTGTATGTTTTGCCATTGTGAGGGTATGACTAATTCAAGGCTTCTTGTGCAGAAATACCCCCGGTTGCCAGCCTGAGGTAAAGTGCGTTATTCATAAGTTGTGAATAATTGAGGTTTAGGAGCACATGAGGAAGTGTGTTGGGGGGGGGGGGGCAGGGGGGGGGATTTGCTGAGTCTGTGAAGAAATACAAAGCTTGGGTCAGGCAATTAGCAGGAAGAACAAAGACGCCACGATAGGCACCAAGTGTGTTTTAATAATAAAGAAGATGGCACTTCTTTCAGAATATCATTAACCACAGACTCCATATGACACTGGATGATTTAGACTTTTTTTTTGGTAATTTTGTTTTGTCACAACAGTCAAAAAATACTAATTGGAAACAGTGTGAGAATATCTGAAGACATGCAAAGCACAGAGAAGGGATGTCGCATCATGTTGCACTGCATCACATCATAGCACATCACGTCACCGAGTGTCACTTCACATCCATCACATCAGGTCCTTAATGTCAGCACGACTGGAGTCGCAACAAAGACAATGACACAGAAACAACACAGTCATGAAACCTGATACAATTATAAGTAAAAGATTGTTTGGATTTTTTATGGCTGTACTGAAAAGTTGTTATTCACAGACTGTACACACACTACAAACATGGTTAACACGCAGTGTGCAAAGACAAGTCAAGTCGACTCAAACGTGTTTGTTCAGCTTTAACGAGCAACACTCATTTTGCACCAATGAAAACATTGCATGAATGAAATAATTACTTACTTTAACAACTCTGACTGAATCGATATAAAATTATAACTGAATTTGTTTTTAGGACTAATACAACGTTGAACTGATGTGTGTTGATTATTATCCCGGCAAAAGAGTTTTGTTAGTGCAGAAAAATGGACTAACAAAATTATAGTAATAATTTAGAAAAAATTCCAAAAAATACATCACAACTAAGTGATTTCTAATTGGTTTGTTTTTCATGTTCTCATCTTCTAGATGTTTGAGCAACACCAGTGGAAATGGGTAATTTTTTTATTCTGAGAAAATGTGTTTTGATTATTTTTTTCAACCGCTAATTAATGTCACCTTTTACGACTGATTTAAGTTTTATGAGTCTATAAAAACTCCCGAGCTACAGTTTTAAATCATTCACTCATTCAGGTGTTAAGACACATTTTTTTCTTCAGCAAAGAGGATATTCATCCATCCTTCCATGTTTGCTGTGCCTGCATTCAGGAAAAATACAAACAAACCATGAAATCTTCCCGTCCATGTTTACTCTCACCTGCCACTGAAGAGCGAAACCAATGTGACTCAGTCTGTTTACAGCTTCACTATTTCACTTCACACACACTCACATACACACACGTAACCATACACACAGACAGCGCACACATACATTTTGATTACAGTCTCATTTCACAGTCTGCTCTTTACCTACCCAGCATTCCCCTGGAGGGATTGAGTAAATAGAAAGCTAGTTTGCACTTTCCATTATGGCCTAATTCTATTGCGCAGGCGGCTCTTATCGATCCAAACATCGAGGCAGACATGCAAGACAAGAACCAGCAGCAACAAGCATGACACGAGGCAATGTCACACTCCTTCCCATACAATATTTAAAACTTCTGCTGCTCATGTTGAACACAGTGCTAACATCCACGCCTGGCTGCGGCTCCGAGGAGCAGTATTATTTAGATTGATGAAAGTGACAGAAAAGTTTCGCCTAGAGTCTTAAAACATGTAGAGCAATGTTGCTCTTCAGATCTGTGGTTTATTTAAAACACCAGGAAAGGGATATTCATGTACTGTGACAAAAGACATAGGTAGGGGGCGCCCCCCGATCACCCGCAAGGCGGTTGCAGCAAGGCAACTAAATTCCAATTTCAATATCCTTCCTTATTTGCCTCAGTAAGAATATGGGGCTGAATGAAATGAAAATTTAGTCAGTGTAACGGGAATAACATTTTTGTGGAACGTTTCAAATTGTACTGTAAGGTTCAGGGTAGTTTTGAAACAAAACAAAACTGTTCACTACACAGAACACAGACTCATGTATGAGAAAAACTAGCACAGCACCTGCTGCTCTCTGTCTTTTCTGGTTTATTTGAATGTTTTACAGTGGTCAAAATGAAGGAAATTTTTTTTTCCAAAATGTGCTATTTTAAAGTAAATGAAAAAGTTCTCTTTCAACTATTTCAACTGCACAAAACCATCTACCGTTGATAATAAAATTGGAATATATTGTACAACCACCAAGACACTTTTACTTAACTTTTAAGTTAAATTAAATGCCCATAACTGTTGATTAGAGCCTTGATATTTATTTGTGATATTTATTTAATATTGTTACCAAATTGGAATGTTATGAGGCCTACAAGACAAAACATATTCCAAAGCAAATGAGCTGCAGTGTTATCTGCCTCGTGAGGATCTCACTGCACAGTGAGACATGTCAATGCTAGCTTGAGCTAAAAACAACAAACAAACAAAGTTAAAACGGTGGTTATAAAGTGTTGTGAACACTTTTCTTTTTCATGCAAACTGGTTTTTTTTGTCCTTCAAATACTGTATGTAAAACTGGGGTGTTCTGTTCCCACCTTTTCGTTCGTCAGATGTTGATTAATACTGCTGCACTTGCTGCTGCTCCAGATGTTACAACAGTAGCAATTAGCGACAGCGGGTCAGAGGTTCTTAAAGTTGAGCGGATGAGCTTCATGTACACTTCCTGTATGTGTTTCAGAATAAACGCTCCGAAAACGGTTACGCAGTCAAGTCTTAATAAAAGTATCAGTTGTTCGCATATTCTTTTCTTTGGCACGTGTGTTTTTGTGGTAACTGGTACAACACAGTGATTGAGATATTATTATTATGAGAATTAAGGTGATTACGTTCAATTCAGTTTTATAGTACGCTCCACTCAGTTCCTCGTTAGTATAGTGGTGAGTATCCCCGCCTGTCACGCGGGAGACCGGGGTTCAATTCCCCGACGGGGAGGCTAAAATTATTCTTAATTTTCCGAGGGATTAATAAAGATCTATCCATATCTATATATCCATATATATATACATTTATTTGTCAGTACGGTTGGTATAGTGTAACTTTACTTCCTCATGCGTTAGCATCAGGTGGCAATGGAGTTCCATTACTGCCACCTTATGGCTCTATATTTATATATATATATATATATATATATATATATATATGAAGACCTTTTTCATCTGGTAGCATCTCCACCACTTGCATAAGACAAAGAAAATACCAAACAATAAATATAGTAATTGTGCTGTCAATACAGACTGGAGCTCGATTAAAGAGACTAGGAGGATTACTTTGGATGGGATATTATTATACATTCTATGATTATTCATAGAAATATGTGCATTAGGGCCTCGCTGTGAACAAGACGTACAGTAAATATAAACAACTGTGAAATATGTTGTCAGTCCAAAATTAAACTGTGGTAAACGATGTCAAACTATAGGGAATAGCCTGGATTTAAAAAATCCCCATTCATGAGTCTTCTCTGTATTTAGACAACTTTATTTTACTGCCCATTATGTTTAGTTTATCACTGACAGACACCAGCGGCCTCATCATAATCACTGTGTGATGATTGTCAGCTCCTCCGTGCAGTTTTGTCACTTTGAACAATGTCTCACTTGACAGCTCTGCTCTCACAAAAGTTTATGGAGCAGAATTTTACTGTATTATTTATCCCGTGCTGCTAGAATGACAGCATCCTGGGAGGTATATTGTTTCATTTAGCCACTTATAGATATGAATCAAGAACCCCCATCCACAAATCTGTCCAGCACTGACTTGATTTGCAGAAAGATGTTTGGAACGGTGTGACCAAGCATGAAACAAGGCATAATAAATGTAGGTTTCACAGCTACCTGATGGACACTGTAATAAATGACTGATACCCAAAGGCACTCACTCACATTTAGAACATTGTTTATGGGGGGCTTTGATTTTAAATCCAGTTTTTAAGGAGAGTTAGTTTGATAGTGTGACTCATTACATGCCTTCAAGGAGAAATGTTTTCCCTTGATGTTTCTAAGTGTGATCATTGTGTGATCATTATGTGTTCATGTGTTAAATTACACCAAAACTGTGAACTATGTATATATATACACCAGGTTGTCACTTTTTTTGTGTTATCTTCATCAAAATAAAATATATATATATATCCCGATATCACACCACAAACACTCTATGCTGATGATACTTATTCATTCCCAACAGACAAGTGAAACAACAGTGGCCAATAAACACAACACTTGCAACATAACAGAGGTGGTTAAAATCTGTCAAGGATAAATTCTGTGTAATGGCCGACCTATTTACTTGCACATTTACTGTTTTTCCCGTAACTGTTACAGAGGCAGCTCTCTCCTGGATTTTCCCAGGTGCAGGCTGTAAACAGCAGGGTTGATAATGCTAACTTTACAGTACTGTTTGACCTCCATATGTGCCACGCAGTGAAGCCCTGGTGCTTGACATTTGAAGAGGCTCTCTTCATGCAAAGGTCACCTGTGCTGTTGTTTATACATGTGATACACACACACACACACACACGTGTCACAGCAAGACAAATCCAGGATGGCGTAACCTCCAAAGCGTCACTGAAGTTGTGTGTCCTATGGATTTCTGCTGCTGCAGATTGACACTTTGGAATTGTTGTCCTTTAGAAATAGAACCTGGAGAACCTGGAATGAGCATGTTTGTGGAACTAAACCAGCACACTGAGATTTTGTAGACACATTGCAAACGTTGTTACATGTACATTACATGTACATCAAACTTTGTTACATGTACATTACATGTACATCACATCTACAATTCTCTCAACATTTTCTGTGTTGCAAACACAGAAACATACAATAGGCAGTCTGAATAAAGTCACGTACAAGCTAGGCTAACTCTGCTAGCATTTGGGTTGGAGCTGCACTTCACCAATGCTTACTTTTTACCTAGTATATTTGGCTCCATGCTATATTTTGTACATCAAGTTAAAGCCACAGTTATTGCGTAATCCATAGTGTATCGAGGGTACATTGAGGTTTTGTACTATCACGGTACTCAGATGAGTCGAAGGTAAGGTGAGACAGCCTTGCAGAATATGGATCCAGAACTGCAGTCATCTCAGGGTGAGCCCACGCACATCTCAATATGTGGCTGATAGCTACTGTGTAAAAATCTGGAGTCATGCTGGCGCTAAATATAGACGGAGAATTTATGTAAGCTAAGGTGAATCATCCCATTCCACACACATTTCAGTACATCTACTGTCACACACACACACACCACGTCACTGACAGGGAAACACAGTGATGTGTGTTAGACATCCTCCATACTCTAAGGATCGGATTTAGAAAACAGCGTATGTCTGTCGTCTGCCTGCTGAGAACACACATTTTCACAGAAGGTTTATTTGTGTGTAGGTGTGTTTTACCAGGGCATTTAATAAGCCAGGTGATTTGGATGTGTTAATCCAAGCCCTGTTTTATAGCGTGATAGACCATGGATCAACTGCAATAAAAGATGAAGAGACAGGGGTTATATTTTACAGATTTTCCTGTATTTCTTTGTTTCATAAAGCTGAAAAAGTATATGTGAGTAAAGATCAGGTGTGGTGATCAGTAGAGTACTCAGGACCACATACTTGTACAAGTACAAAGCCTTTTTGAAACCACTGCAAAGGTCTGTTGGTTTTGTGTCAACACATATACATATTGAAAACACATTGAACAGATTGATTAAGTGGTAAAGTTATATATTTTCATTAAAAAAAACATTTCCTTCTGACAAACTTAAACCCGACAACTTGGTCCCGACATCAGTGTTTTTTGTTTACGAATTTGTAAGAAATAAATTAGAGATGTTATCTTTTAATGGCAGAGATACTGCTAAGCAATGTGTGCCATCCTATTGACGTGAATCCAAATTGCCTATATTGTTTACATGGCAACAGTGACACCAAGCGGTTAGAATATGTAATTGCGTCCAAAAATGACACGTAAATCTACAGTTTACACCAAAGACGACATTGGTCTGGAGTGACCACCTGTCCCGCTTTACGGAAATTCAAGATTTTGTCTCACTTTTTGATTAGATATTACTTAACTGAATATAAACTATTTTATGTACCTGGCTGCCTATCAGTGCAGTCCATAGCAATGATAGGTGACTTCGTGGATGAGGCGGTAGCTGACAGGCTGAGTGGTGTGTCAATCAAACTGCTGACTCGCAGCAATCGCACACACTTTAGCGTCTTAAATCATAGAGCGCGCGGTTGTTTTGATACAGTGAAGGCGCCCATGTGCAGTGTGCCGGAAAAAAAAGACGCCACCCTTTGGCTGATACCGGTGGATGGTGACTCTGAACCAGCATTCTGGAATTGGTGTCTAAACGGCTTCTCTGTCGGACATGGTAATTAATCTGATTGGAAACGACACCTGTGCACGTGAGTCTCACAAAACAAATACACAACAGAAAACACCAGAAGTTTGCAGTATTTTTTTGCAGTGTTTACCATGCAGTGCAATAAGCACATTTATATTGGTCAACTGACCATTTACTGACAATTTATGTCAAATGTGGAAGAATTAAGATAATACATAGATAAATACATTGCAAAATGTGTGTACTTTTCATGTTTAGGTTATGCCTTGGGTACTATAGAGTTTTTGTTTTGTTGTTTTGTGTGAGTAAAAGGCGAGATACGTGCATGTTACAAGTGTAAAAAAAAGTGATTGCAGCTGTCCCTCATTGTCCCACTCAAACCTTCTACTTTTCCCGCAGCTTGTCGGTTTGGAGGTGGTCGCCCTACATTGGTCTGAAATACACAGAGTCAAGCTGCCATCATGAAAGGGTGAACTTTAATCCACATCGTTACAGACAAACTTCCTAAAGGTCACAGAGGTGGAATGTGTGGCAGGGAAAACAAGTAGAACATGCAGCATGTTGAGGCAACTTTAGAGAGCAACTGGTCACCGACTACTTTTTAACTAAACACTGCAACATAAACAGTCTAACGACAGGGGCTTTAGACCCACATCACATTAAAGGATGTCATTTGTGAGCGTCATTCCACATGTTTTCTTTCAACATTAAACATTTTAACCTGGCAGTTATATTTTAAATATTCCATCTAATTCAAACAAATGCAGCATTAATTTTCGTTTTTTTCATCTTGTTAAGAAGTCAAATTTTAACATGATACAATATGATGCAAGCCAGGATGAATTTGTGGATAAAATGTGACAGAATAAGTAAAAAAAAATGAAATAAAATTAAACAAAACAGTACACCCTTCCAAAAATTACTTGATCTGGATACTTGTAATACGAGCATCCCCATCATAGCTCATGCACGAGTACTTCTCTGCACCTAGGCGGTTAGGGAAGTGGATTTGAGAGCCATCTGATAAAGTCACCAGGAACTCCTCAGGGCTGAACTCAATGATAATCTGAACAAGAGAAAACACGGAGAACATGAAGGTTAAATGATGAAGCTTTATTTTAAAATATGACCCTGTTGGGAACGAACCTTGAACTCCTCTCCAAGTTGAAATGGAAAGCCCCCTTGACGGACCTCCTCGCACCAATTTCCTCCTTCATAAGAGTTGCAAACCACAGCATTCTCGTCTCCATGGGCGTTAAAGCGAGGGTTCATATGAAAAGTGAACTCATTCTCAGAGGGGCCAATATTTATAGAAAAACTGTGAGGTAAATAATGAAAAAGAACATGACTCATCTGGCTTGAATTAAATTAGAAAGTAATAGTTTTCAGTATTGGAAATTAGTGTGATGGCTTCTGCGTGTATATACATTTAACGGACAAAACCAGCAGGTGGCAGTAAATAAAAGAAGAAGAAACTAGAGTTTTTCTGGTTAGCACAATTAGCTTAACCAAGACTTAAATGAATGACTGGTGTAAATTAACAATATCAGCTATCTAGCTGTTTTATGTTTCAGAACTCTTAAATACAATGGATTATATTTACACGTTTTAAATATTTACATAGTCTTTGGCTTACTTGGAGGCATCAGGTTTGGCTACTCCCACAATGGTCAGGGTCTGTCCAACCTTGAAGGACATGTTTTTTACAACCATACCCTGAATAAAAATAAAAAAGCAGTAAAGGTTAGTATTACTGTGTATTAATTGTACAGTAAACGACAACTGCAGCAATAGCCCCAAACGACTCTGCAATCCTGTCCACGTCCCTAGAAAATATAAAACATGTGTTTTCAATTATCCTCCTACTGATTGTGTTGCTCATGGTTTCCAGCAGCTCTTTCCTGTCTGACAGCTGCAACGGCCTTTTTTCCACTACACCGACTCAGGGAGATATTTCAGTTGGTTAAATACAAAATGGCAAATTCACAGTTGGAAAAGCTGGCTGAGCACAGCAGAAACATCTCGCTACAACACAGAATAATGCTGCCAATATGGAGGAGCAGTATATCATTAGGTGGTGATTCAGCGCTGTTGAACAATTTGTCCTTTGTTATGTTATAGGGAGTGTCTGGTACAGATGTGGAAGTCATTTCATCATTTAAATACTGTTTGTAGTTTGAAATAGGAATTTACTGAAAATACTGAAAAAAATATATCTTACCTATTGCAAATATTATAGTTAGTTATTATTATTTTTCTTTTTTCAAGCAACACCCAAGGTTTAATTGATTAGGTACATCCACAGGCCACATCTTTCATTTCATTTAACTGAAAATGACAACAAAGCTATTTCTCAGTAATTGCAAATGTGTTATTTTGTGTCTTCAGGCTTTCTAAGGACATTAATGTGGACAATTCGTGGAGGACCATCTTAGAAGATACAGCTCTAAGGTCTGGTCACACCCATCTGTTAATAAGGTACAACAACAGACTTCAAATATTTTTCTCTGTGAAGGTTATCTCAGACATAAGTCCAGTCAAGACAAAGTGGTTAATTTTAGCTCTCAGGGTCATAAAGCTGTGGATCCACTGCTGCCTCCTGTGGTCAGTTTACGTCCACATATATGAAAATAACAGTCACAAAAATAAAACATTTGGACTTTGTGATAGGGACAACAGTGAAGCCACAAATGGTAAAATGACAGATTTGGTAAGTGGAAAGTGTAAAACATCTTGCGGTTGCTCCATCAGTTATTCGAAGGAGCTGATTGATGGTGCAGTTGTTAATGGTGGTCCTGTATGTTCAAATGCCTAACCTTTATTTTTTCGAGAAGGCAACTTAGATATTAAGAAGAAGTCCAATTAACGGGGATCTTCAATGGGGGGATACTGCAGAAACTAAGACTGTCACAACAAGGTTAGCATTGAAATGATGGATGAATCTCAATGGTTACATTGGTTAAAACAAGTCACAGTAAAACAGACAGTGTGTGGTGTATGTATGGTTTTTTTTTACCCTAGCAACTGAAGCAAAGTTTAGAGAAAACCACAGAAAGTATAATAAAAGGAGCAGAAGTGATACTATGATATGGGTACGACATTCTTTCCATACTAGAGTCCAACTGTAAAGTGAGTGCAACACATGCTGCTGGGACTGGAGCTGTGAGCTGTGCTGAAGGTGGAGCTGGCTGCCACCCTACACTTCTTCTTTAGTGCTGTCTACGAGGATAGTGCACACGGTGACCGTCCAGTAGCATTTAGTTTATCTTCAGCATGGGTTTTAGCTCATCCTTAAATGTAATTTGAACTCCCTTCCTATAACCACATAAAACTCCTCTAGTTTTGCCAGATGATATATTTTTTTCTCTAAATCTACATATATAGAGAGAGATAAAACCCACATCCTTATTAGAAGGGAATCAACAAATATTAACAGGCGTTTCTGATATATCAAAAAAGCTATAATAACACAAACAGTTGACTTAGTTCAACATTTATAGCTGCTGGGAAAACCAGCACATGTGACTGGTGTCTATTGAATAGTTTGACCAAAAAAGGCACTGACGGGAAAAAGCTCCTCAATCCAGACCTAACTCAGAGTCTAGAGCAAAGTCAAATGCAGCAGAGAAGCCGATTCTGTTACATCAGCTTGCAGGACACAGAGTGAGCTGGCAAATGTCAAGCCAACGACAGTCAGTTCCACTTTTTAAAATATAACCTAAGACCACAGTTTATCTAAACACGATGAGCAGAAGTCATGCAGAAACACAGTTTGATCCTTAAATGATACCTACATTCATCATTTTTGCAGATGGAATCAGGGAGTTCAGCAGAGGAGAAACCAGAGTGATGCAGGCAGGGCCCTCTGTTCCTTTGGCCTTAGATATATGCAACGTGGGCGTAACCTTTTATTTGAGTGACATCTAAAACAGCCAATAGAATCACGTCTTTAGTAAACTAGGACAAATGGGTTAGAAGTGAATATATAGACCTTAAAAAACAAATTAGAGGTTACAAAGTGAGTGCAGACCTTAAAGTGAAGTAGTGAAAAATGGTGACATGGAAATTCCAGATTTGAACTTGTAGGTTTGCAGGGTATGGCTCTGAGAGGGAGGCAAGGCCAGAGTGGCAGACAAAAATAGAACTGTGTTTGTTACCAGGGAGATCACTAAATATTTGGAATAGCCAGAAGATTTAAGCTCTGACCACTTTTAACGTACAGTGATTGTATGGCACCACGTATAAAGCCATATACTATATAGACATTAGGCTAGAAATAAAACCCACAAAAGACGGGGAAACATACTTAAACTGTGCCAACAATTAAAAGAACAGAAATTTCTGAGTCCCAGCCAGCACACAGGCTGGACTTCTACAGCTGCCACAGCTGCCGCGGCTCACGAAGACATAAGTCGCATGCTCGGATACTCTACATCCCACTGGAGATTAAACTAAGTGAATCCTCTAGAAGCTGCAAACATATATTTAGAGTTTGTTGTTGTAGCAGAGAAGATAAAAGCACTCATTTGTCTCCTTGCTGCAAAAATCTTAATACAAACTATATTTCCTTGCCCTGATTTAAAATGCTCTGTCTCAGAGATGTTCTATCTTGGTAGTGAAGAAACAATGTCCTCTTTTTTACAGGACAGAGTAAAATGCTCTGTCTCAGAGATGTTCTGTCTTGGTAGTGAAGAAACAATGTCCTCTGTGTTTTAATACAGTGACCATTGTTTGTGTTATTGCCGAGTTCCCGGACTCCTAATAGTAATGTCAGCTGACGTCTGGTCTAAACAGACGTGTCCAAATAGTTTTAGGAGGGGTGGAATTCACTCCACTAGGACGAGATAACAATTATAATAAAATTACAGCAAAATAAATCAAAGTCTAAAGTCTAGCTTTTGCTGAATGTCTCCAACATGGCACAAATAAGGAAAATATTGCCCATCTGCAATAGCCCAGTGCCTGGTAAGGAAGGCCCCCCCTACTTTGGAAACCACTGTACAGTTATTGTAAATACCTCACTAAGATTATCTGCTGCCATTTCCCTTTAAACAGGATGGACATTTAAAAATAAATGTTAAAATATAAATTTGTCCAATTGAGGAAGACTTAAAACTATCTTTCGGGACAATAATATCAGGAAATGGGGTTAATGCAGTGCTTCTCAAAGTGCTGTGCAGGCCCCACTGGTGGGAGCAGAGATGTGATAGGTAGGACACAACAGTAGGACATTTTCAAGGTTGTGTTATGTTATTGATTCATTATAAAATATGATGTTACTTGGTGTTAGTTCAATAAATTTGAAGTTTAATTTGTCAATATTTTTGGACAGGTGGCACTGGAAAATCACCAATACTTCAAAGTGGGGTATGACCAAAAGAATTTGAGAACCACTGGGATAACTATCAAGAGGGCAAGCCCCCACCCTGCAAACCTGTGATCTAAAGCAATACTGCCCTCTGTCGGTTTGTAAACCTTACTACTTTTCCGTAATAATAATGTAATTCAACTTAAAATCAGAGCCATTACATTATTTGGAAAGAATGTAAATGTTAAACATTTACAAATGTAAACAACGGGTTGCATTATACCATATAAAAATCTGATGTGTGTTTTGCTTCAAATCAGTGAACATAAACAGGGAATCCCTATCTAGATGTCAGAGGTCAGTCTTTGGATTGACTAAATTACTGCATTGCTTCTGGTTCCCTGCAGTTTCATCAACTGTAGCTGCACTGTGATGACGTTCTGTTGTCATGGTCGTGAGGAAACTGTAATCATATGAACCACCCCTTCGTTTACATTGGCCCACTGCCTTTTTTTAACAACAGTCACTCGAACACTACTGGTGAAAACACGGTAAAGGGTGTGAAGCAACACACACCTCCTCGTTATTATTAATGAGGCCGTTTCAGTTTATTTTTAAATGGCTCGGACCCAACACGGCTACACCTTGACAAACAGTTTGTTATTGTAGTGTTAACTGATTGACGTTGTGCTGTCTGGAGCGTAGTTTTGACTGTGCAATTAACGTCAGCCTGTGGAGCTTCGGACAGTGCAGCGTGCGGGTCAGTGTGTGTTTGTTTGGAAAACAGTCCGTCAGCATTACAATTGAAAAGGAGCTTTAAACTGAATTCTGTCAGCTTGAGGGACGTAAATAAAATGGCTTCCATAATAGCGGAGCATGAGCCAGGCTCCATACCGCTGACTGATACGTTAGTACCCGCAAGTATATTCGCGCCGGAGCGGGGAGGATGCGGCGACGACAACGGGGACGAGGGCTTAGAGGAGGCGGATATGCTGAATGGCGAGCCCGAGGACTGCAGGCTTGACTTCACTAACAAGGTAAAACTAGGCCTCAAATTGAATGCAGCTCCGATGCTAATGCTAGTTAGTTTCCTCGCATTCAAATGAATGAAACATATAATGCCACCAAATATTTGCATGTCGGTGTGTTACTAGCAACAAGAGTTTGCAGCACTTTAGTGACATATTTGAAACGACAGTGATTTTGTGATGTAAGGAATTTGATATTTTAGTGTGAAACATTGCGTTGCTAAACGTTAGCCTACCCTAACGCCTACACATTCTGCCGTCACTTTACAGTAAAACGCTGCGGATGGTGCTACGTCAGCTGTTTTTATTCAAAACAATTCTGTTCCACTGTAACTACCATGTTTATTGCGTATGTAAACTGATGAAATATAGTGCAACTCTATGGATCATGTTTCCTGCTCTACAATCAATAGTACTGGGTCGCTGGAATTTGTTAAACCCATATTGTTTTGTGTCGGTAAAATGACACATTGCACTGCTGTTACATGAAGCATGAACGTCTTGCTTCAGGTTGCATCAGTAAAAGGCAGGTCCTTGTTCACCTTTGGCTCCTGTCACAGACATGTCTGAGTTTCTATCTTAGCCAATAAACCTATAAATCTATAATTAGACTTGCTCAAAACGAATAGACTATTTTAAAAAAAGATGTTCCTCAAGGATGTATGCAAAGTTTCAGATCCTTTTTAACCTTTTAACCTCTACTCCACTTGATAGTGTTATCATGAGGTATTGCATTCAATTAGTTTTACTGATATAAGAACAATATGTGGCAACATGTCTCCTAACACAGAAGCAATTAATACCTTTTTAACTATAATGGATTGTAACAAAAATATTTATTTTTAAAACGCAATGCAACTTTGTCCTTGTTGAGTTGAATTTGAAAGAAACACAGAAAAACGTATCTTTCTTGTTCTCTTCAACACCATCACAGAGACTATGATACTATTAAATGAATGAATAAATAAATACATGTAATGAAAGATAATTATGATCTCATTCATTATGGGAAAATGCTGTCATGTTTAAATAAGCAGAACCATCTCAGAAAATTAAATTGTCTGTTTTGTGTCTGAGGGAAAAAAATGAACAAAATAAGTTCATTTTTTTCAAAGCCCTTTGATCTATTTGTCCTTTAAAAACATGCGCTAGTTCCATGTGACCTGCAGCAGTTTTCGTGGGAAGAGACACTGCTGTGTTCGTGTTCAGTCCAAGGACTTGTACAAATAATTCAATGGCTCATCCATCCTTGCCTTTTGTTTTTTCCTAATTATAATGTTTTTCTGTCCTTGTCTCTTTTGGTAACCAACAGCAGGCTCTTGTTAGTCCAAATGGAGACCAGTACGACTCATTGGTGCGGCAGCTACGGGACAGGATGGAGGAGGGATGTGGGGAAACCATCTATGTGGTTGGAATGGGTTCAGGTAAGATACAAAGTGTCCACATGTGAATGAACTTGGCCATTATAGTTACTTCTATTTCTATTTTCCTGTGTGTTTTACTAACCTTTAGTGAAGTTAACTTCATTTCAACTTTGGTACAGATGGCAGTGACTGGGGTCTGGACGACAAAGACATGGAGGCCTCGGTGGCCACGGTGCGCTCCATGTGCGAGCAACTGGACGCAGACCTCATATTACTTCGGGAGCGCAATGAGACTGCAGGATTGGTGCGTGACTATCTGATTAGAAGACGTGTGGGTGAGCTGGACTTCTTGGAGGTCAGGTGAGTTATCTGATGAGAAAAATATTTTCTCTATGAACTCTATGTAAGCTGTCAGTTTATATTGTAAAAAAATCTGTTTAAATTGTAAATAAGAGACCATGTTTTTTTTCATGGACAGATTAGAATGCCCTTTTTTACACTATTAATATTTACTGACCATAGTAATTGGTTTTCCTGTGTCCCTCAGAGTTGCAGTTGTAGGTAACGTGGACGCCGGTAAAAGCACACTACTGGGCGTATTAACACATGGAGAGCTGGACAATGGCAGGGGATTTGCCCGACAAAAGCTTTTTAGACACAAGCACGAGATGGAAAGCGGCAGGACCAGCAGTGTGGGCAACGATATTCTGGGCTTTGACCAGGAGGGGCAGGTGAGGGCTCTGTTTAAGCCACATACCTTCTTCACATTAGTTTTTTAACAAGCTTCAATATAGAGAGGATGAGGATATAGAATGTGCTGTGGGCCTCTTTGTACCACATAAATTGGGCTTCAAGGTCAAAAAGGTTAAGAACCCCTGCTTTATTCTATATATTTCTGTCCCTGACATACAGTACTTGACCTTGTGTTTCCCGTCTTATTTATATATATACTGGTAACACCATGATAGATGTAATGTGACTGTTGAAAGCGTCTTTGTGTCTAGGTGGTAAACAAACCAGACAGCCACGGGGGAAGTCTGGACTGGACCAAAATCTGTGAGAAGTCATCCAAGGTCATAACCTTCATAGACCTGGCTGGCCACGAGAAATACCTGAAGACCACTGTGTTTGGGATGACGGGACACTTGCCTGACTTCTGCATGCTTATGGTCAGAACAAAATCTCAGACTTATTTATTTGGCAGTGATTCATTGAAGCCGTGTTAGCAAAAGATCTTTTTTTTTTGTTAAGGTTTTGAGGGAAATATTTTGAATCATTTTCCTCTTTTCTCCAGGTTGGCAGTAACGCAGGTATTGTCGGGATGACCAAAGAGCATCTTGGGTTGGCGTTAGCTCTCAATGTGCCAGTGTTTGTGGTGGTAACCAAGATAGACATGTGTCCAGCCAATATTCTTCAAGGTCAGGCTCAGACAACAGAAGTTATGGCTCTACTTCATGTGAAAAAAAACATCATCTGCATACTTAAGGAAAAATAAAACTGTATGTGATATTTCTCTCCCCTGAACAGAGACATTAAAGCTTCTTCAGAGGCTACTGAAATCTCCTGGTTGTAGGAAAATTCCCGTTCTGGTGCAAAACAAGGATGACGTCATAGTTACTGCTTCAAATTTCAGTTCTGAGAGGTAATAAATTTCTCCCGGCTAAATGTTCAAACTTTTCTCTCTCTTTCTCTCTTTCTAATGTCTTTGTCGGAATGTGTGTCCAGGATGTGTCCAATCTTCCAGATATCCAATGTGACTGGAGAGAATATGGATCTGCTTAAGATGTTCCTCAACCTGCTGTCCTCCAGGACGTCATACAGGGACGATCAGCCGGCCGAGTTTCAGATCGATGACACCTACTCTGTACCGGTACGCTGACAGATTTATCACACACCTAAAAATCCTTCGCTAAATTATCTAAAAACCACTGCTTGTGTCCTGTTTGTACCTCAGGGTGTTGGCACGGTGGTGTCAGGGACTACTTTGCGTGGACTCATACGCCTGAATGATACTATGCTGCTGGGCCCAGATCCTCTGGGCAGCTTCATCCAAATTGCTGTGAAATCGATCCATCGTAAGAGGATGCCTGTGAAGGAGGTCAGAGGAGGTCAGACCGCATCGTTTGCTCTCAAAAAGGTGAAGAAGGGTTATCAACAGGAGGCTGTTCAATGCTTAAGAAAAAAAAAAGGTTCATCATAATGTTCATGTTTGCAGTCTCAGAAATTCTATTACTGCCTCTTGCACAGATCAAGCGTTCGTCAATAAGGAAAGGCATGGTGATGGTGTCGCCCAAGTTGAATCCACAGGCCACCTGGGAGTTTGAGGCCGAGATCTTGGTGCTGCATCATCCAACGACGATATCCCCAAGATATCAGGCCATGGGTGAGAAACCGTCTCAACAGAAAATAAGTAAAAAAAAAAAGGAAATTATATCAGAAGAAAACGTGCACTCACCCAACTCTCTTTGGTCACTGCACAGTTCACTGCGGCAGCATCAGGCAGACGGCCACCATCTTGTCCATGAACAGGGACTGCTTAAGGACCGGGGACAAAGCTACAGTCCACTTCCGCTTTATTAAGACCCCAGAGTATCTGCACTGTGACCAGAGGTTGGTCTTTCGAGAGGGACGCACTAAGGCTGTGGGAACTATCACTAAGGTAGGAACTCCTGCTTGACAAATCAATTATGTAAAAACCCTGCTCTCAGTGGTCCAAATGTTAATGCGTAGTTTATATTAAAAGAGTAAAAGCAAACAAACCTATTTGTGCTGTATTTTGTTCCTTAAATATGTGAGAATTGATAAGAAATGTAACCAATAAGTGATATCGATGGGTTTTTTTTTTTTACTTAATTTTTTAGCTTTTAACCAATAAGTGATATCGATGTTTTTTTTTTTACTTAATTTTTTAGCTTATTAACTCATTTAACTACTTTCCAGCTGTTGCAATCCACCAATAATCTGCCGACAAATTCCAAACCACCACAAATCAAAATGCAATCCACGAAAAAGGTGCCACTACGCAAAGAAGACGGATCCACTGGAGCTGGTGATGACGCAGCTACGATAGCCCTGTCAGCAGGGCCAGGCACGACACAGCAGGTAGGTCATATATCTTTGGGATTTTCTTTTTAGTAAAATATCTGTTGCTGTGCCTGCATTTTCTTTATTTACTCTGTAACTGGACTAAACAATACTATGTTCTCCTCTTCTTTACCTTTTACTTCATCCTCCATATTTAATTTTGCCTAATTTTTTCACAAATCCTAATGATGTCACGCCACATTGTATTTTTTTTTTACCCCCTCTCATTTTTTACCGTTCCTCTCATTTGCTTGCGTATCCACCTCCTAAGGAGGGAGAGGAGGACCCTCAGATAAAGGAGGGCAACAAAGAAAACAAGGTAAAACAGGGTGATTAAAAATGAAGCAGAGCAGGAAAAGAAACTGAAAATTTGCTCCAAACTATGAGATTTTTAAAATTATTATTAGCCAAGTCAACATCTAAGTGGAGTCCGTCTTATTGGCTCAACATCACCAGTACAGTCCTGACTTTTCAAATATCCAGAGTCTGTTCTCGTTAATCACCGTTATCTCTTTTGTAGCCAAAGTCTGGAGGAGGTGGAAGGAGAAGAGGAGGCCAGAGGCACAAGGGCAAAGGTCAGAACAGTGGCACCAACACCACAGCGACCCCCTCCTCCGCAGGAGCCGGCAGCTGCTGAACTCTCCCCTGATCCCACGCAGAACTCCTCCCTCGTGACCACTCCAAATGTCTTCATCCCACCAACCATGAAGGATCGTGACGTTCACAGTGAGACACTTGTCCCCATTTAAATTATGTCCTAATGCCTTTTTACACCTGGTCTTAATGTTTTAATTTTTTAAAAAGGGAACTCAAAGGGTAACTCCCCCCCCACCCCCAAGAGAAAGGTAAACACATTTTATGCATTTTAATGTCAGCTGCTTTTGCTATTACTTTTTTAAAAATGTTTGGATAGAGGTAATCAGTGTGGTTTTTGAGGTCAGCCTCACTCAGGATGATGATTCTTTAATTCTATTCATATTTTAAAGTGTCTGGGAAATCAACAATTCATTCCTTGGACTCAAGTGTTTTTAATGAGGAGGTTAGCTAAACCCATACCAAGGAAACAAGAGCAGCTAGATATATATATAAAAAAAATCCTCCATGCATTCCCTGTATATTTGAAATGTAAAACATTTGAACTATTTATACCGCATATGAGAAATAGCTGTTGTGCTCCGATTAAAGCAAGCCACTGTACAAAGTGTATGCAAATCACAAATGAATGTAGCAGAGGGCACATAGTTATTGAGAGGTTTAGATGTATGGAAAGGGTGAGCTGTAAGATTTCATTTGATCACTTCCATATTGGCAAGAGTTTGACTTCTAGAATCCATCTGCACCTGTAGTTTCAGTCTGCAATGTAAACATGGTAGTACAAACAGAAACCACACAGAAAACCTGTCACTCTCATATCTGTTCACACAGTATTTGTGCACTACCCCCTGCTGGTTGCATTACATGTTGTGACAACTTTGGCTGCTATAGAACCTGACCGACAATAAACAGATCTTAAGGAACTTTAACAGTGCAACCTGTAAGTATGTGTTATTTGTTACCGAAACATGCAATTACTACTATTTGGTTAGCAGGGTTTAATTGAAATGCACTATTGGTGTTAAAGCTCTTCTCACTTTCTGTTAAGCTGGCTGTTTTATCTATGCAGAAAGAATCAAATATTGTTTTATTTATTACATGCTAGCCCTGCAGAGTGTACCAAAAAAACACTTCGTCTGTTTCTAAACCATTATAAAAACCACCTGTTAAATGAGTTGTTATTTTGCAACAAGGTCACAAATTTACATACGGACTTGTCTGCTTATACACACATACACGTATGTAACATTTATTTTACTGTAGATTTTGTAACACAAAGTATTTCCTTCATTTACAATGTATCATACAGGTCCAATACTGCACACTACCACACGTTGATGGTAGTACACACATATACACACACCCTCAGACTTGCACCACGAAAGAAAGGCTTCTGTGTGTGCAACATTAGGAAGTGTTCTGGTTTATGGTGACACTGAGGTAAGTAGCATTCTAAAAAAAAACAAACAATGGCACTAGTCTATGGCCCTACATTTAGGAATGTCTCTTAAGGTGGTCTCCATCATTGCAAATGTGTAATATTACACAGAATAACCTTTATGATCAGCTGTTTATGCGCTTGGTATACACACACACACACTTGACCGATAAAAGAATAAACTGTACATGGCACTCCTCTGGGAAACACACTCACCTGTTTTTTTGTTGTTTTTTTAACTTCAAATCTGTTTAGGTACAGACAGATTTGTACTTAACTAATAATAAACGTATTATAAAGTCTGAAACATAAATAAAAACAATTTTGACTTTGTCTAAATAAAACTTAGAATGCAATACGATAAACTAAAGAAAAACATTTTAAATAAGTACTTTCAGTCTTCATTCTAAGGCTGTCATCTATGTGTGTAGATGTAACGTGTGTGAGGAGTACTCACGTCACATTTAGGACCGACAGTCTTTCAGAAACGGGTAAAGAGACAGAAAATATTACACAGACGTAGGGACAGCTCAGCTGTGTAGACTATCCATCGATGTCCCAGCTGAAGAGGTGGTGTTTCACCAACATGTCCTGAACACCTTCCTTTAACGGTTTCTGCTCCTTCTCCTTAAAACACAGACGTTTTACTCCAGTTAAATGAGGAAAAAACACGGTAACATAAATACTCCCCTTGCAGTTTGTTTCACTCTAAAAAAAGAATGCAAAAAGGTCAAATCTGTAATTTGGTAATTGATCTTATCCAATAACCAAGTGTAATTAATTGCATACATTTCAAGTTAAAATTAATTAATTAAAATTTTAAAAATCATATTTTGCAGTTTATTCTTTGTATTCAAGAAATATAAAACTGAAATGAAATTAAAATGTATATCCTCTGCTGCAACCCCTATTTGTTGGAAACCACTGATCCAACAAGTCATCACCCAGAAAATAAAAAAAAATCTGTACATCACAGCAAACATTATGATGCTGATATTGATTTCACCAAATCCCTGATGTCTTAAATAAAAAACAAATAGTAAAAGTAATTAAATCTACAGACAGTACAGGAGGGTCTCTAGTACAACTACTCACTACACTAGAGCGCTCTCTGACTCTTCTACCATCAGGTTACCTAGAGATCCCAGCTAAACAGGTGATGCTGAACCAGCACTTCCATTACTTGTTCTCTCAGTATAGCCATTTTCTGAAACAGCACAAATATAATTGATTTGGTGAAATGTCTCGTGTTCACCCTGGTGAAAACAGCTCTGCTCACCTCCTTCTTGTTGGGTAGCTCACAATCCTGGGAGAGACTGAAGGCAAACTTTGACAGGACCCTGTTAGAAAACAACAACAACAAGAACCTGGTCATTTATTTCATCCCTCAGATCATGGGTTTTTTTTAATAATGAGATCTTCTGTGGCATATTTAAAAGTTTTCTGTTCATCAGTGTTAATTTTGATGTGAAAGACTAAGTCAACGACAAACACGATTAAAAAAAAGTAAACAAATGAATGAGTAAATACATTAAAACAAAACTTAAGCTGTCGGGGACATAGTCACAGAACAGGAGTAACAGGTAAGGAAGAGAGCCAATCAGAGCTAAGTTTGTAAGCTCAAAGATGGGACATCCAAACAGAGCTCCAACCTTAGTGAACATGTGAAGTAGTAGAAGCCAGAAGAGAGAGAGAAAGTGCGTCTTTACCTAAGCTCACACTTTATCTGCACCCATCCAGGACTGCGGAGAAACGACCACGGGTGATACCACTTTTCTACGGCAGTCATGCTGGAACACAACACCTCCAACCACAAATGTAACACCTGCTCACTGGAGGAAAGCACAGTCGTTAATAAACCACACTCATGTTGAATATGCGCACTCATCATATGTGGGTCTGACACATATCAGGTATATTGTCATGTGACTCACTTAAGACCGACACAGATGAGGGACCTGAACTTGACGTCCATCTGAGCGTGTGCTGAGTCATGGCTCATGTTGACTGACTGCACTGCCTGGAAAAGCAGACAGGTGGGGCTAATGCATCAACCAACACTTAGAAAGGCTTATCCCTTTTGTTTACAGAATGTTATTTGATATTGTTAGTTTTTCTTGGAGGTTCCATGTGACACTATTTGCTAACTCACTCTGTACAGCAGCTCCTCTGGTGTCAGTACTTTCCCATCTTCATCTAATCTGGTTAAATCAACAAAGGTTTTGTATTAAATTAAAATATATATCTCATTTATTGAAAGATCAGGTTTTAGTTAAGCTGAATACAGTTTATATTTGTTGTACCTGTAGGTTTTACAGAGCACCAGTCTTGAGTAAACAGAGTTGAAGTCTCTTTCCACTTCTCTGCTGGCTGCCTGCAGAAAAAAACCCAGAAAAAAAAACAAATGTTAAATCACAACAGTTTTGACCACAACAGCATGTAGATATAAAAACCAAAAGGTCTCCTACCTCTTCTATGAAAAGCCAAGGATGACAGGGCCCGCCGAGTATTGAAGGCTTCTTCAGACCATGCAGAAAAATGGCTTTTAAGGCCGGGCACAGTGTTCCTCTGACCAGGTCTGTGACTGCCTCTGTGACGGAGTCATCACCTGCCAATGAGTACTGCAGACGGATGAGAGCACAGGTCAAAGATGAGGCCAAACCTTATTTCTCATCTTAACAAAAGTGCTACTTACTTCTTTGCTTCTTTCATCAAGAACCTCCACAAACTTTGCAGGAAACCAGCCTGTTACAAAAAAGAAAGAATATACAAGATAATAAGAATATGTAAAAGAAAATGAGTTCTGAAACTTTGAGAAAAGTACACACACCTCTGAGACCATTGAGTTCTCCAACCCAGCAGTGTTCGTCCCTCTGTGAGATGATCTGATGGCAAGATATTAAAATGCATTAGATAAATATTCAAAAACAGAACACCCATGACTGCATCCATGTACGAGTCACTGCCTACAGTGATGATGTCATTCTTTCTGAAACCCAGTTCATCGTCATCGTGTCTCTCAAAGTCCAACAAAGCCTTCGCTCGTCTTCGACGGGTGCGTGACACAACGAGGAAGTTTTCGTGATCACGTTGGTGGCTCTCCATGGAGTAGTCTGGAGTCAGATCCTGGAAAGTCAAGTCAAAGTCATTTCATCAAATGAAGGATATATTTTTACGAAAAGAAAAGGAACAGGTTTCAAAGCTGTAGACTGTTATATGAACTCACAGTACTGGAATGACGTGGGTCAAAACAGTGGAAATGCTCTGCGGTGTGTGTGATGGCCTCTCGCAGAGCAGCCACCAGCTCCGTCTGCTTGATGTTTTTAGATTTTAGGGCTTCGGCTTCATCCTCTCCAAACAGCAGAGAACTCAGTGTGGACTTCCTGCGCAGGGACTGTCTTCTCACAACCTGCTTTCAAAGAACAAACAAAATACACCAGTTGTTATTTCCTTAAGACAACACAAAATGAACATCTCTATTTCAAAGACATACAGCCCCGGCTTATGTTCCTTCAGTGTAGAGATCAGGTCTTTGTGTATGGAGTAGGAAATATAAATATGGAAGGGCGTGCACACACACACACACACAAATAAATATATATATATATATATACACTTGAGTTTGAGACCCCTGCTCTAATACAACAGCACACACAAACAGTCTAAGTATGTACACACAATTCAAACATTGCATACAAGTGCTCTTTTATTAAGATAAATATGGCCTGACTTTTCACATGCACACCCAATGAACAGCACAGAAATGAAGAAACAGAACAACCAGCCACACTCAACAAACTGAATAACATTGCTGTTTCAACGTTTTACCACACTGGGGCAGTATAACCTTGGGTGCAGCTCTAAATTTAGACAATATGGTAATTCACAATTCAAGTATGGTCCTCCTTTGTTGTTTATGATACAAAAGGACAAACACTGACCTTGTTGAGGTTAGTGTTCAGGGCCACGTTGTTCCCATTGTTCAGCTGGGCCTGTTCATTCAGTATGTAGGCTTGGTGCTTGTGTCGGAAGGCCTCCAGACTTTCCTGAGACAGGGAATTTGCGAGCCGCATGGCTTCTCCAAGCACGGCGTTGCCATCTCTCAGCTGACTGGGTAAGTCTGACAAGGTGTTGAAAATTGAAGCGGAGTTCTCCGATGAAACCAGCTCCTCTTCCTGAAGTTTGGCAATATATTCATATTAAGATCAACACTCAATTACGTAACCATGGTGGGTCAACTGGAATGTAAATTAGCTTCAAACACCTTGATCTTCAGCATGCCCAGTGTGATCTGAAAAAGCACCAGTGAGCCCTGGTAGAAGAGAAGGTCCCAGATCCTGAGGAGCAGCCTGATGTCCACCACACTGGCAAATGATGTCAGGAACCAGTGGAGTGTGATCAGTGACAGCTCTAAAGGCAGAAGATTTAAAAAAAAAATTCCATTTTTTTACCTTTTGCTTAATCTTTATCCCTTAAAGAAAGGGTCTCAAAGTACCGGCTTGGGGGCCACTTTCAGCCCACGACTTCCATCCAATAATGAAAATATTATTTATAATGAACGCTCAAAGGTAGCCGACACGACAGATTCCAGAATGACATTTATAATGATTTTTTTTCTATATATCTAGAAGCCGTGGTCCCGAGCACATTTGAGTTTGAGACCCCTGCTCTAAACCCCTGCACCTAAAAGACAGCTTATTTTCCATGCTGACCTATGTCGTGGTCCTGCAGAAGGCGGTCGAGGGCAGGCAGGTACTGAACTATGAGTTGGCGCAAGACCCTCTGGTCAGTTTGGACGCCCAGCAGGGTGGAGGAGAAGTAGGCGGGAGGAAGGAGATCCTCAATCAGGGCACACATCATCCACAGTACGTCCTCCTCTTCCAGAAAAAGCAGCAGACATGAAACCACCTGGAGGATTGGGAAAAAGAACAAAAGTGAGACAACTAGCGAATTAAATAAAAACATGGAGAAGTACAACAAATACAACTCACCATCCCTGTACCCTGGCAGTACCCAATGTCTGGGTAGAGCCAGGCCAGTCCTCTCAGTACCCGTCTCAGCCTTGGTACTCCGACACTGGTCATGGTATTGAAGCATGCATTGGTGGGCATGGTCCGCAGGAGGTCCTTCTCTATCTGAGGGGTAAAAGAAAACCAGGAAACTGTGATTTTTTTTTTCATGTATTACAGGGAATCCACATCATCAAGTCAAAACCGTGTCTTATAGGTCAGTTGCATCACCAGAATTTCACCTGTTTTGCTGTAGTACAGTCCTCATTGGAGCTGTTCTTAATAATTTCTCTGTAGGAAATCTCAGACGTCCTCTTCTTCTGCAGTGCTCCAGACAGCCTCATCCAAATCTAACAAAATAAACAATTTCAGTATTCTAATAATCCTGTCAGTCTCACCACGGTGTAAATTCACGCACCTGAGGCCTCATGGTATGAGGGACGCCCCCCAACACCAAAGTCCGTAGACGATCCGAGCGTGGAAGGACAGGATCTATCAGATCCCAGGTCAGGTCACCCACTGTGTGATTGTGTGTGAACTCCAGGTGTGCTTGCCATCGCAGTCGCTGCTGGGGATCTTCACGCTGAGGTGAGCCTTCAGTCTTTAGCCAGGACCTGGAGCCCTCACCATCTGTGTAGTATAAATGTTTTAATTTTCCCACCTCTCATCAGCAGCGGCTTGGATAAAGCAGAAAATTACACAGTAATTACCTTCAGTGTCCATTCTGAAGCCAAACTCATCATACTGCAGCTCACAATGTTCTGACAAACCTTTCTGTAGAGACAATCAGACAAAATGCATTTCATTTCTCCACATCTGACTGTCAAATACTGTGTTTTATCCACCACAGCCACAACACCAGGCAGCAAAATAATGCGGTCCTTAGGGGAATTATATTATTTTTTTTAAAAACCTGTTCTCAATCCTTCTGGTATACAGTAGTAAAATTATATCAAATTTATAGTGTTAAAAATGTAATGAGTTTAGGGCTATTTTTACAAAAACAGCATGTAAAAAATGAGAGAACTTTGAATAACTCATTATGACAGTAAGTGCTCACCTGATGGTACTTGGCTAAAATGTCCTGAGGCCACATGCTTGGAGTGAGGGCAGAGAACGGCCCTCCAGGAGCAGGAGTGTAGGTCCCTGTTATATTTAGACACTTAAATTAGAGCTGTCAAAATGGACACGTTGATCACATTAATTAAGTCAGTACGTTGGTCGGTTTACAGCTGACGAACTGACAGACAATTGTTAAATGTATTATGTGTAAAAACGGCTTCACCGAAGTTGTGAAAAAGGCTATAGATTAAAAAAAAACTAAAAATATTTTTTCCATATGAATAATATCTGTGAAAAATCAAACCAGTTTGAATACTTCATGTTAGACGGATTCCTATACCTGACATGTTGTTGGTTGTAGGTTAAATACTCGTAGACGTAGAGACCGCAGACACCTCAGAAGAACAGAAGATCGTACACGCCCTGCAGCAAAGACAATCACAGGAAATGGAAAGATTGGAGATTAAATTCCTTTCTTGTGATTTTTAGGAAAGCTACTAAAAAAAGTGCTCGACCTGTCAGCTCTACTGTACATATGGAGACCCAGTGATTCTCACTTCTCTCATAAGGAAGTAGTACAGACATACAGTATATAAACGACGAGAACAGAGAGAATGACTGTGTACGAGAATAAAAACATTCCTTCTAATCACTTCAGGACCATATGACTCACCAGAGGCATTTTCCTCACTTGGCTGTGTGTGCAATTTTGTATCCTACTTTTCCATGGTGATTATCCTTGAGCAAATTGACAACAATACCAGCAGAAGAGGAACTATGAGGCGCCTTCTGATTACTGATTCATGACAAACACTTTCCACATTTTTATTTTGGTAAACAACTTCTTCCTTGTGGACTGTTATCTTAAGAAACAACATCTATTATACAAGGGCTGACATAACATACACACACATACAACGGACCTATGGAAGTTGAAGTGAAGGTGGGGCATAACATTTCTGTAAATGACCAAGAACTGACCCTATAATTTACGTGACAGAGGCATTTAACGCCCTATCACATGAATTTGTTTCCAGCACAGACCAACAGTGCAGAGATGACTTGGACTGAATTAGACTCATACAATGCTCTAAATGTCCTTAAACTTGGAAAAATGTTAAGCTGGAGCCAGCGATAACAGACAAAATCACTGGCGATGGTGTGGTTCATAACATCATACAACTGATATCTCTGTGTGCCGTGCATGCGTTTATCAATGGAAAACCTCCAATCCTCAAGAGGTTTCACATTTCATTATTAAACTGTGATTCTGGTTACAACAGATACAGAGTACTCGCTGTCACCGACATTTATTTAAATACACAATAAACTGTCTTCAAACTGTACATTAAAAAGAAAAAAGATGAATGAAAATGCTACTCTTTTTATGGTTAAGAAAGGCAGATGAACAGAGAGTTAGCTTAGTAGGGTTTTTATACAAACTGAAAACATTGTCTACAAATTAAGAGTCACTTAAATGCTGGGAACTCCTCATCTACTCGCTGTGCCATTCGACTGTGAAGAGATGCTAATGAATTCAGGGCTAAGGCACGTCTTCAGGCGTTTTGTTAAATGGCTCATGTCGTAAAAGAACAATTCTTACAGAAAGCAAGCTCATAATGAACACACAAACATAGTACACACAGTAGTACATGGCTGAATAATCAGCCAAATCCTGCAAAAGAGGTTCACAGGCATAACAACCACTCAGCCAAGATGATTCATTCCAGCAGCACATTTTTTTTTCTCATCTGAAGAGGGATTTAGGTCTTAAGAGAGATGAAAAATCAATTTGATGTTTGGAGGTTGGTCAAGTCCTTTCAGGCCAGCCCTGTGTGAAGCATGCATGGGAATTGGAACAGCACTTTGGAGTGACTTTCTGTGTAAACAGTTTAAAATTCTGCCAGGAAAACCCACATGACAAACCGTCTTCTCTTCTCAGACTGGCCTTGTGTCAACCTGCCGATTTGTCACAATCTAGAGCTGCATTAATGCTGCTGTGACACCACTGCAGTCATCATAACTAATTACCGGCAAGAACTGACTAAACCTTTTCAGGGGTTTACGTGTTCAACAGTTCCTTCTTTGAAATTTGGTTAGGATTTATCAAAAGCAAATTCGATTTATTTTTTTAGATTCAAGCAGTTTAAGCTATTGCTTCTTCCTACTCCTTTAAAAAAAAAAAAAATTACAATATTGTAATATGTAAATATTGTTCAAACAAACAAAAAACTACAATATTGTAATATGTAAATATTGTTATGATGTTTGTTTGTTTAAAAAAACCTGATTCATTCATTCAGATTCAATTAAAGACTCAAATGACTAATAACTACACACTCAGATTCAATTCAAGACTCAAATGACTAATAACTACACACTACAACTGACAAAATCTCTTACACATAATAATCTTACAATACAAACATGTTCAATCTACAATTCTTTACAAATACAAACAAAAAATAAAAATGTCTTTTTTATCCTAGCGAGAATGGGTGTGGTGTTTCGCTTGTGTTTGCACACAGCAGTCAACACCCTGCTTCAACACAGTAAAGAGAAATATCGTGCTGAACTCTAGTCACAATTTTGTAGTACTAGTCAACCAGTCTGTGGCCAAGTTATTAACTTAAAGATAAGCTCACCTATGAACTAAATTAACAACGCATGTAACCCAAGGCTAACCACTGTGTACTGCTCAACTGCAGACAGAAATGTAAGCACATAAATAGTAGAATGTTAAAAAAAAAAAACTTGCCTGAGGCTGATACATTTATAAAGCTCTCTTCATCCTCTGACTACTATCATGTTCCAAAGATGGAAGAGCTTCAATCAAGTTGCTCCCTTAGCTACAGAATGACAATCAGTTGAAGCCAAGCGACTGGTCATTGCAAACAAATAGAAAAGAGAGAAGTGGTGATAGATGCAGTAATCATTTTCAACCACAATGTGAGGAACAAGGAGGATCACACAACACTATTATTGGTAATACTTCTGTATTATTGTTTCCACCATTAACAAACAGTCCTCACTTACAAGAATAGGGTTCTCAACATTTGACTGCACCTATATACTTGTAATTACAATAATACTGGAAACTAGTTTTGCAAGGAGATTAAGTACCTTCATGCATTACTGGTCTCTAATGTTGTTGTCACAAACATGATCATCATTACCACTTTTTAAATAGCCAACTACAACTACTACCTCAAAATGGCTGCCCTGCTAATACATACCACACTGAGCTCTTGTTTGGCCAATCATTCATTTTATTTAATTAATTAATTAAATTCACAGGAATGGAATCGTAGGTATTTGAATGCCTGATTTATACTTTTCTTTCTAACCAGTCTCGATTCAACGTAACTATTCCTCTGCTTGGTCACATTTTCTCCAACTAATTCAAAATGATAACACAAGTTCCTAAGAACCGATTCTAACAATAGTTAGTTTATAAGCAAGGGATATAATTTAGAAGTGACTGCAATTCTCATGTATAGTTAATATGTCACACATACTGGGCGATTCATTCATTCAATTCAATTAATTTCCGTGTACGTCAAAAGTCAAAAATGTCATCTGTTGCCTTGGAGCTGAACCTGCTCACTTGTGGATGAAAGCCTGTACGCATGTCTCTGTGACACCATAGAAACACTGTTCAACATCAGCTGATTTAACGCTACGTCAAGCCCACGCTGACGTACGACTCCACAGACACGACAAGAGAAAACGGACCTTTATTTCCATATCTCTGAATAGACACATGTGATCCAACATAAAATGAACAGATAAAACCTCAGTGATAAGTCACTTTAAATGGACAGCTGTTAGCCTGAGGTGCTACCCCTTTAGCTTTTAGCTCTGTAGCGACGCACAACAACGTAAAACGGACCGCTGGCATAACTTACCTTGACATTACTTTGGTGGAATCACAAGGTGGTAGTTTGTGTCAGACGCGTCTTTGGTGTTTCAAAACTATTCAACGCCACATGCTACAGTGACATTGTTGCCATTTTTGTTTTTCCCTGCGTTATGCACCTGCTAGTGAAGTGCAGTTCCACTGTATCCTTACGCCCACTTAGCGTGTATCCAATCCAATCCTGAGAAGTAGATCCACATCCCGGAACTGTACTTTGCAGGGAAAATATCCTTCCGCACGATATAATGGATGACGTAGAGAGAATGACGTGGGTTTAGCTGTACACATCACTCATTCATTAATTTTCCTCCACCGTGGTTTTTTCTTATTGCATATAACCATAATTTCACCCGGTCACAATTTACAGCCTATATAACGTTGACTTTAATGATCAACTCTGCATTACGTCAAGTCCGATCACATCACTGTCTTCATGAAAAACATTTTACAAAGAAAACAAAAAACGTAAAATCAATGCAATTTCCCCACTTCTGGGATAAATAAAGAAAATTAATTAAAATTAATTTGCCTTGCTGGACCCACACCCCAATTTTGGAAACCACTATAGTAGTGGATGATTAACCTATCGATGCTGCAGTTTCTTTGGCTAAAAGGACCATAACAAAGAAATACAGCCTGCAATTAATATAAACTGTTAAGTCCTACTTTGTTAAACTCCAACTCCAACAAGCATGTCAAGAAAGGATATACAAAATTATATTCTTTTTTTTATCTTTTTTTGGAAAGTATAAAAACTTTTTAGGAATTGTTACTTACATTGATAAAAATCGGTTGTGTGAAATTCCAAAGCCTGGTGATGGTTGCATAGACATTTTATGTTAATTTATATTAATTTTTGTATCAAGATACTTATTAGTCCTTGGATGACAGAAAGGCACCTATGAAATAAAATGTATTATTATTATTATTATTATATGGTTATCTAAATGTGAATGCTTAGGGTCTGCTTTAATAATTCCTCCTATTATTTTTGTCTTTATACTGACCTGTGTGTGACCACACACGGTAAAAATGCAGAAAGTCCTTCTTTTTCATTAATAAATTGTCTCTCACCTCACCTGCCTGTCCCCCAGATGTCCTCCTCCTCCTATATTTTCTGCTTCTGCCCTCTGACACACCAGTGTGACGCCAATCTCTCTTTCTGTGGACTCACATGCTCAGTCTGCAGTGTGCCAGAGTGAGTCACATCTTTAAAAATGCTGCAGCCCAAAGCTGACCTTGCCAATAATTTGCCAGCCCAATAGACCAAATCCTAAATCCACTAGAGTCTTGTTTCGGTTTTGTTTCCCTCCGCTGAGTGTTATCCTGATTTAATTTGTAACCTTTGAAGAAAAGATGTTTTATCTGCAAGCTATGGAATATAGGCTTTGAAGTCAGGCAGAGACATGGAGGTGCAGAAGAATATTACATCTGTAGAACAGGGTGACAGAGAGCAAGAAACACAGAACGTGGGAGGAAAGCCCAAAATCAAGTGAGAAACAAAAAACCTCATGTGAGGGAAAATGTACAATAAAAACAAGCAGATCAAAAAGCACTGTCGGTCTGGGTAGTTGCAGGTGGTGAAACAGCACGTAAGAGGATTTTCTTACTGACATGTTCAGTGCAAAGTCCAGAAGCAAAATGCAGAAAACCAACACCTGCGGACACATGAGGAACATCAAATAAACCACTTGTTCGCATTGAAATCATTTGCTGCAGTCTTGCGCGTTTTCTCCAGGGCAGAAGGGGGCGCTGTTGCATAATAGAAGGCAGGCTATAATTAATCATACATGGGGAACACACTTAAGGAGAATGGGCTTCGGCAAATGTAAATATGTGCAGAACACGTGTGCACGTGAGTGCGCGTGTGTATGTGAGTGAGTGAGAGAGAGAGAGAGAAAGAGAAAGAGAGAAAGAGAGAGAGATAGCACATGGATATACATGCAGCAGTGTTTATTATGCATGCTGTCCACATAAATTTATGTGTGTGTGTCTGTATTAGGACATGCATAATAAAGCTGTAGCCAAAGAAAGTGTTTTCTTTGTCCTCACTCCTACTGAAAAGCACTTCACCAGATAATAATTAAGCGCTCCTCCTCTGTCATACCAGATACGCAGTGGACTACCTCGATCAGAGAGGTTTATGTAACCTGCGGGACTTGGCCACTTGCTTTGGAATCACATATATCATTAATGCATATGAGGCCATAATATACTACAAACTACTGCAGTCGCCTGCTTGATGGCACCACTGCTTTTCCCAGTCTCAGAGGAGCTCTGCTGTAATGTAAGGGATTGAAGGTAAAGGGCAAGTTCTATGGACCAACTAAATATGATGGCAAGTTATTTCTCCTGAGTGTTGTATTGGGAATACGTGCTTTGTATTTACGGCTGGTGTTTTCATATCTACTGTATGTTGAAAGGGCTTGTGGTGGAGCATAAGAGGAATTGAAAGGAAAATGCATTTGTGTTGAATAATACATTTGTCACAAAAGTAAACACAAAATAAAGGATTCTGGTTCTGAGGTTAGGAACGAGTTGATTGACCGGAGCCTTATGTGTCATGGCATCTTCAATGCATTTACATACAAAACTCACATTTGGCTTTTTATCTGTCTAAGCTCATTTGATCGTTGGTGGGAGATATGATGTGATAGGATGCCATAAGTATACACAAACCCATTTACGTACACACTCTCGGTTGATGTGGTTGTGTGCACTGAGGTTACAACGTGCCAACAAACTGAATGTTGATAAGATAGAAGAGAATATATGTGCTGTGTGATATATTTGGAGTTGCTTTTCCAAAAAAAGAAGGGGGGGGGGGATTCTGTACAAGGTTTTCAACTATAGAAGATTTGCATGATGCAGTGGTGCAATAAAATATACAGTAATACCTGCATAAACTGCTACCTTGAAACCTTTGTCACATTCCCATAAAACAGGACCTGCAGCGTGACATCAGAGTTACTATGTGGCTGGGGCCGCAGTGCAGCAGCCACTTGATTTAAATTGAGTAAAATTTCAGCGTTACATAACCACGTGCACTCAAGCAAGGGAAATATGAACTGTACATTTTACAAACGGCCACATTAGGAATTTACGTGCTGTGGTTTTTGCAGTTTCTTTATTTGTTCTATTCTTGTAAAAAAAACCCTTCGCTTCATTATGTCCATCTGCTGTGGCCATTTGTTGGGTGGGAGGCCAGTCATTATTTGTTTTTACATGGCAGACACAGACAAATAGTTTGCTGTGGCCAAATGAATCCGTCAAATCGCTTCTTTCCTTTTATTGTATTAACGACAACAGACGGAATACTTTGTTAACCCTTGAACCTCCCACCCTCTGAGTGGCAGTGTGTCTGAGCCTGTGCCTGTTTGGCTTTACTCTAGAAATAGACTGGATTATAAACTGGCAGATTACTACTGTATCTATCCATACATCATAAACAGATGATGGCATCCATCAGGGACAACTGCAGTACAGCAGGGATTATAAAGACACACAATATATATATTCATTCACTCCATATGCCCACTTAGATTGTTTTAATAAATAGGAGCAGTTTTAAATATAAATATTAAGAAACAAACAAACCATTTCCCCCAGGAATGAGTTGATGGGTTAAATACAGGGGACATGTTTAGTGGTTTATTATTATGACTGTTATTATAAATTATATTATATTCCAAAAGTTCCAACCATGAGGTAAGATGAAAATACTGGTGCTGATCCAAGCTTTGGTTAAATAAAGGGACCAGATGAAGTGATTACAGTTTTAACAATGAGCTAAAAACAAAGATGATCGTGTTGCTAAGTATAAACTTTTTTCCACAATTACAGTTTTAACAATGAGCTAAAAAAAAAGATGATCGTGTTGCTAAGTATAAACTGTGTCGTATAGTCTTTATTAATTAGTCTTTGAAAACTACACAGGCTGCCACTGTAAGTGTGTGGTTCATCTGGTGCTCTAACCCATGACCCTCTATGTGTAAGGCAGGCGTGATAACCGCTACACTATGGAAACACCATATCAGTAAAATATCTGCAAAATTGTGTGAATTTATGCCTTCAGGTTAAAGCCACAAGCAGCAGAGGAACATCGTAACTTCCTTCTTCAAGGAAAAATGAATCATTTTAGAAAATGTGTGTCGAGTAACTTTAATGGAGGTGAGGCAGTAAATCCTTTGTTTCTCTCCAGGCAGAAAAAATATGTTTATACCAATGCTGATGCTAACACTTATTAAGATGGATTGAAATGATCCTTGCTGTTGCTGCTCTCTGTCGCTGCCACTAGTTTGAAAAAGAAGACAAAGACAAAGACAAAAAACAAACTATTTTCTACAGCGTCGGCCAAGAAGGTTTATTTAACAATAGGACAATAGGAGTCTTTGTCCAACCCAAGGTCAACCTGACATGTGACCTCACAGTCTGAGGGGACTGATTCACATGTGGTTGTGTTTGTTTGTATGTTGTAGACACAGTTGGACATCACACATGTATATTGTATGTTAAGTTTAAGCGAATTTTTAAGTGATGATATTGCTGCAGTCCTCGTTTAAACTGATTTTTTTTCTTGCTTTCTAGCAGTTCAGCTTTTTTTTCTTTTAAAATAGCTTGTCCTCTACGTGAACTTTATTTAAAAATATGCAACTTATGAAGGGGATTTGTGAAGCAAATCATTTTTGACATTTCTCTGCAATATTTCCATAATTCTCTACCCAGATATATATCACTGTGGGCTTCTGTACACGATTATAGTATGTGGACATAATTAATATAAATTTGAAAAATATTCACTACAACAGATTACATCTGCGACACTGTTCTTTCATGTTTGACTCTAATGCTGCCTCAGATGTTGCTACTGTTGGTCTGGGTGGCCTGGTTATATAGACTGAAAAAAAGAAAGACCTAAAGCTGTTCAATAAGATCACAGTGTGTCTCTTTCTTCAATTCCTGTGAGTATATCAGCATTTTCCATTTGCTCACCGAGGCTAAATGTCCCCCTGCTCAAATCACAAAAGTGTAATATTTTTTGTCCCCATCTCTTACACTGTTGTCTTTTTTCTTCTTTTTCTTTTTTGTCTCACCTGTCACCCATGCTCCCTTCATCTTTCTCCTAATCTGTCTTCATCACTGCATTCAGCACTCCCCCACCCCCCCCCCCCCCTGACTGTCTGCCCACCTTCTAGGCTCATTTCTTTCCCTCTCTCACCTGATAACAAGGAAGATGGTGCAATCCTATGCTTCACTGGGTCTTTTACCTGCTGCACACAGAGAGAGTGAGTGGCAAACAGAGGGAAAACAGGACACACACACACACACACAGGAAGCTGTTTGATTCATCCATTTTCCTCCTGAGTCATCATCACGGTGAAAGACTCTGACGTAGTAAAATTTGAAGCCGCTGTTAACTACATAGCTTTACTTAATATTAATGCTGAGGCAGCAAGACATGAAAATGTAAATTGCCTTAATTTATGCCCGGGATAACATTTGTGTCTTATCAGCTAATGATCCCTGTGTGAAAATCTTTGTTGTATAAACTGTTCTCTGCTACCTTTGTAGTAAAGTTTGGAGAAGAAAAAAAATCAGCCTACAAGAAGAGTGTGGTCTGTGGAAACAATGGACAATTTTTATCTTGATTTGTTAAACGTACTGTTCGCAATACACAGCTATTTATTTCAAATTAGATCTTTACAAGCAGCAGTAGGAGACCTTCAGACGTTCTAACAAACAAGGCTAAAAACATAAATACAAAGAGTTTATTTCTGTCATTGTGTTCAAATGAACCATCACCAACAAACTGTTTTTCTCATACTGAAATACAAGTACAAGTCAGTGCAGTTCTCCCACTGTAGCACAAATAAAAAATGTTACAGTTCAAATGAATTATTTGAACTGCGCCCCCACTCCAATATCTTTGTATCCCATACAGGGGGACCCACCCTCCACTTTGAGAACCACTGGCCTAACCAACGCTGCCTATCTGCCTTATTCTAAAAGGTCTCCAGGTGCCATCAAATCAGATAATTGGCCCCCAGGGGCAGCTCAGGTTGTAGATTAGCTGGCAGCACAGCGCTCTCCTGAGAGATTCACATGTCTGACAAATGTCAGGAACCATTACCCTAAATTTTATATGAAGACACAGCTTGTAACTCTTAATAAATAAAGTCACAGCAGTGCAACTGTTTGTTGTCAACAACTGACATCTGCCTAATTGAAGGCACCGGTACTTTAGACACACTGCTGATTTTAGTCACTGGATAGAGTTGAGAACAAAAGGCTACGGCAACAGCAACATAACAACAATAATCATGACTTTGTATTATTATGTAACTAATTATGTTATCAGTCTTCAACAGAACCCATGGGGAGAAATGTGATCAGAGGACAACATTTGAAAGTACAGCATTATTACACAGGCTTCTCACAGCTGCAGTGGCTCATGGGTAGTGTTTCCAACGAGAATATTCTTGAGCCAATCAGCTGCTTTGATAAGGTTGTGTTTCACTGTGTACCAGTAACAGTCTGAGCCAATCGTGACAAAAATATATAACTTTAAGTTGTACTTCTAGTATGTACATTTATGCAGATAACGCCTGTTATTTTTTGGGGGGGTTACCCTTCTCTGGGATGCTGAGCACTGCCTCGATGAATTTTTGATTTTATACATATTAACTGGTGAAAGATGGGGGCACGTCGTACTGTTATGTTCCCATTCATGAGAGGAATAAATTAACATTCGTGGTCTTGTCTTCAGTAGCCAATTAAACCCTGGTGGATCACAGAGTCATCAGATCGAGGTTTATGGTCTATTAAGTGGTACAAAATCAGAATGTAACCTATGTGGGGTCATTAAAATGACCACCACCGAGATTCAGTTCCAGTTTTTGAACCACACGCTAAAAGTGAAACCTCTGAGAAAGAACTCAAGTAAATGAAACTGGGACCACGGCAGGAAAATAAATGGCACTGCGCACCATGGTGAACAGAGAAAAGAGCAATGAGGGTGAATGGGTAATAAGAGGATGGGGGCAGTGAAAGAGGAGGAGGAGGAGGAGGAGGAGGAGGAGGAGGAGGAGGACACTCCTCTGGGGTGTAATTAAGGCTCTGTATCCTGTTTGCCGTTGACGGTGAAAGCAGGAGAAAGATGGTAGAGAAACACTGTTAGAGACCAAGCAATAAGAAGAAAGCGATTATCATTTGTTGCCTTGAGTTTGTAAAGCCCTTCTTTTCTACTTTGCCTTAGACAATTAGCCAACATGTTTAGTAGTATTTATCAATTCTGATCTTTCACCTGATTTTTTTATGGTTCCTTTTAGCAAAGTCCCTGATGTTAAATGAAGAAGATGGATTAATTATTCATTATTGTTGATTCTTTAGGGGCTTCGACTGCATATGGAGTCCACTGAGGGTTGTGTTCTGATTACTGTTGTACATTAATTCATGCATATCTGGATTTAAACCGTTAACAATTTCAAATTTTTCATAGCTGTGGGTAAAACAGTTCATCCATCAGAACATATTCACTCAGTGACTAATCAGTGACTATAAAGTAAAGATGCACTGAACTTGATATTTATCTGATTAGGGAAACACTTTCACTCAAACCCAAGGGACCGTGTGACAATAACAATCCAGCTCCAGCTAAGCAGGAGGGAGTGATTCATGTAGATGGTTAGAAATCATTGTCATTATTGTCATTGACAGTGAGGGAGTGACTGTGAGTTTTTATGGGTTTTCGCTCTGCAGGGATTTGAGGCTGCCAGCGTTTGTCTGGACGGGGTTCGCTGCTCGTTCCCAGCTCCCTGGGGCGACGTGGTGATTCAGGTTCTCTGTCGCAAAACATTTGTTACAACACAGACTTTTTCGTGGGGTTTTTGACTGATGAAAATGTACTGCAGAGTTCATCTTGGTGTATGTGTGGTTTGGAAGTTTCCAGATGTTTCACAGAATTATTCAGTTGTCGCATCATTGCACTGAAAGGTCAGAGGGTTGATTCCAGATGCACATGTACAAATAAACATATAATGCTCTTCCATCTTAGGTTCTACTACTCTACACTGCCTGATTATAATCTGTTTAAGTGGACAGAAATGACCCAGGAAACTAGATTTGTGAAAATACTAAGAACAAATGAACTCATGTGCATCTATTAAATGATTGTGCTTAAAAGTGTTTAAAACCTCAACATTGCCCGTTCAGCTGTGTAACTTATAATTACCGTGGGTTTCTTTTTCCATGTGTACTCTCAATTTTACACTTTTCTTATCTTCCTTTTCTTTCATCCTCTACTCTTTGGTGTTTTTACGCCAGAGAGATCATCTCAGCCAGCACCAATGATTTGGTCTGCAGGCACTGAGACACAGAGACGCACATTTACACACACACCAGGGCCTCACATGGAGAAATGGAGCACATTGCATATTTATGCGGGGGCTCTGCGAGGTTATTCCTCCCTGAAATATTAATGTCTCTTCCCTGGCAGAACCTTGAGAACATATATACATACAGCCTGGGGCCAAAATTGGGTAAAAGGTGCCTCATAAATGCGCGACGTTTTGTCATATAATCTGCCATTGGGCATTCCAGAGTCCTAATCTCTCTATAACATCTGCTGGGCTGTGAGGGAAATAGCATCAGAGAGGTAAATACTGATGGTGGAACATTAAGAAGTATTATAAAATATTAAAAGTATTAGGAAGTAAAATTCTCAAATCCATCGGTAGAGTGAAGCAATGGATGCAAAAAAAAAGTCCACAATATATTTTGTCAATAATTCATTGATAACATTAATATTTAATTTATTTTTTGTCTTTTTTATCCAAAAAGAAGGGCAGATTTTTAAGGAAAATTGATTAGGTTTACAGAATATGTACTAAATAAACGTTAATTAACTGTGGAAAATATAATTTTTTTTGTAGTAAAAAAATGCTGTTCTTCCTGTGTTTGACATTAGACATGAGACTGAGATTAACACAAATGTGTGTATTTTTGTTGTTTTGTTTGTTTGTTTTTTTTTGTCATTTTTTGTAGTAAAAAAATGCTGCTCTTCCTGTGTTTGACATTAGACATGAGCATGAGACTAAAGAGGACAAGATCTGCAGTTTGTCAAACAGGATCCGTAGCATGATGAGTTTCAAGCGGAGCGTGACAGGCCTGTAGGTGCGTTGATGGCGAACAGCCTTCTGGGAAGGTCAGAACTTCATGTGGGGGGGGGGGGGGGGGATGGGGTGAAAGTTAGTCAGATGCAACAACGGAGCAGTAGACTGAGGACGTTCCAGCAGCACAGGTGATGTGGTATGTACAGTACAGTCTATATATAACGAAGAGGAAAAATGTCCCTCTGCACCAAGAATGTCCATTCATCCAACAGTCTCCACCACCAGGAGGTGAACCCTGGGGTTCCACACCAATGACAGAGACATTGCCTCTGGGCCAAAGCGCCGCACCAAGTTAAAAATTAAAATTTAACTAATAAAAAAGGTTAATAATCCCTGCAAATATAGTTGCCTTCGTTTTCCCCACGAATCCATATGTCACACAACAGATGAAAAAGGAAAATAAAAAGTTTTCTGTTTTTTTAAATGACAGAAATTCCATTTCTTTTGATTTAAGTCTCCTGCTCCTACCATTATTAGAAGGTATGTTTGTTTTATTTTCATAATACCTTTTATGAGCTCTACTGCAATACTGGGGGAAAATCTCTGGATCCTCTTCCTGAGATGTTCCTAAAATACAGCAGCAATACCGTCTTGCATTAAATGTCTGTACGAAAGTTGTGGTTCGCCTGGAGGAAAGGGACGCCAACAACAGCAGTAGTTTTGAGTAATGAGCGAAACCACTGCAGTTATCTCTCACAGCATTATGACCCAGGCCCTGATGTGATGTATGGAAGTTTTCATTTTGTCACCATCCATTTGACAAAAACACCAACTCATTACTTCCTGCTCATGGTTGCATTTACTTTTTTTTTTAAACTGCGTATTAAAGTAAACAGAATATTCTCAAGTGTTTGGCAGCAGTGTTATCTCTGCTAAGAGTTAGCGACGCCGCCGGAGTTCCTCTGTGCGTAAAAACATCCAGATGATTAGTGCTAATAGACACAGACAATAAAGTGGCCGGACATGACCCAGTGTCTTCTCAGGCAGCAGAGCCTGTACCTAAATCCAATGGTTTATTCACTAGTCTCACCGGTATAATTTCATGCTTGCCTTTGCTAATGTCCTTTATGTGTCTGGCTGCGACACAGACACAGACACAACCAGTGGCTACTGGCTTAACATGCAAGGAGCTTCAGGCCACACGGTGGGGTATGTAAATGTCAGGGTCACGAGGCGGGGCAGGTTAGAGGCTGGGTTTGGGTCTGAAGTGGCCACGCTTGACTTAACAGCCCTGAGACCAATATATACGAGTGTTTGTGTGTCTTTGTTTTGTTTTTTTCCCAGATATTCATTTTAGTACTGGTGAAGTGGAACTGCAGTTATTGGGCATTAGCGTCAGTTTATTGTCAGGAGGACAATAATGTCACTGAGGCACCAGGCACTGTGAACGGGTCTCCAGACACTCATAAACAAACAGGAATACTGGATCATACTGAATGTCTGTGCTCAACATTCTCTCGAATTATTTTTTCCTCTCTTTCTCTCTCTCTCTCTTACACACACACACACACACACACACACACTGGTTCTTGGTCCTTGGGAGCAATTCTCATACTGGAGACAATGCATTTCCTTGCCATAATTCTAATGTCAATTCTATGGTAAAATAATTCAGAATGTGCTGCTACTGTAAATGTTGTCGAAACATTATTTGTGTTGTTGTGTTAATATTGAAAGGGTCTTTGATGATTTTAAATGAAGTGAAACTGGAGAAAAATGAAAAAACAAAATGTACTAAAGCACAGAGCTGTGCTGCACTGTGGTGCTGTACACCACTAAAAAAATGCAAAAAGTTTTATTTTCAACTTCAACCTCAGATTTGACATATTTACACAGAAAAAGGTTTTTACCTAAAATGGTCAGGCTGTTATTCCTTGCCGTGGGTTTTTAACCTTGATTATGAAGTGAATTTTTCTACCGCACACAATCACACTCACACACACCACGGTATGTTATGCTCAGCAGAGCGGAGAACCAGTGTATCTCAAAACATATTCAACATTCATCACATGTCATTTATATTTAAACCGCTGAATAAAACATCTCTCAGAATCACCAGGATGCTGGCTCCACATTAAAAATGCAGAGGACCTTTCCAACAGGTTTATAATGAGCCTGATGAGCCATGGGAGAGAGTGTTGTTCAGCGGCGTCAGATTGATAGGACACCTCGTCCGTCTTTCACGACATTTGTATTCAAACACGCGCTCCGCTGCTCTGTTAGTAGCTTTATTGCTGTGTCGTTGACAGCTGAAGGGCCTGCTGTGATTATACGAGATAATTACGATGAGGAGGATCTAGGAGACTGTATAATTTAATCTTTGTATTTAGAATGAAAATATTGTGTCTATTAATATTTTTCTATTTAATAGAAACAATAGATCTATTGTTTTTGTAACATTAGTAACATGTGTGTGTGTGTGTGGGAATACAGTATGTGCTGTACAACACACTGCAAGAGTGTGTTACGCAACACTGTTGACTACATCTGGCACCTGATATTTTGAAAAGGAATATTCATAAAATGTTTATACCAACGGTATTTTAAATAAAAAAGTTGTTACAGTCATAAATAATGTGTTTTGTTATTATAAACTTTTTTGGATATTTATTATCTTTGATATGTTTATGTTTATAGTGAGTTAAATCCTGATTTTATTTTTTATTAATTTATTTATCTGTACTGATCACCCTCTTATATTCAGCAGCACAGGCCAGTGCTGGGTCAAAACTAGGGATCATCGGCATAGAGAAGCACACACAGCCCTGTATCATTACTATGGGTGAACTAATGAACAGCTAAGTAGTTTCACTGTATTTTGATGTCGGACTCTTCGTAGTACAAGACTGTGCGATTGTCTTGACTGTTAGTAAAAACTGTTTATCTCACCCTGTACTGCAGTAGTAGCTGAGTGACATCTGCTGATCAAACACTGGTAATAATAATATAAAATTCCATTCATCCAGCAACAGGACAAGTGTCATCAAAACAAGCTCTTCAGAATCTTTCCCGTGAGTATGTACTCAGACATAACTGTACTTCACAGCTCACAGCAACATGATAATGTGATAAGTCAATGACCCTGAATAACCACCAGACTTAGATTTGCTAACGTGCTTTTATTTCTTTGCCAAGAGATGGCACAAACTGTCCAAATAAACTGCTGCCACAAAAACTAGGAGTCTTTTCCAAGGACATTCCAGATTCCATTCCAGAGATTTTTTATGCAAAATATTTGAATCCAAAAACAGTCCAATGAAGATGCAAAAACAGAGATTTTTTATGCAAAATATTTGAACCAAAACTGACATACAACACTCCAAACCAAAGGAGACTAAATTAAAAAGTTTAATAGATTTATAATAAAAGTGCGACAAGAGTGGAGCTGAAAGACGATGGGGCCGTGAGGGAGTTTGGAAATAGTTAAAGTGGGCGGAAAGGAGGTTTTGATGAGCAGCACCAATGAGCCTTAATAGTTTTATAACTGCGGAGGGTTGTTCCTGACATGCTATTAATGCTGCGACAAGGATGACAAGTTACATTCAGGGTAATAACATGGTGCCATAAACTGCTTTAACATCAGTGCCAGCGATAAGTGACTCTGCTGTGCATGTGTGTTAAACACATAAAAGATTATAGCCCAATATTCCTGGACTACACTATTTATACAGGCGGATATCAGGACCATCGTATAGTTCCAGGAAAAACTGACCAAACCTTTAAACCTTCAAACTCATGTTAGAACATGTTTTAAACATGTTCTTAGAGTGATAATGAGGATTATATATTTATTGTTTAATTATTAAAAAGACACAGTCCCAAAAGAAGTTGCATCTCCAAGTAAAAGTTGCTGTATTATTTATGTTTACATGTAAGAGTTGTCTCTTCTAACTCTCTTCCCTTGTTCTTTTTAGGGTCATTCCAGTGAAACTAATCAGCAACAGAACATAAAAGCACTTGAAAAGATAAAGCTTTTCCCTCCTGGAGACGAGTCTTTTCTGTAAGTCCCAGAACCAATTTAAATTTTGTCATCAGTCACAAAAAATAGCTGCTACCCCAGCACACTAAGTATGGCTCTTAGCGTAGCCACATTTAGAGCTGTCACCCTCCCGTGTTGAAATCTGGGTGACGGATGACAGAAGGGGGGAGAAAACAGTCATTTCAGCACAGGTCAGTTACGTAACATGTCGACACAGACTTGACATTTCAGGAAATATAACTGTTCACATTTCCTCCTCCCTGTCTTTGTCCTGGAGTGTGTGGATTGTTGGCCGTTGGAAACAGAAGAGGCTGTAAATTAGTGACAGTTCTGTGTAAAAAAAAAAAAAAACCCAGCTGAAATAATGCAATCACTAAATGTATTATTGTGTTTCAACCTAGAAATGTCATTATATTTTTATACAGAACTTCTAGGATTTTTGAGCTTCAAAATTTGGAATCACTCAAGCAAAACAAACCATAGAGAAAAAAACAACAGACTGAACGTTTTCCTGAGATTTGAAAACATTTTCTTTGATTTTCTTCTTCTCTTCTGCTAGAATATTATTAAAGAAGTTACATCATTTACTCCTCTAAGTTAAACTTTAACAGCTTCCAGAAGAAGGACCACAGGGCGGCA
>NC_024323.1:6956371-6977012 GCF_000523025.1 Cynoglossus semilaevis | reverse complement strand
ATTTACCTTATATATTTTTTTGGAGGGGGGTTGATCTTTTATCTTCTGAATTATTTCATCACTTGACTTTGTTTTGGGTTTGTCTGTCTCTGTGTGAGTGTGTGAGTGAGTGTGTGTGAGGGAATGCGATAAGTGAGTTCAAAGTGAGATTACTCTAAGTCTCATCATCCACGGTAGAAGAAAGGTTTTTGGTTTCCCACAGATTTGGCTGTTTCTCCTCTCTTGCTCGCCCACCCTGCGCCCCCACCCCTCCCTCTCTCCATCCCTTTGTTACTGGCTGCCTGTGGTCTGTCTCCACTTTGTATTCAAACAAGCAAACACACGTACATCACACAATGCAGTAACACAACATGTGGCCGGGGTCTGAAGTAGCGAGGATTAACCAGTGGGTCAAAATGCAGAATAGATCATCGAGGGGTTAATTTGGCTCTAATCCTCTGGCGATAAAGAGCTTAGCACAGAGGGCTCGGAGTTATGAATATTGAGAAATGGGATATTTCTCCGTAGCTGTCAAGTTGGGCTTACGTAACTCTCAGCAGGGAGGAAGAAACAACAAAGGAGGGAGGATGAGGTTGGTATAAGTGAGGATTAGGATCTAAAGGAGGGGAGGGCGGGTGAGAAATGTATTTGAGGGTGACAGAGAAACAGGAACAGGTTTTTAATATTTCAGTAGGTGAACACAGCAAAAAACAAAACAATAGGAGATATAAAAAGAAAAAAAACAGGTTTTATGATGTCAATAAGACTGTCTCAGGCTCACTCGTTCTCCAGCGTTCAGCCAAAGACTGTGTTAAAAAAAACACCAACATTTGTATTTGGAACAATGTGAGTACAAGCGCTCAGCCTCCAAATACACCTCACCCTCAAATGAAGAGTAATGGGTTTGTGTGCATTTTTAAAGGCACTTTCCCAACATCATTTCTTTTTTTTTTTTAGTTGCACACTTAATATTTTACCTAAAAAGCGTCTGAATCTTTGATAAAGTCACAGCTGTCATCGTGCTGCATTTATTTTTAATCACTGTACCAGGTTAGAGAAGTGGAGCAGACAGCCTGCAGCTCTGTTGATGTAATAAAATAACCAAAATGGAAGAACACTTCAGTCCCATTGATGTCGACACAAAGTACAGATTCATTAGTGAGACTAAAAAGAAATGTCAACACTTTCAAATACACATTTATGACAAAGTCAGAAAACTACAGTCAAACTACAGTACTTAGATTCGGGAAAAATAATATTCCAGCGCAATCAACAACCTTCTCCTTTTTTTTTTTTTGCCAGATCCTAAAACATGTGTAAACACATTCACCTTTAGGCACATTGTGCACTGAGTGATTTTTTGGGGTTGAGTGAGGGAGTGAGAGTGAACGAGCTGAGTCAGCCACCGCTCACTCCAAACTCCAGGCCAGGACAAATGTGTCAGACTAGCGGCGTCGTAGGTTAGCAGCCTACGTTAGCACGAGAAAGATAACGATCTGTGTGTTCCACGGCTGAACTCTCTCTTCAAATGATTGGAGGTCGTGAAGTCTGCAGAAGGCGACAGTGATACTGTTGTGTTAACATTGTTGAAAATCAAAGACATTTGAAAAGACACTTTAATACTGAGTGTTGGATCCATGTAAAACCTACAACTGGTCTGATCAGTTCATTGTCCAACCAGATTGAACTGGTTCTGGATTCCACTCGCTAACTAGAGGTGGTCATCTCTGTTTGCCCTCAGGTTGCCGTGGTATTAAACAGTAATGTTAACTGAAGCTCCTGTCAGTTTTAAAGGAAAGGACAAGAGGTGCTGTTTGTACACATGTACATGTACATGTGTCCCTGTGTTCTGCACTCATCCGTGCATCAATAATAAAATTATGGCACCAGACCAACAGAGAAGTAAACAGTGAGTATTTTGCCCTGCAGGAGCGGATGCATTCATTTTGAATGACTCTGCAGTGCCACCATGTCTCAGTTAGTGAAAAACAAGTACAAGCGTTCCTTTTTAATTACAAATTTATTGCAAATATAGAAATAGATCTTTAGTACAGAAATTGCAGAAATGGGGCGGGGGGGGGAGAGTCAGAGACAAATACAAAGCAAATAAAAGCTGAGATTTGTTGCCATCACGAAAACCTTGGTTTGGTTTTCGCCTTTTGGTCTCCAACCACGAAACAAAAACAAAAAAAAAGTCAAGAGCTGAAAAGTCACAGTTGATTTAGATTGAATGGAATGGACGTTTTAATCAGACACAATGACAGTCTTTTTTTTTTTACAACCCTTTCTTAAAGCTGTTGGTCATTGTTTTTTACAACCCTTTCTTAAAGCTGTTCACCTGGCAACAGCCATCGTTTTACAGAAATCATATGGTATAATGTGTTACACTTAATTAGCTTTGGAACAAACAGATGGTGGTTCTACTTTGTCACATAGTCAAGGTGGTTATTTCTCCAACCGGGCCTGCAGAAAGACTTCACTAATTCTACTAGAAATCCCTGTTATTTGTTTTTTTCTTCAAATCCACAAAACAGTTGTTTCTCAGAAAACTGTCTGTGTTTAAATCATTCCAATAATTTCTTTGTAGTCTCCATCGTGTGTCCAAATAATTGCACCTGTTATGCCTACATGCCAGCACTACAGCGAATACCTTTGTTGCACAGCCAGAGAACTATTAGCTCAGAGACAGATCAATCCAAAGGCATTTAATTTCCTCATCGACTTGAAAATAGCTCAGCTTTTTCTGCCTTTCTCTAAATTGACAGCCATTTTTGGAAACTGCTGACTTTTCAGTCCCCGCCGCAGACAAGGCCAATCCCTCTGGCTTTCACAGCAGCACAGGCTCGGACTGTGTGTCCGGAATAGTAATGAGCAGCCGGCCACTGCTACGTGGGATCGAGGAAAAACATCAAATGGGAACAGAAGTGAAGGCCTCTGACAGCCAGGAGAACCCAGTGTTTTCAACACTTCAGTACTTTTTGACAAGTTTTTTTTTTTCTCCACAGGTAGATGTAATGCATCGTAACAACCAAGGTAAAACAGAAACTGGAGAAACTTGGGATGAGGACAAAGATGTAAACAAGACAATGACGGGAAGTCAAAACACAAAGATGTTTTGATAGGAAGACTCAGCAAACAGAAAGGAATGGCGCCTGAATAAAAAAAGTCAAATTAAGAGGAATGGCCTCCCCCTCCCCCACAACCACCACCTCCTTGTAGGGGAGGAGGGGTGACGTTCGCTGTTAAAGAAATCCAACCTATAATTGTTAGGTCTTAGATTTAGTTTGGATTTCAACTCAAATCTCAGTTGTTAGATCACTTCCTTGTTGTCCTGGTTGTTAAACTGTGCTTTTTGGCATTAAACATGCTCAAAATATTGTGTCTACATTTGTGTCTACATTTGTGTCTACATGAAAAAATATATTAAAACAGTCTTTAATGAGACTTTGAATGCTGTAAATATGAATGTACCAGTTGTACACGCTGTGTGGAATCAAATTATTTTCTCAAAAACGTATCCACTTTTTGTTAAACCCATCCAGAATTCTCCTTTGAATAAACCGATGAAATAACTTTCTTAATCAAACATTAAATAATCAATCTCAACATTATGACGTTAGGATAAACAGGATATAATGACAGACCCTGGTGCCGACAAAGAACGAGTGCCTTGAATTACAGCACTCTTTATTTCAACTAAAACATCACTCATAAGTCGCTGCCAGTGGGAGAGGCATAACCGCTAAACTGAGGAACAGGTTTAGCCCAGAGGTTAATGCATTTAATTTTCTTTTTGTTATTGGCATAAAGAGGCTTTGGCAACGGCCAGTCTGCAGGAGGGGAATACATTTCAGTGGGGTAGTCCTCCGATATCCCTGCAGAATGTAAACATGACTATGACTTATGACTGGCTGTCACAGGATAGGCTGTAATGTAATAACTAATGTATCAGCACAGCTGCTGGGGAAAATACCCGCACATTACCGGCTGAGAGACAAATGAAACCTTCACCGCTCTTTGCCTCCTTCCAAGGCTCAAATGTCCAGTGGAACCACTTACACTTAATTTGACTGTCAATTTGGTGGCATCACCTAAATTGATTTTTTCCTAGTGTTTCCTTCCTTTTTCCCCCCCTTTCTTTCTTAGACCACAATTATTTATTCGATTTGTTTTCCTGCTCAAAACGAGTGGTTTTCTTTGAGTAGGCATGGAACACAGATTGGAAACGTCTTAATTTTAAACTTAAATGAATTCATTAATTTTTTTATACTTTAAACTTTTTAATTTTTTTCATCGGTGCAAGACAAAGCTAGTCAGGACCAGAGGTTTAAATATTTAACTGATGATAGAAGATTATCAGAGGGAATATTTGAGGAGACGGTGAGGGAGAAATCAACGTTGACTTTAAGTCAGTGAGAAGCTGCTGAAGCTGCATTGATTTGTCAGTTACCATTAAGTGATTAGGCAGGATTAGGGTTAAGCCCGGTAAAAGGTGGGGGTTTAACCACGTGTCAGCACAGTGAACGTATATTTCTGTTAAAAAATATCATTTTCTCAATATTTAAAAGTAAACATGACAAAGTAGATCCAGAGTCTGTGTGATCCCAGGTTAAATAATCAATATTTACAATGATGAAAACTTCTGTTCCCTGACAACAGACGGACAGACATTTTACCGCTTCTTCAAACGTCATTGGACCGAAGCAGGAAACAGAAGTTCCGTCAGAACACAATCACCTTCTATGAAAAAAAAACAAACCCAAATGGTGTTAATTTAGGACAGAAAAAACGTCTAGGAACCTCGACAGTAGTCAACAACTGACAGTTATAAATTTCAGCCCCGTTAGTTTTCATCGTAGTACATCCACGTTATTGTACACAACAATATATTTTTCATCTCCCAAAAAAATACAGGGAATCATGCAAATGTAACATCTCTTTTATGTAGTACACTATGTTGAGCTTCCTTTGTTCTTAAACATTATAACATGTATTTTGCAAGTACAAAAAGTCACCCCCCCCACCAGAAAAAAACATAAACAAAGATTAAGATCAAACTGAAAAATAGTGAAACACACAGACATATCAAGATTCCAGGCTGAGTATAAAACATCTATAGAAGCATTTTTTATTAGTACTATCTTGTTCTTTTCTTTTTTTTTACATTATACTAGTGTACAAAATTCACAGATATTTCACAGATTTATTAAGTCCTTGTTCTGTCTTTGGAAACTAAGAACTTGTACTGTAGGTGTGTGGTGTGTGTATGTGTGTAACAGGAGTCGTCACCCTAGGCCTATTCTGGCTGATGTCAGATTTTCAAATGCTCCTCTGCTCAGGAAAAAAACAACATCATTTATTCATAAAATATAAATTTTATAGTATTTTTTTCTTCTAGAACAGCTGATGAGAACGCTTGAAGCCCTGATGTGCTGTGAGAATATTTTGATCTTGAATCAGACCCCCAGGCAGAGTTTAGATATTCTCATCTACTCATCTATATTCACATGATTATTTTGAACTTTAGGGAATAAATAACACCTGATTCACAATGATTGATTCAACAGAAAAGTCTAACAACATGGTCAGAACGTTAAAAAAATTATATTTTCTCTTATAGAGATATGTGAATCCCAGGTATTAAGCTAAGAAAATATGGTGACTGGACAACTTTATAAATCTCACCTCACCGTTGTTATTTTGGCTGCAATGCTACCACTCACCAGTAGGGGCTGGTCCCTTTGAAAAAGTTATCTCTCAACAAATTTTATTTTATGAATTAATGAATACAAAAATATTTAGCCTGTCCATCTGAAATAAAGTCATATTTAGTGTTGTGTTAAGGATTGTGCTGTTTGGTGACCGCTTTGCTTTTTTCCAAAAAGGTGGGGACTAACTGCTACAACAACCACAAGGTGGCAGCAACAATTACCAGCCATTTTTAGCCTATTAACAAAGCCTTGACAAGTAGGTGATGACAGGTATTGGTGCTCAGTCAAACACACTGAGGCTTAGAGGCAACGGTTGCATTTGTAATGTGTTCAAACCTCCGCGTGAGCAGAAGTGAAGGCTCCACCTCCAGGCCTGTGTGAGAACGACGCGTCTCTGAATATTTTTGTATGAACCGGTCCCACATGTGCTGCAGTTCATTTGACACAGAGAGGTGAGTCATGCAATGCTAAGTTCTGGCCCATGCGGGCTTCTGCATATTTTACAACGGCTGTCTGCATGAATTCTATCCAAAACTGCTCTGTTTTTGTTCCGTAGCTTTGCCTATTTTTTGCCTTTCAGGAAATTAGGTTAGTCAGACTGAGTCGTTCTGACTCATTTTAGGTCCCATTACGGCAAACAGCTCCCATCGCAATACGGAAGATGGGAAAAAGCTAATAAAAATCATAACTCTAATTTAATACTTACTACCAACCAGTTTTCACATTGTTTTCTGTTCCATATTTTTGTTATTAATATATTTATGTGTGTGTGTATGCCCTGTATTTGGGCAGCAAAATAGTCATGGCGAACAAGCTTCGCCCTTCTCTTTGACCACGACACTGGCACTGATCAAATCAGGGAGCAGAAGAGCACTTGAACAAACATCTGTCCTGTGACACTATTCATCAGTAAGCTGCGGTGTGAATCCAAATGAAAACTGTACAGAATTTAACATCTTTCACCAAATAACGAGAACTTTTTTCGTCACACTGAAAGTGGATTGAAACAAAATGAACATTTTTGAATTTCTCCTCACTCCCATCATCATCATCATCATCATCATCATCATCATCATCCTCCTCCTTCTTCTGTAAACATACAGTAAAGCTGTGAAGGGTATGGGGGGAAAAAACAGGGATTTTTGTGTAACTGTGAAGGGTATGGGGGAAAAAACAGGGATTTTTGTGTAAAATCCTAGTCAGTCACAGTAAAAAGTTAATCTATTAACTTTGATGAAATATAATCAAATATAAAGGTAAATGTTGGATGTTCATACAAAATGAGGTTGAATGAGGCTGTGCCTCCAAATAATAAACAGTTTCAGTACAGCTCGCTCCAGGGTCACCTCTCCACACTAATTGTACACAAACATTTTTAAAAACTAGTGGGTGAAACAACAGACACACAGCAATGGCGTATACTTTACCGATACAGCCCAGCTTTACTGTTAGCATTCATGACAAGCAATCAATTTCATCAATCAAAAGGAAAATATTGTTGGATGTCAGATTGTGTACGGACCCAAGCCTTGTCAGAACATTAATTCATATTTTAAAAGTTGACCGGTCCAGTGCAGAAAAATGAGAAATATAAAATTTAGAGACGTGAAATTAAAAGAAGTACTGCTCAATCCTCCAAAGTCCAAATTGGACAATCTTTTGGTGCATCCACACTGAAAACTACACATACTGGTTTAGGGCAACCAAACCTTACACCAAGTCATTAATGTTACAATGTTGCAATGTTACCACAAGTGGGGGCAGTTTACCAAATTTGGAAGAAAACTATGCAAAACACAGTTTCAAGTAGCTGCACTGTGATTGGTCAATGCTGAAGTAACAATACTGATCTTGAATAAAAGTGAATAAGAGTCACAAATACAGCCAGCAGGAGGTGCTGTGACAACTCCAGAGAAATAAAGATTCCTTACCTATGGGGATTTTGCATGGTGGTCTTCTGGAATGTTCCGACACACCAATAAGGGTCCCATTTTGCAGCCAAGTTAGTGTTCACTTGGAGAGTGAATGTGGATCAAGAATATTTCAAAAAGAAAAGTGTCATTTAATGTGTATGTGGTAAAACATATAATTCACATTTTTAGGGTCACATCGTGTTTGTCAGATGACGATGGACACATTTAACTATGCAGCACTTGGGGTGAGCAGGGCGCATTTTGCAAAACTTTTTTTTTTTTTAAATCAAAACCAAAAGAATAGAGATGGATAAATTATACCCAGATTAGATGGAGATTAGATTACGGTTGTGTTGGAAAGAGGCACTACACAACAGATCTTAGAGTTTTGTAAACACATTGAATATTGGGAAACATTTGTACGTTTGTCCATGCCATTAGTAACCTAATATGTTTAGACTCTGACAACTGACAACTGGGCAAGATACTGACAACTACTAGTTCATGTCAGCTTGGTCATATACAGTGTAATCTGACGAGGCATGCCGACACCCACTGACACTAACCACTGTGTACCACACACTGCCACACAACCAGGAGGCAAAGGTGCAAGCAAACATGCCCGTCACAGGTTAAACTAATTCACTTTTGAAAAAACAACGAGTATTCAATATTCTTTTTTCCTTTTTTTTTTCCAGAACAGAACGCAGTTGGCAGTAAATAGAAACTTCCATGTTCCCTCTTTCCTGAGCCTTTTAGTGGAATTGTGACGCATTATTAGCAGCAAAAGAGTATTTAATTAATGATTTTCTTTCTTTTAAATTTCTTTTTTATATTATTAATATTATTAGGATCTACTTTTTTCTGTCAGTCTATTTTTGCGTCATGTAGTCACCCTTGTATGTCTCTTTATATATATATATATATATATATATATATATATATATATAAAAGAAATCCTGTGATTGACCATACATGACAGGATGGCACTAATAAAAATGGGTCATGACCAAATTTACAAAATAGAATAAATTAAAATACAGATTGGATGTAGAATTTGCTCCCTTTTGCTAAAAATAAACCCCACCAAACTACATCTGAATACTGGAGATATTGGGCTACAAAGAAGTATAAAATAAAAACATGATATTTACTCACAAATCCCAGGCACGGTTTTTACACTCCTTGTTCTTAGCACAAAATTCTATACACCTAGCATGCCAAGAGAACCCAAAGGCAAAATTTTTGTCGCACGTTTTCTCCCAGTGAACTTCGGAGGGTTTCACTTATCTTAACGTTTCATATCCAACAAGGCTTTGCTTTGGTCCTACAGTCATAGCTTCTGCTGTGCAGATACACCCTTCCAGTAATCAAGGATGTCATGCAAGTCTTCACCTTTGGCAAACTGCACCTTTTTTCTAAGGGCGTTCCCCGCCGTCACATAACAGGCCTCATCATGCTGACCCTTCTTGTACGGACGGAATCGCTCCCAGATCCGCAGTGAGCTCTCCGAAGAGTACTCTGGGCTGGAGGAGTAGCCAGAGTAAGTAGAATGGTGACGGGCAGGTGACAGCTGGGAGTAAGATGCCGCATCCCTGCGTGAGCGGGTCAGAGGCTTGAGGAATGAAACCCTCTGGGATGGGGAGCCCTTGCGTGAGCCTTCATAGTAGAGAGCTGGGACAGAGTGGCGGTGCTCCGAGCAGTGGTAGTCCTGCTGCGCCTCACAATGCTGCTGCTGCTGCTGCTGCTGCTGCTGCTGTTGTTGATGATAGTGGTGTGGGTTCTGGCTGTCCTGGTGCTGGGCACCAACACCACCACTGTCGCAACCACCACCACCCCCTCCACCACAGCTCCCGCTGCCTACCAGTGGCAGCCTCTCTAGGGGCTCCCCACAGCCCAAGGGACTAGCCCTGTCCTGGAACTGCTGCTGATTACAGGCATCCGGGCTCCTCGGCTCGGGAATGTCCAGGCTGTACACCCTGGCTCCTCCTCGATCCCTGTCCCGATCCATGGAACCACACGATGTGGTGCTGCACTGCTTCTTGACAGCGTTAACCATAACAACAGCTGCATCTGCGCTCATCTGACGCTGTATAGGCCGTACAGCATTGGCCGGTGGAGGGGGCCTGTAAGGAGGAGTGACGACAAAACCACCACCACTGATGCCGGGGCGCTCAGCAAGAGGGGCATTCAAGGTAGGAAGAGGAGGTGGAGGAGGTATTTTGTTAGGAGCAAGGACTTGGCCGGTCTCTACCACTTGGGAAAGAGGAATAAGCCCACGGGTAAGGGAGGATCCACTGTTGGGGGGAGGAGAGGTGGGGTTAGAGGAGGCCGTGTTGTCATTCGACACACCTGAAGCAGCAACTGCTGCATCTAGTTTCAGGGCATCAATGCAGTTGTTAATGATCTGGTTAACCTTGTCTACCTCCATTGCAATGGTGGAGATCTCTGAGGCAGATCCATGTCCATCATCGTCATCCGAGTCATCCCCCATATCGATATCATCATCACCTTTCAACTGAATCCCTCTTAATGCACCGTAGCCCCCGTCTCCCATCCCTCCAGGTCTGACGTCCATGTAGTTTCCTTTGCTTGCCGCTCTGGCCTCTGAAAACGCAGTGGCCAGCTTTTCCACTTGTGGGATGGAGATAAGTCTAGAAGAGCTGGTGTTGGCTGAGTGCAACATTCCAGAGCTGGAGGATGTGGACAGAGGAAGTTTGGCTCCATGATGATGCTGATACTGGTGATGTTCTCGTGACTGCTCCTGAAGCTTGTGCACCGCAGACGGATCATTTGCCACTGCTGCCGCAACCTCAGGTCCATAGCGCATCTCCAGAATGGTTTTTTTGACGCAGATGGATTTCTTTTTCTCATCATGTACCCGTTTCTTTCGCAGACAATAGTAGACAAAGCCTAAAATGATCAGCATTCCAAAAAGGCAGCCCACGATGGTCATAATGTAATGGGTGGTGGTGGAAGTTGGCGGTATGTCATCTTGATTTTTAGCCGGCGTAGAAAACTGGATGCAGGTGTGATTGTAGCGTTGAGAGGTGCGGACAGATACAACACAGAAGGTGTAATTATTGTGTGGTTTGAGTGGGGTGACTGTGACCACCTCTTTCTTAATTTTCAAGGTCTTAACATCCGACACATACGTGTTGTTGTACTGGCTCAGAATATACATTTTGCTAAAAGGGTTTGGAATATGTACAAGTAAGGACGCTGACGACGAGGTGACACGCTGGACCTTGATGCTTGGAACAAGGGGGGCAGTAGATGATGAAGAGGTGACAGGCTGGTGGTATGGCCCCGCACCACCAAACATCTCTGGTCCAACTCCAGAAGGACCCTCCAGATCTGGAGGGAGAGATGTCATTCCAGGAATCATCACACCGTCTCGGCAGCGATGATACAAGATGTTTTTGGCATTGCGACCGGCGTGGCCAGAGGAGATGGGGCTCAGTAACGGGTAGCCAAACATTTCCTTTGGTGTCTCACACTGCAGGCGGTCGTAGGTGTGAGTGACATTATTGAAGGATTCCAGCCAGGTTAGGAAACTATAAAGATCACATCCACAGTGGAATGGATTTGCTGCCAGTTCACACACCATTAACCGCATTAAAACAGTAAATGTGGCCGGATCAATGCGAGCGAGTTTGTTTGATGACAGATCAATGCTGCTGAGATTTGGGCACTCCCAGAATGCATTGCTCGCAATTACCTCAATGAGGTTGTGCTGGAGGAAGAGACATTGTAGGCGCCCGAGCCCTCTCATCATACCCTCGGTTAAGTTGGTCAACTTGTTGTAGCCCAGCTGTAAAACCTGCGGCAAACATGGAAGAAATTGCATGTCAAAAGTTCTACAGTGTCATGTGATGCACCAATAGGTATCAAAACTGTAGAATAATAAGTAATAATAAGTATACACATATACATACCTATACACCATCAAAACTGTAGAATAACCCAAATAAAACACAAGTATACACATATACATACCTATACACAAACATACTGTACACACATAGGTATACACATATATATACTGTATATACACACACACATATGTATGTACATATCTATATAAATATATGTGCACATTCAACTCCATACATATATAAATATATGTGCACATTCAACTCTCACCTGTAGGTTGGCTTGTCCTGCAAAGGCTCCATCCTCGATGTAGTTGATATCGTTCTTAGTGAGGTTGAGGTCGGTCAGGTTAGTGAAACGGTACATGGAGCTAAAGAGCACGGCCTTCAGTTTGTTCTCGTTCAGTCTCAAGTCATGGACCGTGTTGTTGATGTGCTGGGGGATGGTTTCATATGGTGGCTGGTTCTGGCTGCAGATAGCCAGCCACACATATCCTTTGTCCCCTTCAATGAGCCAACAGTCCCCGTTCACCATGTTAGGCATGGGGGCAAAAAAGAACAGGATGGAAGGGAAAATCAGGAGAACAGAGGTGGAAGAAGCACCCTGCATGTTGCCAGTGAGAAAAAAGTTGCAAAAAAGAAAAAAACAGGGAGTTGTAATTACAAAGAAAAGTAGGCGCAGGCAGGTAGGGGGAGTTTTGAAAAAAAGAAAGGAAAGCAACACAGGTTGCTACTATGGGTGAACAAAGTTCTAAAGTTGAGTAGGTTTGAGGTCAGGTACAGGAAGGTCAGGGAGGGTGAGGGATTCACAGTGCTAGTCACACAGCTCTGTGGGTGTCATTTTGATTAACAGGGAACCCACATTATGCCATTTCTTGTTGAGCTGTGATATAAAGTAGTTTGTCTCATACTCTCACTGTGTCTTCAGCTCTGATCGACTGGAGGGTCTGGTCCTCCAGAAATACAGGGAATCTGTCGGAGAATAAAGAAGTAGCAACTTCAGTACTTGGTACAAATAAATTTGTATATATATGCCTCTATAAATAAATAAAAAAAAAACCTGGAATAACCCAACCCAGCTGAAATGACAGCCTTAGGTACCAAGTAATTAGAAATGGAACCATTCTACACTCACGTAGAATGGTTCCATTTCTAATTAATGGTATAATATAGGATGTCCTTCAAGAAGACAAAAAAGGTGTCTTCTATGTACATATATACATATATATATAGTATATATGTATACACATATATACTATATATATATATATATATATGTATATATATATATATATATATATACACACACATCCTGTACATGCATGTGTACACAGACACATATGTCTGTGATTGGCACATAAAAACCAGTGTAAATCTCTGGCCATCTCTGACTCATCCACCTCTGGACTTTCCTTGTTTTGTTATGACACCGTTCTACCAAATCTCACACACTCCATCCCATCTGTATGGTACTTTAATACCAGTCAAGTGTTTACATAAGGAGAGGATTAGCTGCCTGTTGCATCATGACGGGAATTGTCCTCTTGCCAGTTTAGCAGCTGGAGAAATAACACAAGTGCAAGCACACACACACACAAACGTGTACCATCACAGGCAGATGAAGGCTTAGACTTTCTCTCTCACACACACGTGCACACACACACACATTAGACTCATAAACAGACAGACAGGTCTGTGTTAATGTTGTACTTTGAGCTGAAAACTGATGCCACGTTCTCATCATCTCCCAGTGTCCTTTGTTCTCTCAACTGCTATCATTCCACTTCGCTAACAATGTTCAACAGATTCAGGAGAGCGATATTAGAAAAATTCATGCTAACACTTGTGATTTATTTTCACAAAATGTATGTGCTAAAATCACGCTGAACACAGCCAATACTGAAGTTTGTCACTGGTAGAGCAGTGCCAACCATCACTTCAACTTTTGTTTTTTCACAGATTAAATACTTTGCACAATAGCTCAACCAACACACACACACACCACACACACAAACACACGCCAGCTCTTACAAGACAATACAGAACAGTGTTTACCGATTTAGATCAGTCGTTGTCATTTCTGAACAAATCGGATGAGAGTAATGAACCCGACTGATCAGTGATATAAAAATAAATATTCTCTTTCTTAAGCAGCAACAAAGTAAGCTTCAAAGTAAGCAAGTTCAGCAAGCACCAGAAAAATCAAATATATATATAAGAGAAACCACTCTTTTTTTGTTTAAACATCTAAGGACCCAGATAATTATCATGTGACCCAAACAGGGGCCCCGACCTCAAGGTTGAGAAACTCATTTACCATATTTTAAGTCTGCAATCGTTTCTAAACTGGTTCTGTACTTCGACAATGGCCAGCAGTCGAGGTTGTTTCCCACTTTTTTCCAGCGCTCTGAGAGGAACCCTGTGCTTTAGAAAACTGTGCTCTGAGAGGAACTCTGTGCTTTAGAAAACTGCTCCATTAGTTTTCCATTAGTATCTGCTCCTTCGTTGTTATCCTTCATTTCGCTGCTTGACCACTGTTTTGACCATCTTTTTTCTTGTAACAATACTCGTCCATTTGCATTCAGATTACCACAGGCAGCTGGGTCACATCCCTGTGACTTTCCTCTGTACTCTCTTTTGAAAAGAGTCGGACAAATAGTACTGTGTAAGAATGACAGTACACACAGTGTGAAAGAGTAAGTGCCTTCTCACACCAGAACCCAGTGTGACTATTATATATTCTGTTGTTAAAAACAAAACCCAGAGCATCTCATTAAGACGAGTGCACCAACCTGATCCCTGCTGCTGCTGCTGATGTAAAGTACTGTGTTCAAGTTAAATATAGTAGAAAAACACAAGTGTTAACAACAGCTTCTGGTGAAAGCTGTTTATTTTAGAATCATTACCGTGTCGTCAGCTCTCACATTGGTCACACTATTAATAAACTGTCTTCGCTTATTCATGATACACACACACACACGCTCACACACACACGCTGTCAGTCACACAAAAACAAACAAAAAACATTCAAAATGACAGCCAAGATCGTAGACTCTAACAGTGACAGGAAGTGTTCTCTAGCGTAACAACCCAGACTCCGACTCAGATCAAACTCAAACTTATTTTCACCAGGCGCCACATCAGCAAAACAGTTCTCTAGAAGGGCCGGTTCTAAATGGTAGACTGTATAGATCAGGGGTTCCTAACCCCCGGTCCGCGGACCAGTACTAGTCAAAAGGTCATTTGGTACTGGGCCGCAGTGGGACACAGTAAAAAATGTACTTCATTTTTTTGCCAATTTACTGCATTAAAATTTTTTTAATTTCTTAGGTTAAGAAACTAATGTACTTCATTTTTTTGCCAATTTATTGCATTAATTTTTTTTTAATTAAGAAACGCCGCTGCATGGACTTTACTAAATGGGCCACAGGCCAGACAAAATAGTTTGGTGGGCCGTATTTGGCCCCCGGGCCTTGAGTTTGACACGTACGATCTAATTGGAACACTAGGCATCCCAGGAAAGACGTGGGAAACATGGATCTTAATTTTCTCACTCCAGCGTCTACCACTTCCTTCTACACAAAGATCATTGAACGCATTTCCTCCTTTTTTTCTCCCCCATTCAAACTCCCCCTCTGTCCATTCCTGCAGACGAGTACGTACAGTAGGTCTGAAGACCAAGATATTGAAGACTCAAGATTACATGTGTTTTCTGATGAGGCAGTTTGCCGTAAATGTAGTTTGCGGTCATTTAAAATACCTTTAAAAGCGTTTCTCCATCAGCTGTGTCTAACTCGAACGCGTTCTCGTCTCATTTACCATTCAGTGCCCACGGATGCAGCACCGCCTTACACTCCATTGTTCTCTCTCTCCTCACAGTTGCCTCCTTCTGTCTCTTTCACATGAGACATGATCTCATTTGATGCTCCACATAGTGACACCCAGAGGGTTCACATGTGGGAGGCAGGAACACAGTATTCTGAAGCTGTGCGTGTTTAGGGAAATGATTACATAATTAGAGACAGGGAACATAAAGAACGGCTGTTTTTACAGGAAAGACGATCACATGTTACACCAGGTACTATATACCTGCCAACATTCACATATTTGAACCCTTTTTAGAGCTCCAAATAAGGTGTACACCAGGGGTGCCCAATACGAAGATCAGGAGTAAAGTTCAAAAAGTAACAACTGTATATTATATATATAGACCAGCTGTGTGTTTACCAGCCCTGGTGTACACACACAGCCACAGCCACACACACACACAAACAAACAAAAGGTCACACTCACAGTCATTCCTGTTTGGACTTGAACCAGCAAAGCTCCCAAATGAGGTTCTGCCTCATTAAGAGCAGATTCTGGCCTCCATTAGCAGCACCGCTTCTACCGATGTCAATAACAACAACCAGAAATATAGATATAACAAGAACACCGTGGCTTAGAGTAAAACCAACACTACAACAGTTCACATCCATCACACTTTTTTTTCCTCTAACAATTCTAACAATTCCCGTGTTACAATGATAATAAAGGCTATTCTATTGTATTGTAAAAACAGGTGGGAGCTTATCAGGAGCAGGTCCAGGTCTGCAGCAGCTCCATGAAGAGATCTGGATGACTTTATATCATGTTTGGTTTTATTATTGATCTTCATGTTGCCTTGTACAGACACCTCTGATGGACAGGGCCAATTAGGACTAACGATGAGCGAGTGCCGTGTTGTTGGTATTCTCGTCCAATCAGCATGTCCCCTCTGCTTCATTAGGCACACTGAGAAAAACAACTCCTCCCAGAATCTTGTTAGCATTTAATGTACATCAGCTGCGACAGGAGTCGGACACCGTCCATACATTGTCTTCTTGAGACGTGACGTTTGGAGACAAGAGTTAAATTTATTTGCTTGGACCCAGTGATGACTTTTTATGCCTCCAATGCTGTCGTCTTGAGTTGTGTCGCCTGTGAATTATTACGTACATTAGCACAGACTGGAGTGTCATGTGAGGACAAAGCAGATTAATACACGTGGAGGCGCCTGGTGAGTTTGCGCCGCGCCTTTCATTGAATTTGTGCCCACAGTCTGTCACTAATTATCATCCTGCTCACCTCAAACAGGAGCTGTTTCTGTTTTGTGAGGGTGAAGAAGAGTCTTACAGATTCATTAGAGAGCAAAATTAAAAATCTAATGACATATAAATGTCTATGTTGTGTACAGTTAGAGGTTAATCTGAATTAAAATGTTTATTAGATATTTTCCCAGGGAATGAATTTCGCTCTATATAAATAAATATGATACATAAAAAATTAAAACATTGCAAAAGGGGAAATGTATCATATCCAGAGAATGCTGCTCATTGTTTCTATCTGCAAATATTCCAGAGAATGTTGTGCTAGAATTAAATCCACAGGAGGAGCCACAGGAATTATTTAAAGAATTCTTCACAGGTCAGAAATACTACAATACAAGATGAAGTGGAAGAATTACATCATATAATTAATAATCTTTTTTTTTTTTTTTTTACTCCTGCAGTTTCCATGCAGATCCTCATGTTTCCCAGAACAGGATAAAGATCAGTTGTCATGAACTGGGCCTGTGGCAGAGACATCCTATTTGAAGAGAACTGCAGATATAGGGATAAAACCACACATGTTATTAATACTGTTATTTCTCATGCACGTGGTGTGTGTGATTAGCTGCAGAGCGAAGGTTAATCCGCTCAACATGGCAACTGATCCTACAACCTGTCTTTATTTATATTGGTACCATGTCATGGCCATGACACCTGCTTTTATTTATACAGCCAACCTTGGTCACCGTGGCAACAGTTAAGTGGACTGCTGGACTGTCCATCTGATGACTCAGGGATTTACCATGAAGCTGTCAGTCACACAAACCCCTGCTCTCCATAGTTATGGCCATAAATCTCTGGCGTGTTCTGGTTTGTCCAATAAAAACCTAAAGATGTTTACGTCTGCAACGTAGAAGCTGGCCAGATAAGTGTGAAAAAACATTTTCTTTTTTTTTTTTTATTATTGCTCATTTCCAAGTTCAAGTCTAAAGTCTTTTCACTCAAGCAGGGCTTCTAATTCCTGCACACGTTTCGCAGAAGCCGTAGCACGAACGGCTGGAATAATCTTCCCCGTTAATCAGACATTTCAAGGCTGGGAGGCCCCAGGTTTAGACAACCAATGACAGAAAAGCCTTGAGCAGCAGCAGCAGTAAAGCAGGCGAACGGAACAGGGATGTCAACAAGGACGCCTACATCCACAGGCGAGGAGGAAGCCTAATTAGCAAAGTAGCCCAGCACCATGTGCCCTCCAAACACAGTTTATGTGTAACATCGGAGATTCCTTCTAACTATGTACAACGGTGTCACACATGGAGAGACTTTTAGGAGCCTCCCACTGAAACTTTGAAAAAAGTTGCGGGGAAAAAAATCTTTGAAGCAGATGACTGATCCTTCATCACCGTCATGCTCTCACCAAAACGCAATTAAATCAGTCGAGTTTGGACAAGAGTCTGACCAGTTACAGTTTCAAGTTTGGAAGCAGATGTGCTCGGAGCTCTGTGAACGAGAGGAACTTTTTAAACCAGACCACGCAGATGCATACACTCTCGACTTCAACTGCTACAAAAAGCCCTCAGACAGCATGCCTTCATTTACTAGGGATGTCCAGTATTGTCGATATTGTCCAATATCAACCGTTCTGATATCTGCAGACGTTTTTTCCCCAAACTGAGTTAAACATCTTAAGAACCAGAAACCCAGGCTTTGCATTGTTGGGTTTTCAATAGTTTTTACAGATATTTCATAATTATGTTAATATCGGGCCGACTTTGACACAGGATCGTCCTGTGAGGCCTGGAACAGCTGTATTTTGTGAAATACTACAGTACTAACCAACTTTAGTGCTTGCCTCGTGAACTTTTGCATTTATCCCCAAGAGTCTGGACAAAGTCATTTCTGTGCCTGGTTTCCCTTTTTTTTTTTTTGCTCAAACAGAACAAAAACTGTAAGAATATATATAATGATGTGTGAGAAGAAGAGACGACCGTAGAGGAGATATAAAAAAAAAAAGCTGAGACAATGGTAAAGTACACGGTTGTATTTTATCTTTTTTCATACTACAAAAAAAGCAGTTCATATAGAATCACCTCGAATGCACCGTGTCATCATGATCAGATTCAAAACTTTGGCTGAGTGAGGTAGGAGTACGAGCAGCGAGCGTGAGACCGAGGACAGACAGCAGTGAAGTGTTTGATCTCCTCCTCAGATCTATAATTCATGGACGCCTTAAGAACATCTTTTCAACCTCTCTCCTCGTGTTTCTTTCTTTTTTTCTTTTACTCTCCCCTCCTTCTCTCCTGACCTCCCGTGTGTTTGTTTCTACATCTGTCTGAACATTCAGACCACTGTCATTTGCAGCTGCTCATGCAAGACATCGTATCCATTTCCCGACGGCCTCTGAGGAGAAGGTGACGCAACTGAGCGTGACAGAAAAGAAAGTGATGACTGGAAACTAATGGAGCGAAGCTCAACCTTAGCCTTTCAATTGTCCAGTAAATTACTAGTAATAACATTGCGTCCTTTTTTTTTCCAGCAGAATGTCTAACAGAAAATCTTTGTACCTCTTCACACCAGTGAAAAGATGTCGTCAAAATGACAGAGGTTCTTATGTGGAAACTGCTGGATTAGGGCGAGAAGAGAAGAAAAAAGATGGAAATTTGATGGATGGTGTCTTCATCAGAGAGAGACGAGAACAGGGACGAGAAGAAGAAGGAGAGAAAGAGAAAAGAAGGAAGGGAATAGAAGAAGAATGAGTCCAGGGAGCAACACACCACAGCCAACCAGGTGGGATTCAAACCTGCGATGGTCTGAACTCCAGTCCTCAGGCTGCTGGATGGTTACAGGGCAGATAAAGGTTTTATTTTGCTTTTAATTCCAAGTATCATCGACATCAACTTAAGTTTCAGAACCGTAAAAAAAGCATTTTTTAGACAAAGGGTTGGTCTGGTGGCGGTGGAGTGTCTGGGTGTGGGACTGGATAAAAACGGTACCGACACTAATTTTCCATCCTCTGACTCATTAAATATACTCCTCAAATCCCATTTTTTCAAAAATTAATTCCTCGACATGTTTACCTTCAAACTGTCTCCGAGACATTAAAGTCTCATCACGTCGGAGCTGAGGACGCGGCAGACGAGTTTACTTTAGAAACAAACGCAGCGATCCAACAGAGTCAGGTAATTAAAGTAATCACACTGACAGTGATGTCCTGTGTCTGACAGACACTGATGTTGTTAAAAATACCAATAATTCTTGGAATTAATTCACCCTGAAACCAAACAAACAGTATTTTACCTCCAACGATTTATTCACTATTCTATTACTGAACGTGTCAGTTTTTGACAAGTAAAAAATTGACAGAAATTATTTTTGTTTTTTTACTCAGAAAACTAGGCAGAAATGCAGTACTCATGCAGTACTCATGCAGTACTCACGTCTGTCAACCAGTGTAGAGTACATCACGCCAACACCTTTCATATACTAGTCTATATAATGATATAATATACTATAAGCTAAGTGCATACTGTTTATTTGAAGTAATGCTCAGTGTCCAGGCGTCGATACTTCACCACCACATTAACATCCTTCACTATATCCAGTTTATTGATTTTTTTTTCCCTTCTGTGAGAAGGATTTTTATGTACAGGAATTTCATGATATCGTTGTTTTCCTACGAGAGCTGACAGACATCACTATTATTATACGTATTACGTATGTCGAATCTGACATTATTTCTAATCAAACTCTCACTCAGAGGGGACCTGGAAATGTCCCCGGGTGTCTGCGCAACTGTTTTATGTCCCCACAAGAATAGCTCGACCAGAAAGACAAACAGAGTCTCGGGTAAAAACCAGATCTACTTCACATTAAGACGACTAGTTTTATAGAATGTTTCCAAAAAGGTCAGATAAAAAAAATCTTCACTGACACTGACTGAAGCTCCTGGCCAAAGCAGTCATCCTGCCCCCCCCCCCCCCCCCCCATAGCTCGACCAGAAAGACAAACATCCTCCCGCATCCTCTATCAGTTCATCTGTTTTCTCCCGCTCTATTCATTTGCACCACCGCTGTCATAGCAACAATGAATCAACGCTA
>NC_024323.1:6950657-6956341 GCF_000523025.1 Cynoglossus semilaevis | reverse complement strand
GGCAGGAATGCACAGACGCCTGATCACAGAGAAGCATAGAAGCAAGTGGTGCATAAAACATGGGAGAGACAGGTTAGAGAGGAATTAAACAATTTCAGGATGTTTTTTGGTTTATCTTTTTTTTTTTAGGAAGTGAGCGATAAAAATAAAAAGAACAAAAAGCACGATGAAGATGAAACACCCCACAGGGGAAAAAAAAAACGAAGGATAAAACACAAACAGCAACAGATAATGAGGAGGTTTTTTGTTTTGGAGAGAAGAGAGATTAATATGGCTTCATAAGAGGAAGGATATCAAAACTATATTAATAAATAAAAAATAAAACTTTGTTGTAGCAGTAACGACACCATTTTTCATTTACGCAGAAATTACTCCGTCCGTTTTTATGCACAAGGTCATATGTGATATTTACAGTTGGAAAAAAAAATGTGCACTTGAGTAAGTTATTTGAAACTTAAAATGGCTGAAATGTAACAGATGATGAGGGTCAGACAGACAAATTTAACCACTGACTTCTCACCAGCTTCAGTTTTTCCATACACAGCAAAAAATAGTCTCCTAAAGCAGGAGGAAAATGTTAAATTTAGATACCAATTTTTGCAAAGGCTGACATTTTTATCGTCTTTTCGTCGACAGAAGGCTATTTCAAGGCAAAATTAATCAAAGACATCTCTGTCAAACAAAAAGTCTTACACAATATTTAGATAAAAATATGAATAAAATTAAGACTCAAATAAGATAATGATAAATAAACGTTCAGCCAAAACAGAAAGTGAGCAGAGCTTTCACACCAATAGGGCATTTATTTACCCCTTTTCTCTCACATCCCTATTTTGTACAAATCCAGAATGTGCAGTAACTTTTCTGATATTTTTATACGAGGTTGTGGATTCATTCTCCTTTTAATGACACAAGTGCCGCTGATTTATTTCCCAGAAGTACGGATGAACGTACGGACGAATACGTGACAAAAATCACAGGTTCCCTATTTTTTGGTTTCTAGCAAATGTTGTGGCTTTTCTCAGAAAGTAGTTTCCAACCCCCCCCCCCCCAACCCCCGGGAGAGTAATGTGCATTGCTGACCATTTATGTATGACTCATACATATTTTATTTGCCTCAGTGCATTTCAAAATGTTCAAAATGAACATTTCCTCCGGCACAGCTGAAGGTAAACCGGCTTAAGTGAGGGAAGAAAAACAAAAGAGAGAAAGAGAACAGGAAAGAAATATATAAAAAATATAAACAAATAGAATGTTTGTCCATAGATTCACCAAAGCTCCAGTTTTTTTGCAGCAGCTGCTTCATTGGTTCAAATGGCCGACAGGTAAATAATCAACTTCAGTAACAGGTGACTCACATGTGTCTCTCACATTGTCATTCAAACACACAGCCTGGACGGTTGATGGGTTTTTTCAAAATGTAAAAATAAATTAGAAAAATCAAATCACCTGGCAACAAAAATAATGGGCGGGGACCCCTGCCTGGCCGAAGAAGAAAGGCAAATGATTCTGTTTGTGTGGTGGTGGCGTCAGCGAAGGAGATGAAGAGGCAGCAGAGAACAAAGACACATGCAGTCTCAGATGAAACCTAATTAACCAGAGACTCAGAAAGGCAGGGGACAGTGGCCAAGTGTAGAAATACACTGAATAGAAAGTAAGATATGTGAGGTCAAAGGTTACAGCCAATATTCTCCCACAGTTTGTTGTTCTTTTAATTAAATCAGATTTCTATTAGAGTTGACGCACTTTCTAAAAAGGCATTAAAATATAAATCCTGTTTTTAAACCTGAATATATAAATAAGAGGAATCTGAACCCTGATATCAGTGGTGGCGCTCTCTGCTCACTCTGCTGTGTTGAATACACATGGACTTTTATACTGTATATAATATATTGAACTATAAATTAAAACATTTTGGAGTTTGTTTTTTCTAACACTAGATGGAATGAAATGAACTGAATTAAATGTATGTTAATGGTGAAGAAAAAATAAGGAAGAAATACAGTGAGTACAAAAACACAACGTTGATGTGATGAAAATCAGTTTAAACATGTGACGTACTGTGACGTACTGTTCCCTTTGGTTTGTGTTCTAAATCAATGGCCAGTTACAGCCTGTTACTGCTTCACACTTCGCACTGTACTGAACAATACACATGGGTCAGAACATGACATGGGTCAGATCATTTATGGGTCAGATCCCACATGGGTCAGTGGAAATCAAAGCCATGATTCAGCCAACAGAGGGACTCGTTTCAACACATGTGACTCGTTCTTTCGCACAATTAAATAAACAGAGCACACAACTGACACTGTGCACGTTCTTTCTTCTTTTTTTTTCTATTTTTATCTTTTGCTGCAATTGTGTGTTTGTTATGTTTCGACACAGACAGTGGCTAAAAACGGGCGTTTATCTGTCAAAAACACCAACATCAGGAAAGATTAAAGACAGTTATGCAACAAATTCTTTCTTGGAAATCGCGGAGAAGAGGAAAATGCCAGAAAGAATTTCATGCACGAAGCAAAGAGGAACATGCAGATTGTCAGTGAGGCAGAGGAGGAAGAGGAGAGGGAGGAGGTGAGATGAAGACATATGATCATCTACAGTGACCCCTGGAGGGATGAAGTGGAAGGAAACCGTTCCCTCTGCACTCGTGTCTCACCACCATAACAGAGATGTGTTGTCTTTAAAGGCTCATAATAATAATAAAATGCCAGTGTGTGTGCGTCTTTGTAAGATGCACTTATTCGTCTGTGAGCAGGTGTACTTTCCTCAGCCAAACATTACACACGCTCCGGGGGAGATTAAAGTAGCAGAAACGGCGAGTAAAGCCGTGTGCACGTGTACGTTTGCGTGGGTGAGATTCGTACATATGCCTGTGGGTTTTGTTTTTTTTTTCAATTTTATTTATTATGTGTGCCCTTCTATCGCAGCATCTGCAGCTGACATACCTAAAACAGAAGACGTCGTCCACCACTGGTTTCTGTCTGTACATTTGACTCACACTTTTATTTGTTTAGTGTTTTTTTTTCCCTTGATTGCACATTATTACTGCTTTGTTTGTGGCTGATGCTGACAAATGTTCTGCTCCGCTAAACTAGGGCACTGACTGGCTGCCGGCCAAATAGTAAAGAAAGAAGAAAAAGAAAAAAAAAGGAAAAGGGACAGAGTGAGGGAGAAGAAGGAAGACGGTAGGAAAACATGAAAGTAAATGTTTAAAACAGATGTAAGGAATATCACAGAGAGAAATAAAGACACGTGTGGCGTATGGAAACGTTGACATCATACTGTATCACATCAGGAGCTGAACAGACAACAGGGTTATGTCACTGTAATAATAGACTACAGGCCTAGGTTTGCATACGAGGTGGAGGCTACGTGTTATAACGTAGGAAGCTAAAGCCGCTCAGCGCTAAGACCATCAGCTCAGTGTCATCAGGAAAGGTTCCTAATAATTTAAATCCATCCATTGTTACACACTCTCATCCTTGGAATCGTCTAAATGATGTCAGTCATGTAGATTCACTAAAGCCCGGGATTGGGTTTTTTTTTCTTTACACATACAGATACATGAGAGAATCTAAAACTATTTTTAAAAGAAATCCTCCCTGTCGTCAACAATATAGCAACACAACTAAGGATAAAATAAATAATGTAAAAAATAATATTTAAAAATTGAAAGTTTCTGCTTGGAAAACACAGAAAGTGAGCAGAGCTTTCACACCAACAGCACATTTCAATTGAAAACACAGCAGGAAATAAAATTTAACTCAAACTGAGTAACACTATTTCTAGGATACAATAAACAAATGAACACGTGATGTTGGTTAAACAAGTGACTTGATGAGGTGTAAGTTCCTCATCTGTCCACCAGGTGGTTAAACTGACAAAGATAACTAACGGAATCTTGTCGTGTCTCTGACACCGATGGTAAGAATCCTCCAAACAGCTGACATCGATTTGTTACTTCTTTGTTCTCTGATGAGCTCTTTGTTTCTTTGTTTCTTTTTTCCTCCAGTTTGACACATGACGTGTGGCAGTGCCAACAGACTGGTGGGTCTGTCGGCTTCTCCTGCGGGAGGTTGGAGCTTTGGCAGGACAGATGGGATATGAAATCCTCCTGTTGGATTCTAAGTCTCTCAAGTTCTCTCCTCCGAGTTTGCCCCCCAAGACCTCCAATTAACGCCAGGAGCAGGAGGAGCAGGAGCAGCAGGAGGAGGAGGAGGAGGAGGAGGAGGAGGAAGACTCTGATTCTCCCTGGGAGGTCCAATCTCTCAACACGCTCTCCTCATGGGACTGAGCTAAATCGGCATCATCTCCTCCGTCCTATAGGACAGAGTTCTCACACAGTTATTTGAGGCAGCTGCTCTTCCAGGCTGCGGACCACGTGCTACTCATCTTCAAACTAGGTCACAGTTTTCTCTGCAGGTCACACTGGGATTCATCCATCAGCGTGTTTAATAATGCATGTCAAAACTACAGCTCCAGCTGCATCAACAGTACGTAGCAGGAGCAGAGATCTGATTGGTCTGAGACTCAACAATTTAATCAGGACTTTTTTTTTTTATCATCAGTTCAAACTGTCACCATCTTGACACCGTTTCATTGGTGTTAATATGAAGCAGGAAGATGGTGTTTCCTTAGCCTTCCTACCAGATGATTCATATTGTCTCTTTTTAATGATTTTTATTCATAAAACTGTAGATTTTTTATTTATTTATTTATTTTGTCATTCTGATTTTTTAATAATAATTCTAACAAACAGTGTCAGTGGGGGTTTATGAACCGAGCTGAATAATCCGTCCACCCTGCCGACTTTAAGTGAAGTTTGTTTTACTTTTGTTGCCTCTGACGGATGATACAAAAACAAAAAACCATGAACTACTTTCTTTCACAGCTCTTATTTGAGCAGGAAATATAACAATCACTTTTGTGGTCATAGGTCAAAACATGTTTCTTCAGAAACAATCCAGAGACAGAGAGAAAGAAAACCAAATGTCACGAACACACAATAAAATGAATTAGAAGTGATAGAAACAGAAGAGTCTGAGACTCAAACGGCTGCATTTAGTCACTCAGAGCCATGAATTACCTCTTTGACTTTCATCATTTAAATTCCAGATGATTCACGCCGCAGAAAACCAGACACAGTGCAAATACACCGCAGAGAAATGGACGATAAAGAGACCGAAGGAAAACACAGAGAGGGAGACAACGGCACAGATAAAAAAGATGTAGAATTAGTCAAATGCAGGGTGATGACATCTGAGACTGGAGAGGAAACTGTGAAAAGACAAATGTGGCAAGAAAGAAACAAAAAAAGAAAAATAAAGATTTCCAGGAGCAGACACAGCGATCTGAGAAGACATGCTGCAGATAAGAGCGCCACAAACATTTAAACGTTCTTCCAGAGCAGCTTGAGACGAGAACAGACATATGGGAGACTTATCCATATCACAATTTACTGCAGCCCCGCTCCAAAGACAGACAGGAAAGAAAGTTACAACTGGGTGGAGCTACAGTTAAACACCTGATACAGTTCTTCATCTGTCAGCTGTTAAACACTCGTCACCTCTCAGTTATTAGTATCTAATACAGTACTACTACAGTATCTATTACAGTACTACTACAGTATCTAATACAGTACTACTACAGTATCTATTACAGTACTACTACAGTATCTA
>NC_024323.1:6935971-6950624 GCF_000523025.1 Cynoglossus semilaevis | reverse complement strand
TACAGTACTACTACAGTATCTATTACAGTACTACTACAGTATCTAATACAGTACTACTACAAACCATAACTGGAAATGTGTATTTAAATAGAATAAAAATGTATCTTTATGGAACATTTTATTCATTATGTGAGAATCATAATATTCCTAAAATAAGAAATATATGTGTTGATGTTTATCAACAGTAGTTGTTGTAATGTTGTTTTTATTGTTCTTGTCAACCTTTGGTGCAGTGGAGCAAACACGTGCAGGTGAATAAAGGTTTAGCTTCAACTCCCGTCTCCTCTTCTCCCTGCCCTCTCCCCTGACGTCCCTCCTGCACCGGCCCCCGGTGTGAAGGGTGTGACCTTCACACTGGGAAGTCTTATTGCTGCTGACCCAATTAACATCCTTAAAATGGCCATATTTGTCGTGAAGGGTAATCCGTGAAAGATTGCAGCGATCAACTGGAACCGGACCCAGATGAGGTCCATCTGAGGTCTGAGGTCCATCTGAGGTCTATGGTCTGAGGTCTGAGGTCCATCTGAGGTCTGAGGTCCATCTGAGGTCTGAGGTCCATCTGAGGTCTGAGGTCCATCTGAGGTCTATGGTCTATGGTCTGAGGTCTATGGTCTATGGTCTGAGGTCTATGGTCTATGGTCTATGGTCTGAGGTCTGAGGTCTATGGTCTATGGTCTGAGGTCTGAGGTCCATCTGAGGTCTATGGTCTATGGTCTGAGGTCTGAGGTCTGAGGTCCATCTGAGGTCTGAGGTCTATGGTCTGAGACTGTGGCTGCATCACTGCTGTCTTAGTCACCTGTGTCACCGTGGGAGACGCTGGGGCCACTGTGTCACGTCAGGAGCCAGAATCGTTCAAAGCTGTCTACACACTCATTCAGGGATCTCTGAAGGGTAAGCACTACTCATTCCTACACCTTCCTTTGGCTAATGAATGACTTCAAATGTGTAAAAATAAATAAATAAATAAAATGTGTTTATCTGAGCAAGAAGTGAAGCTAATTATTTTAGAGAAAAATAAAACATCAGACGTGCTGATTGTTTGTCGATGCGTAAAATTGCGACTGTACAGTCGGTCCCTGCAGGAAGTGTAATCTGTCACAGCAGTTGTGTTTGACACAGTCTAACTGCCTGATGTCACTAAACCCAGTGAAGCCACTTATTTTTCCATCGCTGACAGCAATTAAACCTGTGGTGTTGTGCTGCTGCCGTCACCTGTCAGTCAAAGGTCTGCTGGGCCTCGTGACGCTCTCGTCAGCGAATCACCTCCCGGGTTTGATCTTTCTTGTCTGGAAGTGATTTTTTTTTTAAAAATTCTTTCTAACTCTTCTTGTTTTAATTCTGTAGTTTGGCGCCGCAGCCCCCACGCACAGCCTCCCCCCACGGAGCTCATTAAACTTTTCATTCAGCCGTTTATGATCTCCCACCGTATTTAATTACGTTGGTAGCTTCGGAGTGTCTAATTGCGCGCGCACAAGTCAGTGATTTATTTGACACCTCCCTTGATACGTGCGCCGTAGTTTGGCCCGAGAAAAACAAACGCAGGAGGAAAGGGAATTGTTTTAATCGTGGCGCTACGTTTCACGGCTCTGATCATTAGCTCGTAATGTTTGTGATTTGCACATTTGACGTCCTCCAGATAAAGTTTTACATCGAGGCCACTGTTGCGACTCCTTATCTGAGACGCATCCGTGTTTCGCTCACTTTCTTTTTATCTATTTAACTGCTTTTGAAGATGACAAACGAGCACCGAGGGAAATGTTACTACGCAGGGCTCTGGATTTATGGATTTGTTTTTTAAAAAATATATATTTAAAAAAAAAGTTGGCTTGTGTTCCAAGGTACAAAGCCATAATAGTCTTACTGCCATATTGCATCAAACGCTGTCACAAAGGTGACGGTGATCAATTTTATAAGAGAAGAAATGTGCTTTAGTTTTACCTCAGTAAAATCAGGCAGTATTTTTTCTTGTGGCAGAGATTTAAAAAAATCCTGCTCCTACCATCAAGTGTAAATGACTGTGTACAGTACAGTACATGTGTAGAGTACAGTACATGTGTACAGTACAGTACATGTGTACAGTACAGTACATGTGTACCGTACAGTACATGTGTAGAGTACATGGATGTGAGTGTATTTTGGTCGAGGCTTCAGTTTAAAGAATCTCGTCACCGAGCAGAAGGATGGAAAATGTTGGACAGAAGGAACGAAAGCAAAGTGCCATCGTCCCAGAGGGCGAGACAAATGGTTTGAGAAAGAAAGAAAGAAAATTCTTCTTTTAGATTCTGTCTCATTGTTTCTCACTTTATACCTGAGTCTTTTCATATATGCAACAGGAACTGGTGTGTGAATATCCTTCTGGAGGTAGAAAGACTACGTCTGAGAAGAACTTATGTATAACTAAGTATTTTGATGCAGTACAACTTTTTTTTGTTCACTACAGAATTGTGACAAAAAAAAACTCCTCCTGAGCACAGATTTTATCAACTGATGCAGCAGCAGCCACAGGTTTGACTCCGTTCTTGATTGTTTCAAACAGTGGAGTTTTGTGGAATCACAGATCTTTGGTTCTTAGTTCTGTTCTGGCTCCTTCTCTCCCTGAAGTATTTCTTACACCTCTGACTGCAGTGTTAATAATCACTGCCACACTCTCACTGTTCCACACACACACACACACTTTCGCAATTCCCGCTTCTAGCCAACCCCCAAAAAAACCGTCAAGAAGACTTGTATATAAGACGTGTCTAATTAGCGCACGCTTCTCCGCGTCAAGGTTTCCTCCTCCCTATAGGTTCATAAGGAACATGCTCTTTCCTGCACTCGTTTTTTTTCATTGCCTTCAGGCTTTTTCTTAAAAAAAGGAAATGAATAAGTTTGATCAATTTACATCCCAAAACTGCGTATTTTTAAACCTGAATGAAACTGAACACAGGGACGACGTAGGAGAAACAAGACACTGACAGAAACGTCAGGCCAGATCTGTCTCCTTCAAAACTAAATATTCACGTTTCAATATGTCCTACATAAACATAAGTTAAATATATACATACATATAAATACATAAACCATACAGTACATATACACATGTATCTATGTACTTATATATATCAATACATATTAGGTCTATTGCCTGATCCAGGACATCAAACACAGCAGATCCAGACCCTTGTTCTGCATCACATCTGGTAAATTAAACCCAGGCTGTTCCTGTTCCTGTTCCTGTTCCTGTTTCTGTTCCTGTTCCGAGTCCATGGCGCTCAGTTATGAATCCATTAAACCCAACAACCCAGAAACTGTTGCAGAAACACTGCATCGGCAACTTTTCCTGCTCAACTTTGGTTGTTTTTAAAGTGACCTTTCATCTCGGTGTCATATTCATCAAACTGAGTCTGAACAGTCGCTCTGATTCTGGGCCTGGCTCCGTACTTTAACCCTGACATGTTTCACTGTTCTAAAATAACACCAGGCTAGGTCTCAGACGACACGGCTGCTCCTCATTTCTTGCTCTACTTTTATCTCCACCGTAGTGTTTGTGTGTAGGTGCGCGCTGGCACACAGCTTAATTGAGTCCATCGCACACACACGCGCACACACACACACACGCACACACACTGGCCCAGAAATAACTCCACGTTCTAAAAACAGTGGTTGATCTAAACTTTTTAGTAGAACATTTTCTTGTTGCAGTCGGAGAGTGACACCGACGGAGAACAAACAGATCCAAGAACGTCCGTTAGGTTGACCGTCAGTGCGGCACTGCCCACGAAGGTCATTGTTAACATACTGTAAAGGAGGTGAGAAAAGACAAGTACCATCTGTGTCTCAGTGGAATATATTATGTCTCACTGGACGATCGCCTGCAAATGGCTGAACAGATGGGATCAAGGTGGAAAAAATAAATACATAATATTCACTCAACCACTCAAAACACCACAGGTTCCCACAGCACCCTCTGACTCAGTCACTACATGCAGGACCTTCAGCACGGTCTTCCTTCTCACATGGTTCACAGCCGTTCAGCTACAGCGACAACAACCAAGAGGTTTCAGCTTCAGGTGTCTGTCCACCGAGGAGCTAACACCAAATGGAAGAACATAAAAAAACAAACAAAAAAAAACACGTTTTCTTCTCACATGCCACTCATGTAACTCTCTGATTATGGTATTGTTCTTCCCAGTGATGATTATTATTAGACCTTCTGTTTGAAGGTCCCAGCAGACCAACAGTTTAAACTCCTTTAGTTTTGACACAAAATAACCCACACAAATATTTCCTCTGGTCCTCAATTATGAAAAGGCTAAAAATATCTCTTTGATGTTGCACAACCATGTCTTATGAAGTCTTCACTGGTTCATTATATTCAGTTACATTTGACAGACGAGGTCAGCAGCTAATTATACGTTTTATACTATTTTATATAATTTTTTAAAATGAAGAACATCTACTGGAATCTATAAATATCTGACCCAGATAAATATATATAAATACATAAATACACATGTAGATAGTACCAGTATTTGATCAGCCATGTTTGATCACAGACATGGCTGATGTCAATGTCTGTCTCAAAAATACTTTGACATGACATGTTCCTGCCGGTCGTTTTCTCTTCCTCCTAATGGACGTCAGGGCTTCGTGTTTAACCGCGACGGTCCGGCCGTTTATTCTGGATTAGGGATTTCACAGAGAGCACTGATCTGGTTTCAGCAGTAAGTAGGTCAGAATTACGTGGGGGCATGTTTTCCCTCTAACATCCCTCGGTGTGACCGAGATACTGCCAGGTGCCACGGTTGGTGGGATGAGTCACTCAGTCACAGATGAGACGTTTGACACTTCAACAGTGTCTCCTTCATCATATGTGTTTGAGGCGTGGTACCCTGAAACCTTTAAGGGTAACACGAGTCACACACGGTTTCACAAGACGATCAGCCTCTGCAACAGCAGTGACCAGAGTTCATGTAATACAAGAGAATATATATATATATACATATGTATATATATACAGTGTCACTGTCTTTAACAGACCTGGTCAGTGTACAGCCTGTGGGCCAGATGTTGGTCTCTGAAAGTCCAAATACTGTAATAGGTACACAAAATACAAGTACAAGGCTTTTATTTTGAAGGCAACCACTTGCCTGTGCACCTCAGTGAACCAGTAGGACATTCTGTGGATGAAATCTGTGGACTGTGAGACCACTCAACAAACTTCACAAAGAAAACCATTAATCACTTCTAATCCTGGTTGCAGTTACAATGTACGGTGACCCAGATTGTATTTTTACAGGTGACAGATGTGATGATAAGAAACCAAAGTTGTGAGAACGACAAACACAACACCAAAATAAAGAATCCCTCCACTTTAGCAACTCAGTCCTTTCACAATTGGGCAGCTACTTATTTTTAAGTCTGTGAATGTGTGAGGACAATTCAGGCTGTTTCTGCAGTGGCTGTCAGCACAGACTGGTGCTGGACCGAGGCTCCTGCATCCTGTTTGCCAGGAAGAAAAAAAAATTCCACTTGTCCTGCTCCTGCTTTTGCAAACTCAAACGTCCTCCTTTCGTCTGTGTTTTCACTAACTCCCACCTATACAAGAGTTTTGAGCTGTAACTGAGACAAACCAGAGCGCAGCATATTTTATCAACACAGACTTTCTGCCCTTTGTTATGGCAGTTTATTAGGTTTAGAATTTAACTATTTTCCATCACAGAATTTCTTTTTCTACATGGTACTCCAGGATTGACACTTCGTTAATGATCAGACCTCGTCAGCACATGTGGAATTCCAAGAGATAATGAGTAAAGACTAAGAGCAAAAAAAACGAATTCATTAGAGAGAAGTTAAAATGAGGTCAAACCATGAAATACCAGTTAATAACCTAAAACTTGCATTTCTTTGATGAGTCTGATGGAGTCGGAGAGACGGACAAATATTAAATCTGGAAACAGAAAGCTTCCCTGTAAATATTGACCAAACACATCTGCATGTTTACTGCAAAATAAAATTTAATTCGATAAAAAAAAAAGTTGTGGTTTTATCACAAGCTACAGATATTCAGATGGCTGTTTTTTCTGCTTAATTAGTGTCAACGAAGTTTTTTGATGTGAGAGGAACACACACACACACACACACACTCACACTCAGTTTTGTTCCAGACTACGACGACTACTCTCTGACCATTCGCCATCACAAACTAAACACCGACAACAAAATCATCTTTTCGCAATTTATCGACACCAACTGTCCAGTTTGTCAACCAGCATCACAAACAGCCGTTTGTTTGGTGTGTACCAAACAAACACTCTCATTGTCAACGTCAACAGAAAAGTTTTAATAAGACCGACTGATCTTTAACACGGCGCAAAAGTACGTGCTCCTAAAATTTTGCCGTCATCCACAAATGCAGCCTGATGGAAAAACGCGGCCGGAGTCTGAGAGCGACGGCAGCCCAATCAATAATCCCATCATCGCTGGAAAGAGCGTTTGATTTGATTTGAATTGAGGGGAAGAGAATGAGCGGCTCGTGACTGGAGTGGGTCCTGATAGATTGATTCATGAATAAATGGTTTAACACCTGGGCTGTGGGACGCCAACGAAAAAGAACAATTCAACAAAAACAGACAATTAAAGCCATAAAGAAGAAACGTGTACGGTCCCCACACAGCGTCGAACCTGCAACATTTTCACTTCCTCTCAGGGCGGTTTCAGGAGTATTTTCCCCACAGGTAAAATATGGAGATGTTCAGCAGCGCTTTACTCTCATACTCTTCAGTAAGAAAAACATCTTAGTCTTTAGGAACATGAGATACTGATAAAGGAACAGACCTCTGACCAGAACCATCTTCTTTGTCCACAGCCACATTTTTACAGTTGCAGTCAAACATCCTCCAGAGACTGAAGTTATATTTAGTCGTCAACCGTTTTATTCAGCACAGTGACACTAGCGTGTCGATTCAAAGAGTCGCGTCTATTATGAGAGGAAACATATTGTGTGTGTGCTGTTTGCCACACGGTGTTCTGATCCAACATCCTCCTCCGGCTGTTGTTGTGTAACAGCCTTATTGGCATTCACTCTGCTGGCAATCAACATCCAGGAATAACTGAGACTTCGGGAGTTTCAGGAACAGGTTTTTTTTCTTGGGTTTGGTGGTAGAGCATGGAGCGTACGTCGACAACAAAGTCAACAACCTATTTTTACCCCTCGGTGAATCCAACCTCAACATTGACAATATGTTGAAGAATTGTTTGATTATTACTTTACTTTAGCCCAGTACTTCCCAACGTTTTTTGGCTTGTGGCCCCTATTTTGAGATCACAAATTTCTGGTGACCTAAGAGACATTTTTTTTCTGGAATTAGTTTTGGATCGTGTTTGTGATACTGTGTTGCAAATGCAGAGCTAAAACTACTTTAGCAGTCTTTTTTCTTTTAATCAATTACTAGACATACTTTAGCAGTCTTTTTTCTTTTTTCTTTTAATCAATTACTAGACATTTCAGGTGAACCCATTTAAATTGCAGACAATGCCAAGTGGGGCCACGACCCTAAGGTTGAAAAACACTGCTTTAGCCCATGCTTGCCCTGCTAAAATGGTTTCCCCCAGAGGCCGTTCTGTTTCTGCAACCAACCAGAGTGATGTGAGAAGACTAAGTGACGGTGCCGTGAGCGCAGAACTGAGAGTTTTACAAATGGCCTCAAACCCTTCATGCATTAAAGCCCCGCTGATTTACTCATGTAGGCGATTATGTCACTAACAGATGTAGCTGTGCAACCGACCAAGTTACAATCACACCGAGTCACAGCTGATTACATGGCACCGTGCATGCACGTGTGCAGGCCAACTCCAAAGTGATCCGTGTTTTATCAGCCATGATTCCAGGAACAGACATTAAACACAGACGTGTCGTACTGTCGCCCGCCACTGAATCAACGTAGAACATAAAACTATTAATATCTTCAGCTGCTGGTTTTGTTATATCAGCGTTAGATAGATTAGATAGATAGATAGATAGATAGATAGATAGATAGATAGATAGATAGATAGATAGATAGATAGATAGATAGATAGATAGATAGATAGATAGATAGATAGATAGATAGATTCGTTTTGCAGAGTTTTGGTCTTTTATTCCAACAATCATTGCAGGATCGGGGGCTCAAATGTTCAGTCTGCAGTAATTCATCATTTCCAGATGGTCGTGCATAGACAGAGAACCAAAGTAAATAACAATCAGGCGCAAAAACAAAATTGATTCAAGAATGTAAAAGCCTTGACGCAGAAAACACTTTGTCCTGCACCGTGGTCCATGATTACACCAGTGTTCTGCATTTCATTTATTTGACCATTTTTATTGGCAGTAGAACGTGATCTGATAACCATTCAATCAGGTCACACCTTGTACTGAGTGACGTCCGTGTCTGAAGCAGCATGTTCAAGGAGTTAGTCACATCAAGGCTACTTTGTTTTTGCTACTGAAACTTCTTCTACTCTGATTAACACAACACGCCCCTAGGGGATGATTAAGGAATAACATTTTATTTAGAATTTCGAGTTTGTGTCTTTTATGCATTTTTTTACTTCCAAATTCATCAAACAGATCAAATCCGTAGCAGACCACACCTTATACTATAGTTACTGACGTTACTGGAAGATATATGGATACCAAGAAGGATTTCACTGAGATGATGAGTAAAATGATGAAGTTTTAAATTTTTATTTCTCCGATCCACTAAAAACATTTACACTGTCAATTTGCATATTTAAAAAATAAACTGGTTAAAAAAACAGAACAATCATTCGAGGCTGAAGGTTTTTTATTGTCGGTTTGGTGAAACTGTTTCTGCATCATTCATGCAGGCACGTGTGACCTTTTTGACCTACAATTTGGAGCTGGACTATTTATGGCAGTAACTCTCAACATTTGGAAGTCTTTGTTCTGTGGGAGGAGAGTGGAGTACCAGAGCTGAGCACGACGCAGACGCGCTGCCGTCCATGTTTTCAACACGTGCTGGAATAAAAGAGCTGACGGTTGTGTTTAAATAGAAAAAGAGAAAAGATGAACAGTGACGTCGCATGACATGATCACCGTCAATGAATTGTTTTCTGTTTTTCCAGCCATCACCTCAGAGTAAGAAATGTCAATGTCTATTTATCACTGTTTGCCAAAGGTTCTCAAAGTAGGGGGCGGGGACCTGCAGCGATTGCAAAAGAGGGAGGCAATTTGTGTTGCAGTCGGCACTGATATGCAACGGTTATTGCTCATTTCTATAAGACAATGACTTTTGTTTGTAGTTGTAGTTACAGAAGATTGAAGCAGTCTGACTTTGAATGATCTGAAATGCAACAAAGTCGAGGTGGATGAAACAGGCTGGTGTTTACTACACGCTGGGATGATCTTCCAGTGGCCACAGCTTCTCCCATAGAAGCACAGCACAGATAATTACAACAATTATGTCTTTTACTTCATCTCTGCCTGGAAAACACACACTCTCACTCTCTCTCTCACACACACACACACACTCACACACACACACACCTAAGTGAAGCTCTGTCGGCGCTAATGACAGTGATGTCAGTAGAGAAAGTGCGTTTAAAAAGCAGGCCTGATGGCATAATACGAGCCTGAGGAGACAGTAACTAAAGCTTTCTGCTCAGTGGTAAACACAACCATACACTTCACACATCCTCCCAACTGCTCACACACACACACACACACGCTTCTGTAAATTCACCTGCCAATGTTCATGCCACACACAAACATGTGAAAATTCAAGCTATGGTCGGAATAATTTGTACGTTTTGTTGTTTGTTTTTCTGTTTACTGCTGCTGGAGATTTTCCCTTTTTCTAAAAAAAAAAACCCCACAAACTTCAGCACAAATTCAGACCAGAAAGTCCAACCAACTTAGGTACCAAAACAAAGAAAAGTAGGGAAACAGGAAAATCTCTTACCTGTTTGTTGTGTACCAAAACAGAAAAATTGAACAGGAAAATCTCTTACCTGTTTGTTGTTATTCCTGCTTCTTCTCACAATGAACCAGATTTGTTGGGGAATAAAATATGGTTTTTCTGAAGGACTGAAAAAATGATCTGGAGTTTGCTGGATGTTTATAAATCTTCGCAGACACAGTTCAGGTCCTGAGAGGTTCTGTCCACAGGATACAGGAGACACAGTTTAGTCTGGAATAAAATAATGAACAAAAAACACAAATAAAATGATCTGGTAGTAGTTCACACAAATAAAACATTATACTACAATGATATTAGTGTTTTGATAGTTCGATACTACACAAAATGGAAATATTTTTATATTTTAAGTTTTGAATAGTCTCTCTGTCTCTCTCTCTCTGTCTCTCTGTCTCGTTATCTCACCTCAGCTGTCCCTGTGATGAGCTCACTTCTAATCCTGTTCTTCCCGGTCACTCACAGCAAAACCTCTGTGACACATCCAGCACATCATCTCTTGGATTACATCTAGAAGCATGTCTGCCAGTCGTACATCACAGCAGATCTCACCGCTGTCTTCAACTCATCTTTCTATCCGTTTGACACGTATCAGCCCTGGTATAACTCCTGAGTTCAGTGACACGAACAAAAATAGTAGAGTTTAACTGTCACCCTTTGACAGCGTGAGTGTGAAACGATGTCTGTAATATCAGTGACTGAAGACCGTCAGTTGATCAGTTCTAATCAGTTCTGTCCTTTAGATCGGTCCTGTGCCACGGGCCTTATCCGACTTCACCTCGGCTGCGGCGTTTTCCTTAAATTAACATCAGGGGTGAAGGCGAACGCCACCACCGTAATGATGGCAGTGAGAGCAGGTGATCCATCAGAGAGCTTGAAGGTGACAGATGGCTCCACCTGTAGGAGGCGGTGTGCATCTAATGAGATGCTGCCTATTGTCCTGTTTCAGTCACAGTGTAGGACACCTGTCACAACACAGCTCCAGCTGCCGGCATACGACACACTCCAGTTCTATGACTTATTTGTGCAAATAACTGCCAGAGAGAGTGACACACACGGGCTCCCATTTGCTCTCCCTCTCTGTCTCCTCCTCTTTTATTAGTTTCTCACTTCACATTCTGTCTCTTTATTTGCACCACTCTCTCACTCACCCTGCAGCGCTTTCTTCTCAACACACACACACTCTCACACACACACACAGACTCCAACTGGCACAGTCAGAATCAGTAAAGAAGAGTCCAATGAGTTCAAAGTTCAAAGACATGACATCTGATATTCAACAGTTCCAAGAAACCGATCCAAGTGAACACAGAAAACCAATCCATCAGACGTGGTCACGGCGCTGCAGTCACACGTGACGCTCGACGACTCGCGTGCTTTCATTCACGGGAAGATTTACTACGGTGGCGTGAAGCAGGGCTGCAGCGACACTTCAGAGGAACACGGTTCTGGATATAGAACCAGTCACCAACAGGGCTACAATTTAAAACAACAAACAAAGTTGTGGGCGAAACAGGATTAACATTTATTGAACGGTTTGACCTCAGGAAGGAAAAGATGGTGCTCACTCTGAGGTCAATAGGTCACCACCCTTCTCAACCATTAATGAATCATGTTCTGACTAGAATAAAAAGTATTAATTACTCAACCCACAAGAAGGCAATTAAACCTCTGTACCATCCAGTGAACATTAGTATAGATCATGGTGGGCTAACATTGTGGCTCACGGGCCGAAACGAGGTTTAAAATGTGACTGTCGGGCCGGTTCAGTACTGGTTGGATGTAGAATGATAAATGGATGAAATAAAATGTATAAGAATGAACCTAAACTTTCAAAGATCACTTGGATGATTTGATGTCTACCGCCATCTAGTGGCATCAACACAAATTACAGTTGATTACAGCTGTTTTATTACATGAAACATGAAGGATCGTCATCAGTCTTTACCATACCTTGTACCAGTGTTGGGCGGGCCAGATTATAAAGCCCAGTGGGCCATATCTGGACCACGGGCCTTAGGTTGCCCAGATCTGATACAGACTCCACTTAGTTTGTAGAGTTTCAATCCCCTTACATTCAATGGCAGTATTAAGGAGCAGGGCGGCTTTATAATCATCCATCTTCTACCACTTTATCTCATCACAGGTCACAGGGGAAGAGAATTAATCCCAGGGGACATCAGATAAAAGACGGCAGGTCAGGACAGACGCATCGCAATCTCTCCATCTACAGAGGAGACAACTGCAACACACACGGGTTTATAGTCTCTAATTATCCTAACACCAGCCTGGGCAGACGGTGGGAGGGAGCTGAGGAACGACCAGTCACTGCAGAGCTGCAGCTGCAGCCTCGTCAGACCTTCAAAGTACACTGTATATATTCAAACTACTACCGTGACAAGCACCACAGATCTCCTCCTGTTCTCTGAGCTCAGTACAGCCGGACTGCATCACCTTCACAGCTCATCAGAGTCTGGGTCGTCAGTTGTCAATAGGTCAGACCACTGAAAGGTTTCCAGACCATCACAGGTTCACATTGTCTTATTTATCTGACCAGGTTGGTCCCACTGAGACACAAGAGCTCGTCTTCAATTGTTCAACCAGAACAAGAAGATCAGATCAGGAGCTGCAGGAGCAGCGCTAGTCCTGACACTGGAACAACACACAACAAATCAATGAACGAAGGTTGTTGTTTTTTCGTTGTCCAGGTTAAAAGAGAGCTTAAAATGAGTGGTAGCTCCATGACACACACCCTCCAACAGGTGAGGAGAATGACAAACGACCATGAAGTTAATGTCATCTGCCAGAGTAGGGGTGAGAACCAATGACCATCCTGCTCTCAGTGATTGGCAGTCATTACTGTCCAATGGGAACACGTCAGTATTTTCTGGAACATGTTTTTTTTTTTTTTTGCTTTTCATATCAATAGAGTGAAAGGAGTTATCAGTAAAATAGGTTGGTGAATAGCTGTACCCCCCCCTATCAAAGAGGAGCATCTGCTGACAACAGGGTTGGGGATGAATCAGTGGTTTTCCCTCTGTTCACCTTCCCACAAACACAAACAGATGGAAACCTGAGTCATTAATACAGACTGTGAACAGTTTTAATAAGTCATCAGACCATGGTTCACCTCCTGCTCCATCAGGGAGTGGTTGTCTCTTATGTTTCTCCCCCGGAGAGTAGAGCTGCTTTAAGATTATTTTGACTCCAACCCGTTTTTTCAACCACGCGCTGGTAATAAAAAGTTGTTTCTCACCCTCGTCATCGATCTTATTCTGGTATCAGATGCCGTCAATCAGCAGCCCAGGATCAGGTATCGGAGAACTGGCCTGAGTGAGAATTCACTCCCCAGGTCTTTCCCCAGAACCTGGTTCTGGCCGTGCACAGTTTTCACCCGATCCTTAGGTTCTGCTTAATTTGTTGGCGTCCAGCTCGAAGGACCAATTTATGTTAGGTTTATTCTAACATATGTGACGACAAAGTAACAACACAAAAGACGTCTGGATCTTTTACTTGCAAGGGGAGAGTGCAGCTTGCTGTGCTGGCAGCTTCCTCATCAACTCCCAGTTGCTGCACCATTTCTCTGCTCTGTTATTTAATTTACTAAAGTATCAGATTACATATCATGTGATCGTGTGTGAGTATATGAATGGGTATGGAGTAAGAAGGTGGGTGTGAATGTGTCTGGTAACTTCTCCATCAGTCTTGAGCACACTAGATTATAATATGAGAAGCCAACAGTTCCTTAAAGTGACAGTACAGCATGAAGCAATGATAATAAATTAAATTCTTCCAACAATCTATTTTAGAAAAACAGATATGAAGAGAGAGACAGCTTAACATTCAGAATAAATAAAAAACAACTGGAACAGTATGATTGCCTTAAGAACAAAACATGGATGGAAGGAAAAGAAAAAGGAACCTTGGCGAGAACCAAATGTTCCAGAGAACTGGAGGTCTGGCCTGAACTGATCTTTTTGTTCTGGTTGCATAAATGGCCCGTTCATCCATTACACAGGCTCAAATAAAAACACTGCCAAAACGAACATGCCTTAGTCATAAATCTGAAGTCAACACAAAACTTAACTATTTATATTCTTAGTCAGAGGAGTTTAACTGACTGGATCGGCATTGATTCTGTCCCACACCGTCATGGACGAACGCTCAGGCACCGGGAGACGCAGGCGTGGCCATCCTGTCAATATTGGCAGGGCCAACGAGCCTGACAATATGATTGAACTGTTGGACTACTGTGAGATATTTATATTGTTGCAGCATTTCTACATATTTGGAGAAGGTCGGGGATTCTTTCCAACTCTGTGTCCTTCCTGTTCCCAGAGCTGCTGAACAGAATCAGACTGATTTACTACAACTTTCTATCTAGACAATAACTGAAGCATGCCTCTGTCTTTCTAAACCAGAAAACAGCTCCAGTTCTCTGAAAAACAGTGTGGATTAGAGGGAGAATTGGGAACTTCATTATCTCCCCCTCTCTCCCCCTCTCCCTCCCCCTCTCTCCCCCTCTCTCTCCTCCTCCCTCCCTCCCTCCCTCCTCTGTCTGACACACTCTCATGATGAATGGCAAATCTCTCTGAGGTGGAGATCCCATTGCATTGCGGTGGAGATAATGTCAGAGAACTGCCAGCACAGGGAGCTGAGGGTACGGGCTCTTTAAAGAGTCTGTCCACCAACCACTC
>NC_024323.1:6928520-6935917 GCF_000523025.1 Cynoglossus semilaevis | reverse complement strand
CTTCCTCTCTGCTGTCGCTGTAATTTTTGCCCATTTATTATGTTAAATGCATATTAATTTTTACTTTAGTGTAATAATGGTCCATGACAGTAATAACAAACACAGCTGTAGAGCGGAATAAACACACAATCGTGTCATCACTACACCTGAATACTCCAAATGTGTTTGCCGCTCTTGTCTTTGGTGGTATTTTCTTTAATGTCTGTTTCAGTGTAAACAGACTGTTCTTTCATTGATAGCATGGGTTCCCAACTACGGCCCGGGGTCTAGTATTGGCACGTGGACCATTTTGTACTGGACCGCACAGAGCGAAAAAAAGTTTTATTTCAATTCTATTTCTTTAATTTAACGTAGTCCTTAGACCAGACCTGGGCAAACTAGGGCCTGTGGGCCACATATGGTCCGCTGGGCTTTCTAATCTGGTCCGGTACAAGGTATGGTAAGGACTGATGTCAATCCTTTCTGTTTGTTTTTGTTGATGCCACTAGATGGCAGCAGATCTCAAATGTGTCCATTTACTTTGTATCTTCGTAATTCTACATCCAACCAGCCCACCAGTCACATTTTGAACCTCACCTCGACCCAAAAAGTTTGCCCATCCATGCCTTGGACAATATAGTCGTGGACTGACCGTTTACATGACTATATAGCAACCCCTGCAGGGGAGCGAGAGTAAGACACCTGGCTCTCCAGAAACGTTCACATCATTTCTACTTTTATTGACGAGGCATTTTATACAAAACGCGCTGTGTGATGCTGAAACCAACGTCTGTCGAAGACAAACAACGGAGTGGGCTGAAGGAGGAACAAACAACAGCAACAGCATCTGTGTTTCTATTGGTCTCCTATAGTTTTCACTGTGTTATTATCTCTGCACTTACGACAGTCTTCACAGAAAACTGATGAGTCAATTCATGAGGCACAAAGAAAGTGTGTGGTTCACCAACAACGGTCGACCGCAGCTGCTTTTAGAATAGCTGTCAGCTGCGCTAGCTCCGTTACTGCTTGGTTTGTTATTCACTTTCTTTGAAAAAAGAAGTTGAAGTGAAATAAGCTCAGCCTTGACTTGACTTATCATGATGTGTTAACATCTGAATCATTAGCAGTTATTTAGCTTCATATGCTACGACGGGGACGAGTCTCTGACAGCTGTTTACTCAAACATCAAAAGACGTTAGTCGACTTACAGCTGGGATTACAAGGTAAACACGCCTTTGAATCCAACACCTAAGAAGAGATTACATGTGTTCAGAGTCTTCAACACCTCGGAGCTGCAGCGAACAAGAACAATAAGTAAAAAAAGTCAGGACTGATGAGAGTTCCTCTTCGAAGGAAGACTGTGAAAACACTTTCACGTTCGGAGCTCTATTTTTACCTGACGTGGGAGGTTCAGTAAGTTCACAGCTCAGTATCTCTCTTGTAAATATATGTATGCTGAGATTACATTTTTTTTTATTTTAGTATTTTTTTTAAATTGAAAAGAAAAAAAAATCAAAGCACAGAACAATCCGACACAAACACATTCTCACGTACTCCAGCTTTTGTCGCCTGGCTGGTGGATTAAAGTGTGAGCATTTTTTAAACCCCAGGAATCCCTCTGTATGTGTGTGTGTGTGTGTGTGTGTGTGTTACAGCAGTTTTGTGCAGCTTAAATCTCTGAGATTTACTGTAATATTTATGGTGATAATTATAGTACAGAAAAAAATGCTCTAAAGAAATCATTCAAAATGGAGAACATTTTGATTCAAACTAAAGTTGGGGAAGAAGTTTGTTTTTCAACTGTTTTTAACTTCAATCAATGATATTATAATAATAGAAATGGTGGAATTTTTAACATTGAAAAAATTGGCTTTTCCAGTGTCGAGAGTTGTTTTGAAAACTTCCTTGAACTCAACAATATTAATCAGACAATCAGTTTGTCAACCACAGACTAATGTATTGCCCAACAATGTATTGGAGCATTAAATATTGTCATTCTGCCAATGCCTCAAAATTATTCAACACATATATACATATATATAATACTCTTGTCATCTGTGACATGCAGCATTAAACTCTCACATTACACTATAGCCGTTCCACAACCGTATTTGCCATGTACTCAAACCCTGACCAGACTCAGCTGCAGGATAAATCCAGACGCTGCTTCATGACCATAAACTTCCACGTGTCAAATGTCCATTCTCCTACGCTGAAGTCCATAGAGAAATAAATAACATTTTCAGCTGAAGGGGACACAGCAGCAGCCGGTCCACTGCTGCTGTGCGTCACTTAGGGTCACATCAGTTTCCCCGTCTCTCTGACACGCTCCTAAAATAGCGTAGACTTAAGCAGGTGTAACATTTTTGATGAAGGTGCTGAAAACCAGTCGTCACAACGTCCAGGTTTGCACCAAAGGACAACGTGACATTGCACATTTTATGCACATTGTTGCATCGTCTGACAGCTGCACAGCAGGTTTTATACCAAACAAAAATCAAGGCCACGTCTGTGACGTCCAACGTCCTCCTGATGGAGAGTCTTTCATGACTCATTTTTGTTTTGACCAACAACAGCACAGAGCAGATCCATTCACAGAACGATGCAAACATTAAACAAAGCAAAGCGTCTTACCTTGGTCCTGGTCCACAGTTCTGTCTTTGTCAGATATATATGTTTGTTTGTTTTTTAAATTGAAGACTAAGATGATAAAAACAGAAAACTCAATATGAAACAACAGTAAAGTCAAACTGGAACTGACAAAAGGGAAGAGCCAAGTGAAACCAGTGACACACAGGTGAAACACATCAGGGTGTGGCAGCCAATCAACACAAAGACCAGCCAGCAGGAAACAGGAAGTGACACAGAAAGTGACACAGAAAGTTTGTGCTAAGGAATAAAAGAGAAACACCAGGGGGAAAAATTTTTAAAAAAAGGAATAATCTGAGAAAGTCAGGGATTTAAAGGGAATGGATCCAAGAATTGAATGAGTTCAGATTATTGGGTCATGATGCTGTTTATGTAATATAAGATATTCATTGAAAAAGAAATATTCTAGTAAAATATATTTACATATGTGCTGCTGTGGCGTTTAGTTAAGAATAAGGAAAAAGAGCATTAGCATAGAAGCTAACCCTGACCTGACTGGGCCAATCATGCTAAATATGATCTGATTCCAATCACTGGCCAGTAGATCAGTGCGTCTCCATCTAGAAGAAGTTTGTGAGGCTGTAAAATATATATGGTCTACAGAAGTTCACTTGTTCCATGACAGTAGACATAAAGTCTGATTATCTCTGTGAACCAAAAAGGAACAAACGTGCTTCTTGGTGTTTTCCTCTGCATTAACTCACAGGCTGCAGAGTCCACGGAGACTCTGTGGAAACTCTTCCAACAACCAGCAGTTTTGTTGGAGAAGTCAAAGGTGAACGAGTGATAGCAGTGAAGTGAAACAGAAGTGAGAGCTCACACCAGCGTTGACTCTGCAGAGACAGCTCCGGGACCAGAGACGGTGTGGAGGAAACAACAGGGGCAACATCCAGCTGTTGAACTCAGTTCAACTCAGAGTTTTTACTTCTGTTTAAAAATGTTCCAGGTTTAGAACCCTGACTCCAGCCCAGCTCACAAATCCCCCAAACGCCGCTGCCTTCATAATGACTCTGCATTCTCAGCACGCTGCTCTTTTCTTTCAGGATTAAGGTGTTTGTTTGTTTTTTTAATTATTTCTTTTTTGATTGATTTTTTGATTTTGAATTTGGGTTTGTTTTTGTTTTTTTTAAGTATAATTTTCTGTATGCAGACGACGACTTTTAAACATTGAGTTATGGCACCGAGCAGAATGCCAAACAGATGCCTCATTACAACAAAGCACTGAACCCTCATCCAGCTTAACTGTAACTATACATACATTAACCAGTGCATGCACACACACACACACACACACACACACTGTGTGAACAGAGATGTTGTCTCTCTGTGGAAGTGTAGATTTAGGGCGAGGTTAAATATTTATACTGAGAGAGAGAGAGAGAGAGAGAGAGAGAAAGGAAAACTATGTGTGTGATTCATTTAGCCGTACTTGTGGGGGTATTTTGGGGGTGTACTAATGTTGTGGGGGCAATAATCAGTTCCACACTGAGTGAGAGAGTATTTTGAGATTAAAGAATTGGTTTGATAGATTAAATTAGAGTTATGGATTCAGGTTAGGATCAGGCATGAGGACAGTATATGTGGGATGTTTAAGGCTCTATGAAGGGCTCGTCTTCTTCTTCTTCTTCTTCTTGTTCCCTAAAGGGGGCGCCACAGTTGATCATCTACCTCCATCTCACCTAACACCCTGCCTCCTCAGCTTTGACACCGACCGTCTTTTTTCATCTACTAATGTCCTCCAGCGTTGAACCTTCATCTTGGACAGTCCTTATTTTATTGACTTGATCTTTTTCTCAGCCTCACCTCCAAACTGCCCCACCTGTAACTGCCCCTCTGATCTGCCCCTGCTCACTTCCAGAACAACACACAACATCTTCATCACCAAATTCAAAATCCAATGTGTGTGTTTCTGTGTGTGTGTGTGTGTGTGTTTCTGTGTGTGTGTGTGTGATGGAATGAAGGGTGATAAAAGATGAGCTTGCAGCACAGATGCCAAACGAATCTGGGGCATCTCTACATAAAACAAGGAGTTGTTCTAAAATCAACATTGTGTTTGTATGTGTGTGTGTGTTTGTATGTGTGCATACATACGTGTGTGTGTGTGTGTGTACCAATGCCAGAGGCTGCAATTCAACACAAAGATGCCACAACATTCTTTTTCTCTCCGTCTTCTTTAACAATGACAGATCTCTCTTCATCACACCCACTCTCCCTGCAACACCTCCTGTCTCCCTCCTTCACACACTCAAACACACACATACACATATCACCCACAGCCCCCTCCCCCTCCCCCCTCCAACACCACCTTCCCCCTGAAATATCCCATTTAAACGCAAGGACTCTGTCTGTGTGTGTGTGTGTGAGCCTGGGTGTGGGTTAAGAGGGGCAGGGGGTTGGCAGGAGGCGAAAATGATGACAGATGGCGCCCTTACTTAACAAACATACAGTGCACACACACTGAGGCCTGACACAGAGGCTTCAGCAGACACACACACACACACACACACACACACACACACGGTGTGTGTGTCCTGAGCTGCAGTTGTGGATGATGTCATTCAACAGTTCACCCAAAACACCGAGACGTCAGAGGTTTAGTTCAATCAAGTATCTGAAAATATCCACACACCAGTAACAGCTGCGTACTGAGTGTGTCATAAAGGAGTATTCTTTATATTTTTCTTTGTTAGAAAAAGTTTATTAGATCAGCAAACTCACTAAATACTAAATTTCAACTTTATCTAAGGCCCAAAATAAGATCTTATGACTATAAAAACACCTCCCTGTAAAAGAGAGAATTCTTGCTGATTCTGGTGAAAAGATTTAAAAAAGGTAGAGCGTGTGGGAAAGTCATTAAAGAGGCAGTTCAATTGATTATCTATCCTCCTTATTTTCTTCTTCTTCATTTTTACAAAAAAACCACACAATTTCAAATGATAGTTTTGATATAAATATATACAGTAATAAACCTGTGTTTAATATATTTGTCGTATCTGCTGTGTGGCCTCAGCAAAGACAGCACCGTTGGCCCTGCTGTGATTCAGCAGCCTGTGACTCAGACGTGTGTGTCACGATGTGTGTGAGTCGGAACGTAGTACTTGTTCTCATGGCGGAAAAAAAACAGAACCAATGTGGTACAACTGCCCTAATACACATACACCAGGGCAACTAAACTGTGTTTATAGCACCCCCTTCAGGAAAGAGCGGAACAAAATATTGCTAATATTCAAAGAAGGGTGTGAGAAACCTAGTCAGGATGAACTTTAGATCCTTGTTTTTGTTCTCCATGTTTACGTTGCAGCCTGATGAGAACAGACGAGCACTGACAGCACTGAGGCGTCACTGATGGTACCTCATTTATTTACTATTAGTCCTTTAATTATTACATATAACAAATGTATTCTTTCATATTCTACCATTTATTTCTCTTCAGGATCGAAGGAAACCTGCGGTTCAACGTACACAGTCCACACTGAACACTTCACCAGTCAACACTTCACCACTGTGGGCCACACACAGAGACAAACTACCATTCACACTGTAATTAAGCTCGTCACTTCTCTGCATGTGTTCAAACTGTGGGAGGAAACTGAAAAACCTGGAGAAAACCCACGCTCACAAAGAAGAAACATCCAACCAGCTAACTGGTGATTTTATCGGCAGTCAGAGTCAGGACTAACCACTTCTGCCACATGTGGTTCCTTTCATCGTCTGATTTTAACAAGCGTGTTTCTCTTGTTTCCTTTGAAAGCCTAGTTCCGACTCAAGGATTTCAATGTGGATTTTCAGGCCAGAAGTGAACACAAAGTCACCAGTCACATTTGTTCATGTCACAAACTACAATACTTTGACGTTGAACAGGCAGGTCCTAATAACTCCAGTCAATAAACCACAAACCTGCCTTCCTTTTCTTTTCATCATTAAACCACAAACCTGCCTTCCTTTTTTTTTTGTTTTTTCCATTTCTGAGTCAAAAACCCTGTCAGCTAACCTACTGCTGTGACTCTCAGCTCGTTGCCCAGGGGGGGACCTCCTCCACGTCCCTGGCAGTGAGGGAGTGACGCTTGTTGTGAAACACGACTACCATATCGATCGTCCGGAGTACTAACAGCTGGTACACTGGAAGAGAGCAATGTGCTGCGGCCAGAGATGTGATGAGGAGGAGTGAGCAAGTGTGAATCTCTCCCCAGGGTTATCCTCGTAGGATCTCTGGGTAATCCTTAATGATGGATGTGGAAATCTATTCCGAGGCATGGCTGGGAAAGAGAGGACAGATGAGGTGGAGACGGTGGGGAGGACTGAAGATCAAAGACCGCCAGTTTTGAGGACCGGGAGGACAGCAACCCTACGATTGAGAACCCGCGGAATTGAAACATGCATGCTTTTAAACCACAACATCGCACAAGACGACTAGACACCACTGTGTCTGCAAGTCACGGGGTCAAGTCCCAGGGTCACCATGTGCAACCTTATCAATACTTCAATCACTTTGCCTGTATGAGAATCTAAAGGCAACTAATTAGGTCAGTCAAGAAGTAAATGTCTTGGCCTCTCTGTGAACTAAGGTTTGAGCAAATTTAACGGCACTAATGGTTTTCCGGCTCCCACATGTCCAAGTCAATGTACAGAGACTCCAGTTAACTCTGGAGGAGTCAACGTCGTCCTTTAACCTGTGGAATCATTGGTTTAAAGTCAGCACAGGTTTTACAGGTGGACGGTACATTTTTGCTGATGTGATTTTAATTACAGTAAAGATGTGGAACTGTGTT
>NC_024323.1:6920780-6928444 GCF_000523025.1 Cynoglossus semilaevis | reverse complement strand
GATTATATGGACCAGGACAAAAAACTACCATTAGCACCTCCTGCAGGGCAAAGAGAGATGATGGTAAATGCCCCTTCATCCTTCACCACTTCATGGTTGCAGGGAGGCTGTAGCAAATATTAGCTGTCTTTGGATGACGACATCAAAAGTGTCCAATCCAACCAGTCCGGCACCGCGGTTTGGACTGTGATTACTGTTACATGATCTATTTAAGGAACCATCTGCACTTCAGGATTCTCCAGGATTCTTCAAGTACAACATCCATCACCTCTGGAGAGCGACCCCGACAGACAGTGTGATGGATTTAATGAATTACGGCAAACAGAGGTCAATAGAATCCTGATAAACTGAGGATTACACTCACACGGGGCAGTGGTGGTGGGACGTGGGTGGCCGTTATTCAGAGCTCCCAGATTTCCCGTATAGCTACCGATTTCCTCTACCCATTTTTCCTGGTGTACCACTGGGCTGAGATTGAAATTGATTGGGGGCTGCTCATCATTCCTCTACAGGCAGGAGGTAATAGATTTATGGAGATAAGTAGAATGGATTAATATGTAGACAGAGAACAAAATCAAATGGGAAAATAAAAGACAGATGAGATGCTTTGGGGGGGGTGGGTTTCCCCCTTTCGAATGGGTGTGGCCGGTGATTAATGGGAGTCAGATTGGGCAGAGGCGGCGGAGGAACCAGGAGAGGACTTCCTTATTGACTCAGTCAAAATTTACAGCACTGACTGAAGGAATCACCTACTCATCACTCTGATATACCCCTCTGTCACTTTGAGTGGAACCTGATGCAGCACTTATTAACTCCTGATCAGCCACTCACCAACCAAACAGTGCTGTCTTCACACATCCATAACTTTACTTTAAGATCTGCCTCAACTGTTGCAGGTCCTCCATCCAACCCATGGAAACACACCGCTGTCACACGGAGCTGTGGATTTCTGACACAGTTGTGTCTGAACACAGACGCTCAAGACAAATTATGCAAACATTTAAATGTATATTGCACCAAACAGGAAGACAGTATTATTATTTTTTAGTCATTTGCTGTTGTCACAACGACCACGTTCAATAGTTAAAGACCCCTACAGCACGGGGGGGGGCAACCATTCAATCCACCCTCACCGTCCGATGACGCCCGTTTTTACGCTGGGTCAGCACAATGCGCTGTCCATGGTGCTGAAGCAGCGCGTCGCTTCAAGCCATGATCAATTCATGATCGAGACGTTTACATAAACAATCCGTTTACTATCAGGACCAACACGGTGACCAGTGGTTTTTGAAATGGTCACAGTTGTTTTGTTGCCGTCGGTGCAAAAAGTGTGGGTGAAAGAATGTGTTCCATTGGTCAGGAGTCGGACACTGTTGCTGCTGGAAGGAAACCTCTCCACCTCTCTCTCTCTCTGAACCTCCCTTCCTCTCTCTCTCTTTTCTCCATTCCGTTCTATCTGTTCATCCATCACGTGGGTTGATTCAGGACGACTCACAACAGAGCTCCCATTAAACACTGATGAGAAGCTGGAACATTCACCCAGGCACAGAGAGACTGTGAGAAAAGAAGTAAGAGGGGGAGAAAAGGAGGACGAGGGAGAGTCGCGCGCACACGCACACACACACACACACACATACACATACGCACAAGCTTTATCCCCTCCTGCGTGATTCCTCCCTCGACGCACATCTGTCCATGGCGCGTACACCCTGGCTGTCCACCCGTCCTCTGCCCCCGCAGAACGCCGCATAAACCGCGGTCTGACTTCATGTGACACTTTAAATCTTTGGCCGCTCATCTCACTAACATCCGCTGTCAGCCTCATGCATTAAACATCACGCTGTGGCAAAGGCAACAACTGTGAGGAGGAGGGAAAACCGGAGGCAGCGTAGACCAACGGTCAGTCGTTACTAACCTGTTTCCCTGAGCCACGCTTCACTAACAGCCCACACTTAAAATATCACAGCTGAGACACACACACACACACACACAAAAACAGCAGAAAACCCTGGTTCCATTCATGCCCTCGTTGATCCAAACATGTTTGCGGGCTGGTGCACCAGCCCGTCAGAGCACTGGAGAGGCTGGAGTGCAGGTGCACTCTCGGTCTGATCTACGGCTCACATCCATCCATCCATCCATCCATCCCTCCATCCATCCCTCCACCCGTCATTCACTTCACCGCAATCGTAAAAAGCAACACGAAACACTGAAAGGTGAATTTCAGCGGTACCTTCTGGTCCTGGGCTCTCCTCCCGGGTAACCGTCTGTTGACTGAAGAAAAGAGGGCTTTTTTTTCTTTTCATCCACAGCAAACGACGCAGGATCAGCAGCACGACGGGACACGATGGTTGAGAGAGAGCGAGAGAGAGAGAGAGAGAGAGCGAGAGAGAGAGAGATGCATAGACCCCTTGTAGAGAAATACTTTGACTGCAGTGAGCATCTGCCCCTACAGCTGCTATCATTTTAAGTGAAATGAATGACTTTGTCTTAACACAGATACATATTTGGTGAAATGTAAAGTCTATAATAATAATAATAATAGCAAAAAACAAACCATGCATCGGTTCAAGACCGGCTCCTGCAGAAACCACAGCCATGAACGTGACTTTCAGTGTCGACTCTGAACCCACAACTACCACCACTGTCCTCCAAGAATGAAAAACAAAACCATATTAAACATTGTAAATACAAGAATGGGCGTAAAAGTACTTCAATATTATGAATATTAATATAATTCTGCCACTCCCTCCAGACGTTCTTCATATTCAGCCATGATTCATGACACTGGAGGAGGTCACACCAGAAGGTTGATAGTTTGATTCCAGTGTTGTTCAGTGGCCTCCCTGGGCAACACACAAACATCCAGCTACAAGTGGAGGTCACGGGGTCACCATAAATTATTATGACACGATCTGAGATTAATTTAACCCCCCCCCCCAACTGTGATTTGGATTCACAGGCCCCTCTGATTTGAGATTAATTTAACTGTGATTTGGATTCACAGGCCCCTCACTCCTCTGAAAAGACCCAAGTGTTTGGATTCCCAGCAGACAGTAGAAGAGATCGCCGTGGAGATCGATGGAGATGTACATTTTCATTTTCTAGCCCTGCTCCCAAATATTGACCGTGCTTCTGTGACTGTAGGATTTTCCCACTCTGTCTGCTCAGCACAATCTCAGCCTGGTAGCAGACGGCTTTTCCAGCAGATCTGATTTTGCCCCACTTCTTCTAAAAAAAAAGGTCAGGTGGGATTTAAGGAGAAAGAAAAATGAGAGATCAATTCAGCCTGAGCAGAAAGTTCCCCTGCAGCAGAGCGGGAAACAGTCGCTGCTTGTTGGAGTATTTCCTTCACTGCTAAATGTGTTCGACCTTCAACTAACTAGGTCAGGAGCTCAGGATACTAGTGGGTGGTTTTGGAGAGCACGCTGTAGTGGTGTAAGATTGTTCCATACGAAGATGGTTCCTTTTTTTTCCTGTCAGTTCTTCTGTAGGGGTTGCTGCCCTGGAGAACAAGTGCAGCGATTATCTTCTCAACAGTGATGTGGGAGAGAATAAAAGGTTTAGGATACGAGGCGGAGGAGTTACTCACCTTCAGGATGAAGCAGATTCCCACTGGTCCTACAAAACCAGGGGAGGTTCAGAAGTTCTACGACTGTCCGATGGTGGTTAAACAGAAAAAAAGTAAACATTTAATACGGGCTGAGAAACATCATTTGTCTTATTGATCAGATTAAAAGAAAGAAAGAAATAAACTTTTAGCGAATGACACTCTGTGACGCCGATAATCCCAAATTCCATTCACTTATACTTGCTCTAGTCCAAGGATTCCGAGCTGCCACTAGGTGGTGCGCGAGATTTAAAAAACAAAATGTGATGACGGTTCGGAGTCTGGGTTTTTTTTTTTTAAATCAAAATAAAGACGTGTAAATGAAATTTAAAATCAAACGCTGGTATTTAAATTAATACATAACTGCAGGCTAGAAATGTGTTTGTGTTTTTTGTTCTGCTCGTTGCTTTTATTTATTTAGGTTTTGTTTGGAAGATGTCACGAATTGGGTGAACATCAATCCAGTTGGGACATGGAAGGGGGACGGTGGCCAAAAAATATGTGGGCCCCATTGCTGTGGTTGATAAACACGTTCTTTTCACAGGCTGAAGCTCCACCTGATGTTAAACCTGTCACTATAATCAGTGAGTCCCTCAGCTTCTTTAAAAACCAACCCTGTGTCACTTTCTCTAACATTACACTTGATTGTATTGTCCATGACTCCCTTCAACCAATATCTGGCTAAATATCCACGTATCTATTTATAAATATGCAAAATATACTGTGTATTTCCAAGGCTAGAAATAGAAAATTCAATTTAAAGAGTGTAAAAATCTCACTGGCAGCCAATTAGAGGCCGCTGCTCCAGTCTGTGCTGCTACTGCCAAGGACTTAAAGACAATGTTTCCTACGAGGGTGAGGATCACTGAGGAGCAGACTTGTTATCGTGGCACAATTTAGAGGTTTTTAAGGCTAAGACACTGTCTGTGCATTAATGAACCCTTTATACTCTGTGTGTGTTTATACTGTCTATGTTTCTCTGTTCTAACAGTGGTTCCTTCTACACGTCACTTTGTTATTTGTCAGCTCCGTCCACTCGGTTCCTTCTCTCTCTACACGTCACTTTGTTATTTGTCAACTCCGTCCACTCGTGTGTTTCCTCCCCTTTGTTCTGATCCTGGTGCTGCAGGGTTGTTTCTGTGATTCAGGCGAGCTGCTGTTGATGAGTGGGTCAAGGACTGAGTGACTTTGTTCCACTTACGGAACGTCAGCTTTAACCATAGGTGCAATCATGACTAAATGAGAGTAACTTCTAGGGCAGAACTACCTGGAGTTCCAGCAAAATAAAATGTTGTTTTTCCCGTAAATATGAAGTAAAAAACTGAGTAAAACGTACGCAGTAGAAAGCAAATCTTCCAAGTATTTTTAAATGTATCAAATATTATGTTTTTTGTCTATCAGGGTCTAAAACTCAAATGCACTGAGGGCCACTGCTGCCAATGATGGTCAGTAAAAAAAAATTCATGTTGTTTTTTTTCCCGTAAATATGAAGTAAAAAAACTGAGTAAAATGTGCGCAGTAGAAAGCAAATCTTCACTGAGGCCCACTGCTGCCAATGATGGTCAGTACAAAATAAAACAAGTATTTGTTTTATTCAATGTAAGTTCTGTATAATACTAGTGTCAAAAAGTGTTTCTAAATCACCTAAATCACCTAAAAAAGTGTTTCTAAATCACCTAAATCATCTAAATCAATTCTAAATCATCAATAGGCTAAATTAAATTATTATTATTGACGGCTTATTTTGGGCCAGATGTTGGGATTCACTGGCAAGAAATGGCCCCAAATCGGAGTTTTGGCATCCCTGGTTTGTATGTTTTTCCTAAAATCAAATGCACACTCAGTTTAAACTGTGTGTGCAGAAAGTACAGTCTCTGTGAAGTGACTGCTGCACAAACCTGGGTTTATGTTAATGACACATTATATTTAATTGTACAATGTGTCTGATGCATGAGAGAGTCTTACGTTTGCTCTGCAGTTACAGCCTCACTCCCAGTGCACCCCCCCTCCCACACACACCTCACCCCCTCCTCCAACCTTCCCATTGTCTCAACTCCACACCTTCCTGGCACCTGTGACCTTTGTTTGATGTCAACACGATTTTACAATTTCTGACAGAAACTCAACAGGTCCAGTCCAAGTCTGAAGGGACTGTTTACCAGACTCAGCTGACTGGCCTCACGACGCTGGTTGCTGCAAGTGTGTTTCCATGGTAACTAAGTATCTTATGTGTTGAAAAGAAGAGCGGAGAAAAAAGAGAAGGAGAAACGCTGAAGGTCCACAACGGCAGGTACAAGAGTGTGAGCACCGCTGGCTGTTAGCATAATTACACACATAACTGTTGGTGTCCACAACATTGTCTCTGCCGTTTGTTAACATTTATACAAAATGGTTGCAGCTCCGGCAAATATGCTAGCGTTGCTCATTCATGTGAACAACATGAAGAGTCTTGACTGGACACCAGTGGACCAGGATCTAGTCAGTACCAGAGAGGACACAAATCAGTTCCCGTAGCAGTGGTTTCATGAAACACAAGTGTAACTGCACGATGAACTGGTGATGGAGCTGTTTTTCCTTCCTGTAAAAAGGTCACTTCTTTGTAGCCGGGCTAAGACAGATGGCCTTTGGATGTTTCCCACAGTGTGTGTGTGGGTTTTCTCTGGACACTCCTGGCCATAGTTCCAATATTAGAAAGTGGGAGAGACATTTTTTTTAAAGGTGACTCATTCTTTAAGACCCACTTCTTAAAGGGGTCGAGGCCTTTTGGAGGACACAAACAAAATGTCTGCTCAGCTGCTGTATTAAAATCATTTCTTTTAAATATAAAAATAATGATCAGGGCACATCAGGTTAGAAAGAAAAAATAGCAGATATGTTGATAGCACCATAAAACACCATTCAGGGTTTCAGGGGGTAACTGGACAACTCAACCATAGACACTTCAGGTCATTTGGGTTTTTTATCAACTTGATCAAAATGTTCTGTATAATAAAGATGAAAATACACAATGACCAGACTAAGACTGGGTCTCCTGGAGAAACTTTAACCAAACATCAGAGAGGCTCTGGAATTGTTTGTGGCTGTATTTCAGCCAGAAGATTAAGGGACCAGGCCAAAATAATGGAACCAAGAAATAATCTTACATAATACCACAAAGCAGCGCCATCTGGAGAAAATCTTCTCAGCAGTGGCTTCATCTTTTTGCAGAAAACTGAGTCCAAGAAAATGTTGTGAAAAAGTCCAAGCTAGAAAAGCAGTGACTGAGACTTGGTCAGTGAATGACTGGTGTCGGCAGAACCTGGGTGTCAGTTTCATCACTTTTGTTTAGGGGGTGTCTATAATGTGAACTAATGGAGAACAAAGCAGTGGGTGACCTCCAGGAACATTAGAAAACTGTTGCTGGTTCCACCTAAAATGCCTCCAAAACAAATGTGGTAAAAAATAAAAAATAAATACTGAATAGGATTGCTGTAGTTCACTTCACCTAAACTCATACAAGCGAAGTCAAGTTTTCATTAGAACTGTTCATATGTTCTGTCATTTGGATCAGAAGTTAGAAGTCTAAACGTATGAAAGAAATGAGTCAAAATGAAAAACATCAAAAACAGTGAAAATTGTTTTTGAGAAAGTGACTCCAAAAAAGTAGCGTTTTGGCTCTCTCTAGTGGACTTTAGTGAAACCGCATTACCGTCGGTGTGATTCCAAATTAATCCTCGCACGTACTTTCAAAACCTTGTTAATTTATTTACGAACTGTTTATTGTTTTAAAATCATTATTTTATATGGGTGCTACTAATCACGCACTTTGATATTGGATTACAAAACGATATTGTGGTTATTTTAGTACACGATCTACTAGCGGATATTTGGTTTAATTTGTGGAATAAAAACAAACCTTTCTCTCAAATTAACTTCAGTGGATTTGTTTGCGTTCGCCGGGTAAATACAGGATGTCCACATGGCGTGAGTTGCAAAGTAAACACACCTGGTTTGTTTTGTATTTCTTCGAGAAACCAAAGTATTCCAAGAACAAGAGCAGCTCAAAATAAACAAC
>NC_024323.1:6900890-6920580 GCF_000523025.1 Cynoglossus semilaevis | reverse complement strand
GATGTTAAAATAAAACACCAGTAAATCAGGGTCAGCGTCTGATGCTGAAGTTGTTGCACCGAACATCCGAAAATTAATGCCATGATGATTTGAAAAGTTCAATTAATTTAAAAAAAATGGCATTGGTTACTAAAGTTATTACAGTTTTAAAGACATTCACCCACAGATCACAGAGGGAACTGCAATAGTACACAGAGACATACAGACAGACAGCATACTGTGTGTACATATATATATAAGGGTATATGGTATAAGGTCATCATTCTTCATTTTTTGGATCTTCATCCTTGTCCATGTCCTCGGAAACTGACGGAATATCTTTCTGTTGGGATAAAACATCAACACTTCCAGTTATTTTATATCAACCAGATCAATATTCTACTCAGTGACCCTTGTGTGTCCTCTCAGACACTACGTTTGTTTCATTAAAGGTGTGGATGTGGTTTCTTTCAGCCTACACCTTTCAATCAAAGTAGTGCCCTCACCACAGATCCTTCTCTTCCTCCTTCTCTGGGCTTGTTGAACGTGCAGGTCAGCAACTTGATGTACTCTTCTCTGACCTGTGGGAAATGCATTCACACACAGCACTCTCTTGTTTTTTTAGTATTACCTATCATTAGAGTTAGGCGGAAAAATGTTCGATTTTTGAAATTTAAAGCATGTGAAGAAGAGAGTTTACCTCCTTGTTGAGCACACAGTGGACAATGAACAGGAAGGTCCCCTGCTGGGAGTTGAGCAGAATGAACATAACCTGGAAGAAGAGGTTGCTCTGGTACAGACCCAGGACCCAGGTACAGCCCAGGATGACAAACTGGGCCAGGATCTTGAACAAAATCAGTCTGAAAAAAATATATATACAAATTAAAATTAAACACACATCCATTGTTTGTTGTTGTTGCAAGATGATCTTCTCTCTACAGTCTTTTTTTTTTTTCATTTAATTTCATTTTATCTTTCCAAATGACCCAGAAAAAACACTGAGTGTATTTTTATTACCAGTAAGTTACTACTAGGTAACCAATCACAGAGAACCAACGACCAGCGAGAGTCACCTGGTGTCCTTGGACTGTGAGACGTCACTCTTCATGTTGGCCAGGGTGGGCTTCAGGCTCCATAACGTAGCCAGAAACAACAGGCAGTTAAGCTACAAGAGGAAAAACACGTAGGAAAATCAACTGGGACTTCATCTGGTACTGGTTCATAAGCAGTGGTCTCAAACTCCCGGGCCGAGGGCCATTTGCAGCCCGTTAAGTTCTCACATCTGGCCCTTGACAATAGACGTCAATAATAATTTGCCCCTTTCTTTTTGTCATTGATTTTTTTTTCAATTGTACTTGTCAAAATGCAAATGAATAAGAAAATTTTTTGTTTTGTCATTGTACAAATTGTCAAAATGCAAATGAATAAGAAAATATATTTGTACTTGCTGTTTGCACAATAGCAGTATACAGCATTGGTATTTAAATATCTGGGGGGAGGGGGTTGTATGGACCCTAACTGAAATGATGGTAGCAGCAGAGTCCCCGGCTGGTTTGAGTTTGAGACCCCTGGCTGAGAGTATCGGCTCCACAGACTCACTCCAAGCACAGTGACCACTGGTCCTGTTAAGGCCCAGTTGAAGCTGCGTCTCTGTGACAGCCAGCACCTGGAATCCAGACACAACATTAAAAAAACAAAAAGGGTGACAGTAACCAGTCGATCGATCAGTTTGTCCATCGCTGGTCGTGATACTTACGACCCCCCCTCCGTTGCACCATATCCGTCAGAGTATATGAGCGCAGAAACACCAACAATGACAAACGGGACACCGTAGCCCAGCAGGTAGAGCAGTGGTCGAGGAAGACCATCCCTCTGGATGACCTGCACCTTGGAGAGCCGACGCACCAGCAGGTACAGCTGACATGCCTCCAGCAGCATCCACACGAAACTTGCAACAACAAGGAAGTGGAGGAGCCCAGCCATGACAGTGCAGGCCAGCTGTGGAGACCAGGGAGAGAAATCCACAAAACACTTGGAAACCAAAACAATGACAACAATAAAAGGAGCCAACAGGTACGACATGTAGCGAATGTAGCATGTGACGTGTGGAGTCAGTTAACCACAGCTTCTTTGGTAAAAGATTCTGCATATAATCTCATCCCTTTGGTCATGTGGGGTCAAAACAACTCCATCTTGTTTTGATTTTTATTTATTTTATTTAAAATACATAATATAAATTGTCAATTCTGTCAATTCTGTGTTCACCACTGTACCTCATGGTCGATGTATCTGTCGTTCCACAGCAGCAGTAGATGAGACAAGGCCAGGTTGAGGCAGAGGTGTAGCCGGGCGGTGTTGTTGATCTTGGGGTTCCAGCTGCACAGCAGGAAGGTGAGAATGGCCAGACCGAAGAAGAAGAGTCCGACACACACACACACGCGGCAGCCGGGCCAAGAATGGATCGTCAGGTGGAGGCTGGAAGAAGACACGACCGTTAAGTCAACGCCAGTCAAACGGTTGGTGGCGTACATGGAATTTCTCAATCACAAAAAAAACCACAATAGCACCTCTGCTATCTGCAGGATGAGGGCGAAGGTGGAGAGATGGGTGCAGCTGCAAACTGTGTAGTTTTCATTAGTGAAGGCGACAGAACATCCGTCCACTGACCAACGCATGGCCTTTGTCTTATCTGCTGATTTGGCATTTCCCAACTCTTTGGACTTGTCCTCCCAGTACACACAGGTCACCATACCAGAATCAGCTATGGACTGTAGGAAGAAGGAGAAACAGACCATTTAGAACAGTGATCATCAACTGGTGGTCCGTGGGCCAGATGCGGCCAGTTGAACTGTCCGATCCTGGACTGCAACTCAACTCAAACAATTGTGAGAATCACAGTCATGTGGTGAGACTTAAATAACTCTTGGTATTCCCTGACATTTATGACTCTATTTACAAAATGTGATTTTTTAAATTCAATTTATTTCAGTGTTTGGGCCCCAAGGTGTCTGTCCAGTAAGATTCTGGCCCTTCTGAGTGGCACCTTTTTGTGATAGATGGTGAAATTGACCGGTTCCGTGAGGTTTGTGTTGTTGACTGTGGGCAGGACTGCAGTGACGATGTCAGAGTACATCTCTGTTTTGTTTTCAGTATGGAAGTACTGATGGCTGAGGAGACTCTCCATCCCACTCAGTGTCAGGAAGGCGGCGGCTGCAGCGTCTGTGAAGGTGATGATTAAATAACACCAGAGTGACCTAAAGCTGTCAGTTATACTTCAGTGCTACTTCATGTTACAATTATCGACTTTTCTTACTTTTGTTGTTTTTGGACAAACCATCCAAGTCGATTTCCATGGTGTTTTCATTGGCTGACAGCAAGGCATTTTCTCCCATGTTGGTTCCAGGTTCAATTGTTTGCAAAGTCAAATCTAGCAAAGAATTAAAAAATTAGCCCTCCAAACCAGTTGTTCTGTGACACTCACTGTTCACTTACTCACTCTTAAACATTGTCCTATTTAGTTGAACACAATCCTGACATACTCGCAGGAATTCAAGAAAAACACACATGAAGTTAGAGTAATGTTTGACATTTTTTCTCACCCACTGTAGGACTCCTCAGGTTGGTCTTATTTTTGTACAGACCTATGGCCACCATGGCGGTCAGCAAACGGTCTGACATGTCCAGAATCAGACTGCCGGACTCTGCGTTGCCTTCACTGCTCACTGTCACTGATCTGGCACGTGGTCCAACACCGCACACTTCCTTTAACAAACAAAATACATGAGATAAAGACACATGGCCTGGTTCAGACTCAGTAGAGCAGTGTCAGTGAAGTGTCAGTGAAGTACTCAAGAGTGGGGCGGCAAAGCTGTTTGTCACCGTCTGCAGGAAAAGACAAAAAAGAGTGGGGGCTTAAATGCACCACAGTTTGAACATCCCCAAGACATGAGAACAAATGACTGAAAAGTCTGAGATGATGTTCATTTATTTCAAACTCACCGGTCCTGGTAAAGAAATGCCCGCGTTTTCTTCCAGTTCTTTTCCCATTTTGTCAAGAAAAGCTTTTTCTTTGGACTCCCCCTGCAGCAAACACAAATGTCCAGCCTCGAGTGTAATGGTTGGAGCTCATATGCACCTATATACAAATGAAAATATATTGGTTTGTTTTTACCTCTTTGACATTTAGCTCATCCACTGCCTCCTGTAAAGCTGTGGAGTCGGGAAAAGAAGACGGTAAGAGTAAAAATGGACTCATCCTTGATTACAGCAAATATTTCCCAGATATTATATTTGACGAGGTCACATTTGAAGCCTACCTTTACAAAACGTCACATTCCACGTCCACACGATTCCCGACGATGGGTAAAACCCATCTGAACATGAACAATAGAAGGTTCCTGGTACATTAGTGCACACTGTGTTCTTGCCACATAATCCTGGGGTCTCAGCACACTCGTCGATGTCTGTAGAGAACAACCACAGTCACCAATCTGATTATTCTACTACAAGACACATGTTGCCACACCTACCTATGCAGGGGTTAGAATGGCTGGCTATCTTCTTATCATCTGTTATTCGATAGCCAGAGTTGCAGCTACAGTAATAGGATCCAATCCCGTTGGTGCAGTTGGCATTCGGACCACAGATGTCAGGGTCAACAAAACACTCGTCAATATCTGCCAAATACAAATCTCTGTAGTGACCAAAGTGATTTAGAAACAGAAGAGATTTTCCTGTCTGAGAACAAACGGTGCCAATACCGACGCAGATGTTGATCGGACTGGCTTCCAGCGCCGGATCAAGTGGTTCGTAGCCCACTTGACATGAACAGTTGTAATAACCACGTTTGTTGCTGCAAATGGATACGGGGCCGCAGATTGCATTATCCTTACATTCGTCGATATCTGATGTAAAAACAAATACAGAGAACAAGTTATCATCAAAAGCACAATTTTACAAGCAAAGCAAGACATAAACATACTCTTTTGGGATGTGTTTATATGTATGCATGTATATGAATGTATATATGTATGTATGTACGTATATGAACGTATGTATGTATGTTTATGCATGTATATATGTATGTATGTACGTATATGAACGTATGTATGTATGTATGTATGTATGTATATGTGTAGTCTTTAAAAAGGTGAAGAGACAGACCTTGACAAACAGGTGCTGCTGTGTATTTTTCTTCAAAGCCTTTTCTGCAGTCACACATAAAACTGCCTGGCTCGTTGATACATTTCCCAGGACCACACACATCCTCAAGGCACTCGTCGATATCTACAAACAAACAAAGAAGAAAACTCTGTGTCGCCACCACCAGGCCGAGACAAAATCAGGAAATTGAAAATAACATTGAAACCACACTGGACCTTCACAGTTTGCTCCTCCAGGACCTGTAGCATTGAACCCAGTTAGGCATGTGCAGTAGTACGACCCCACTGTGTTGTTGCAGATGGAGTTCAAACCACAAATATCAGGAGTGGTCACACATTCATCGATGTCTGCCAAGGAATGCAAGCGGTAGGTTAACATCAGCGTGACAGCTCATTTAAGATGTATGTTCAAATTCTGGGTTGTGTCCCAACAGTGGCTCCAGAGGCCACTTGCTAGGTCCTTGGTTTAAGTCATTAATAATATATAGAAAATAAAATTTCAAATTGTTTTGGAGTGGGTTTTAAACTTCAAGGTACCTGAACAAATATCAAAGCTGCAAACCACAGATTACTTCTTTTTCAGTAGATGACACATACTCAGAAATATTTTAATGGTTACATTACAATATTTCATAATGTAAAAGGCAAAATATGACAAAAAATAAAATCTGTATTTAAATGGGAATTTAATTTGTTAAAGTACTTGGTGGTACAATGGTTGGTCGATGAATTGTAAAATACTCACCAGTACAACCATATGAATCAGCAAGAGGTCTGTGGCTCGGGGGGATTTCATACCCTGAGACACAGCTACACCCCCCATCAATACACTCAGCGAGGGGTCCGCAGGAGTCTGACTTACACACAGAATGATCTAGAGTGGGATAACAAACAAAAACACAAAAACTTCAGTTTGAAGTATCTTATTGATCTGAGTCCGTAGCAGTGTAACGCCAAAGGTGTAAATGATTCAAAACCACTCACATGTCACATAACCCAGGGTCTGCAATGGGTGCGAGGACGGTTTGTAAATGTAGAATTCTCCAGGACACAGGACCACGCTCATTTCAACAGAATAAACAGAACAGCTTCCGACATTACCGTAGGCAGTTCCTACATATGCATCTTCAGACTGATTGGTCGGATATGTAAAGCCAAAGCTGAATGAGTAGGCAGTGCCACCAAAAGAACCAAGAACACAATATTTGATTAGTCTGTCTCCACCGATTCCAGTGAAGCGCCACCAATTCCCCTGAAGCTCCAAGTCATTGTTGGGGTAGCCGTAAAAGGAGGTTGATGTGAAAAGTTTGTTGCGCCACGGGTCAGTTATGTTACTGTAGCCATTACAGGAGCCTAGAGGGCAAAACCAAAACTACAAGTCTTATTGTTATTGTCACCTCATCAAATACCCATAATAATAATTGATTTTATTATTCTTGTCTGGTGATAACGGACACCCGTACCATTAGGATATGAACAGAGAACGACGTTGACGAGGGAACCTGCAGGAATGGAAGAAAAGAAAATGTCAGTTTAGAAGAAAAATTTTAATACAAAGAATGCATGAATACACTGGGCAGTTTTTTAAATTTTCAAATTTAAAGCAAAATAAAACAGAGAGTTGGAGATTAAGTGATGCTGACACCAGTGTTATAATCTGATGTATATCAGATAAAATCCCACAAAGTAAACAGGAATGAGTAAAGAGTTGGTAAGGAATTTTATTCCAAGTTTTAATTGAAAACTTTAATTTAAGGACTTTAAGTCCTAAAATCTTTGTACAAGGTAGAAAACAAATGCTAAAACCTAACCTCAGGATTGAACCTAACCTGTAGACCATTTACACAGAATGTTGCTTAAATAAGGTTTTTAATACAGTTCATTAACTGGAGAGGAAAATAATAAAACACGTCTAAATCAGTTAGAACTAGTGACACTTTTACTGAAGTCCCCAAAAGACGTGTAAGACATGAACTTTTTAGCACGACATGATAATGTCGCAGTATCCTCAGCTGCACTGGCTCAGTCTTAAAGATCACATTTTTTAAAAATATTCTTTAAATCATACATATTTTAAATGACATATCATACTTTAAATCCTAAATCTACGGTAAACCAACTCACCCAAGAGAAATATAAAAGCGCAGCAGTTCATGCTGACACGTCCAGCTCCAGCAGATATCAGGCAACACTACCTTGAAGGCACCTACATGTAGATTTGAGACATTTGCACAACATGCAGAAGATGTTTTTACAATCTTTGGCACCAATGCAAAAAACAATGCAAATTCGGACACTTGTGATCAAAGAGTTATCGCAAGTGGCGTTTGTCTTAAAGAGGGAGCAGTGCAGAGCTCGGCTGTGGTTTCAAAAACTCACTAACGATGATGACGAATTACTGAGACTGAAACTGGGGAAATGTGATGTCAGTAAAAGTTAAAAATTAGCAGCATTTTCATACAAAGAAGTGATCAATGACAGATCTTTTTTTTGCTTCAGCCATTGGTGGATGCTCCTTTAATGCCTGATCTCAACACCACTGCCCATTGATCTATTAGAGGTAGATTGTGATCTACCAATAGATTGTGAAGAGAGTTCTGGTACATTATGAGCAAATAAAAAAGATTGAATATAAATTTAAGGAAGAAGTGTAGAGACGACCATTCATTGTAAGAATTAAACCACAGGTGTCAACCTCAGGCCCGGGGGGCAAATCTGTCCCGCAGTGTAATTATGTTTGGTCCATGAGATCATATCAAAGGTGTACTAGAGTTGGCCCGTCAGTATACAGCCCCTGTATACTGGCAGGATTTGTAGTATTAGTGGTATATGCACTACGTTATAACTCGTACGTTTTGTTTCTTTTGTTGTTGTTGTTGGCCTGCGAAAAGAAGATTTAGAATAAAAATGAACTCAAAAGGCTAGAAATAAAGAGACACAATAAGAAACAAATACTACTCATGTGTTTTATTTCAAATTTAACTTCTCTGTTCATAATATTAAGATTTGGTTCCTGAGTGATAGGGGCCCTTACAACAAAACAATAGCAGAATATTATTCCTCCACTGTCATATCCTTCTGTGGGGTGGGGGTCAAATTGTGGGGCCCAGACTTCCTGGTCACACCCCTACCTCAAATAATGAGCTGTTTTAACAAACACAACAAAGGACACAAAGAGGTCTTTGTGTCGGACAAAGGTCAGTCTGATATTTTTCTCTGCATGTGTGGTGTTCAGGTGTGTCAGTGTAAATGTGTGTGGTGGTGAAGAATCTTAGGTATTTTTTAAAAGAATGTATGTATATGGACTTTTTCATTTTTAAATTCACAGCCACGTTCACCCCAGGAGACCATCAGAGGTCGGACTCCAGCGCTGATTTGTTTTGTAAAACTCTCAGTTGGTAGTGCTTCTGGGTAGCATGTAAATGACTTTAAAACATCTGCATAAACAAATAAATAAAGGACTAGCCTACTGTTTCCATAAGACTGTGCAGACATGAATATTTAACATCAAGTGTACACTTAAGTACTGTATTTTGTTTTTGGTTGATAGATTATATTCATTGCCTACGATTTCATTTAATATAAGAGGAATTGGTCGAGTTCATAGTGAGAAGACGACGCTTGTTTTTGGTTTTGGTTTTTTTGTCCGTGCGTTTGATGCATTTACAAACGTTGTGGTGGTGTCTTCTAGTGGACACAAACCGGTACTGCGACACAAGACAATAACTTCCCACAGCAAAATGAAGAGATGCTTTTTAATGATGCGCAATGAAGGTTCACTCTCAACAAGCAGCTCAAAAAAGCCTATAACCATAACAATAGCAATTTATGATAATTGCTAATGACCATCCCTGCAGACTATAATCCAGAATATTTAAGTGTTATAATAATAATTCCCTTAAACTATAAATCAGCACTTTCATCATTTCTTAACTGAAACCTGTCGTTATCTTTATCAGTAAAATGATCATACACACAAACAAAGTTACTGCATCAGTCTCTGACATTTCAATGTACCTTGAATGATTTTTTTTTTATTCTGCTGAGTAAAATCCACACACTAGATGAGTTCTTGTGCAAGTACATAAAAACCACCTCCTTATCCACATCTGTATATCCATACCACTTTACTCACTCCACATTTATCTTTCAAATAGAAATTGGAAAAGGAAACAAGGGTTAAGATCTGACAGGAAACTATGTCAACTGCAATGGTTCTCGACCAGGTAAAATATATGGTGGGAATTCTACCGGAAAAAATATAACAAGATTGTTTGTTCTTTCAGCTTTTGTTATTGTTCCAATATGGAGTATTTAGAATAAAATAAAACACCAGAAAGGCAGTATGAACAACAATCACCCAAACTTTCTACATCAATCATTAATGTATGTTGGAAATGCAAATCTAGCACACAGATTTTTAATCTTTAGAAATATTAAAAGATACCACTCAGTGGCTTAAGACTTGTTAGAAAACTTTTATTTGCCCTATTCACAAGTACTAAACAAAAAAGGGACATTTCCCACCCGCACCACAGCTCAGTGTAAAAGGTACATCAAGTTCATTGATCAGCCTTGAGATAGAGATTGAAAAAGCCATGAATTGTGTTTTTATTTTTCCCACTGCACATTCTCTGCTCAGTTACGTCACCAGCAAAGACGAGCGTTCAGTCCGACCACATAAAAATCTGAAATAAACAAATGGTCCGCTATAGAACAACGAAAACAAAGTATTCTTTAAATAAAAAAGAACAAAATAAAACTTTTAAAGTCTAAAAGAATTTGTGCACTGAGTACACAAAACAAAACAAAATAGTTCAACAAAAAAAGTTGTGGACTGACTGCACTCCAATTGGCCAACCTCAATAACATCACACCTGGGAAAGATGCTGTCAGTGTTCAGCAGCTCAGTGAAGCGGTACAGCTTTAGTTAAGAAGAATTCTTAACCTTTGTCTGAGCGCACAAACTGTCGTGATCGATGTGTTGGTAGATTACAGTCATGGGCATTCACATTATAACCGTTAGTTGACAATGAGTTTCTGGGAAGGACCATCAAATTGTATACTTGTGCACAAACTGAAAGATGTAAAAGGGAGAAATAGTTTGTTAGCTGGAAAGAGCACTTCATTTTCCAACTATGTTTACCCTCGCCGCTTTCAAGTCAAAGAAATGTGGTTCCAAAACAAAACAGAAAAAAAAAAGTCACAAGACTGATTCAACAAACAGAAACTCAGGAGGGGGCGTGGCTCCAGTAAATTAATGGTATGACTGGGACATGGGAGGTGAGCAGGTCAAAGATAAGAACTTCTTTAATACCATTAGACCAGTGGTTCTTAACCTGGGTTCAATCGAACCCCAGGGGTTCGACAGAGGACAAGACACACACACACCCGACTCATATGAATCGTGATGACACGCCCCCCACTGGGCCATCACTGAAGGGTTCGGTGAACACGCACATGAAACTAGTGGGATTCAGAACCTCCAACAAGGTTAAGAACCACTGCATTAGATTCACTGAAAGTCAAACTACATTTAGAGGCCTCAGGTCTTACCCACTCATTTCACCAATGTTTAACATTATTGTTATGTTTACCTTAGCAAGCGGTCAACATTTGTAAACTTATCTAGCAAAAGAAAATCTACATCTTAAGTATACCATTACTGTATATCCAACAAAATCATATTAAAAATTACTTACAAAAGTAAAAGTGCAACTAATTGTGTTTTATTGTCGGTTTCATCTACAGAGCAGCAGAAGGAGCAAAAGGAGATTCTCAAATTTTACCTAATGCAAGGACTGTTGCGGTAACTGACCTCTGAAAACATACAATGTTTGCCCACCCTTATTCACGTCTACCATGTGTTTCAATATCAGGGACTGTGTGAATTTTTCTTTCTATTTAAATACAGCAACTAAAAATGGTCAATGTGTTTTTGTTCAGAGCAAATTCTTACTTTGAACAAGTCTGTCAACATTTTGACATCAACTTTACGGGTCTGAACTCCTCTGACTGCACTCCAGCAGGTCGATTTTGGATATTCAAGTCCTATAACAGCACGCAGAAAAGCGGCATATAATGGAACACTTTTAGTGGTTTTATGTCCTTCTAATCAGCTGCAACATTCCCCAGTGAGTCTTTACCTACGCAAAAATGTTGGCCGCACAAAGAAACTGCAGCTTACAAAACATGTCTACTATGACGTCAATGAAATCAAGCTCTCAAGTCATCATTACTGAAACACATGCCATGCAAAATAAAATAAAAAATAAATGCTGGTAAAAACAGAGGACAGAGCCACAGATCAGAGCAAAATCATCTGGATGCAGAGGGAATTCAAAGGGACAGAATGGAAATTAAAATCCTCTTAATGTACATTCAAAAAGCAAGAAAGACCATGTTGATGCACACTCAACAGTTCATGCCTTTTTGTTTTGCCATTCAGGCAAAGAAAACTGTGCACATTTTCTACACTGTTACATGGTGAAAGCATGTTTACTGAAGTCTGGCAGGAGCCGCCGTTAACATCTGTGGGTTTCTACGTACTGTGCATTTGGGACTGTGGTACCCTACTCTGGTTCAGACAAATCCCTATTATGTACCTATCTGTCACCCCCTCCCTACTGAGCGACATAATGGTCAAACTGAGGAGGTGGTCAACCCCATTTCCCCCCCTGACTTAACTAGGTTCCCTGCAGTGTTGATGAGAGTCACTTCTGAGTGTGTTTGGAGTTAATTAAGCACTTAATCCCGGAGGCATACGTTATTCCCCAGTGGACCCTCCCACACCCACCACCCTCCTCCCACCCTCCCTCACAGAGACACAGGGTGCAGGGAAAGGGAGCCATCTGCTGGCCAGACGGTCAGTCACGTCCCTCCAGCTCATGTTTCTCCCCGTGATCTCAGGAGTGCGATGATTTCCCCAGTTACCCTCTCTAACAGTAACCTGAAGCAGAAATGAGAGAAAAAAAAAGGTGTAAAATCAAATAAATTCAAAGCCAATTTAAACTTTAAAGGAACACTACTGCAGTAAACAGCCACTGTACAAAACAGGTTTACCAGGTTGAAATAATACATTTTTGGCAAACAGGAAGCGTGCTGTTTATTTAAGTAGGTGCAGTTCTGGATCAGATTATTTAGGAACAAAATGTATCATTGTTTATCAATGAGCTGGGTTTGTCATCATCTCCAGAAAGGTGTGGGTGAAAGTGGTGTGTTCAAGTGTATGTGCAAAAATGACGTGCCTAACAGGTCCGTGTCCTGGATGGACTGGGATTGAGTTGGGTTACACGCCATAGCAGGCAGACAGGCGCTCCTTCAACAGTGGGGGGAACTGTTCAGAAAACTGCTGCCAGTTCTCCTCTCCCACCTGGTCCTTGAAGCCATGAAGGATCTTGAGGAACAAAACAGAGATGCAGATGAAGAAAAGCCACAAAAAAGGAGGCCATGTACGAGTAGACACAACCAGCACAGCCTGAGGTTGACTATGGATCTCAAAGATGCTATTTGAAAGCAATGAATTGCAACAGGAGGTCAAAACAATTCTTGTATTCTTTGTTGGATGAACTTGCCTAAGTCGTACTAAATTTAACTTTAAACTACAATTGGAAGATAAAACCCCCACCACACTTCTCAGACTCAAATCATCCACAACAAATATTCGGATTTCGAATGTCTGAATGATGTTCATCATTGGAGTGTGGTAAGCGAGCAGAAGAAACAGGAAGGGTCTGATTAAATACCTTCACATGATAGGATGGGTCATTTACCTTATAAAACATGTCTCTCAAGTCGTCATTTGGGTTAACCCAGGAAGCAACAGCATCACAGAAGAAAATAAAATCCTGGACAGGGGGGTTGAAAAAGAGTCACTTAATATTTCCTTTATTTCTCTCTGGTTTCTACAGCTGTAGCAGTCCTCCTCCTTACCTGCACCACTCCTGCTGGGTTGACGCCAATCATTACACAAATCCCTCGAAAAGCAGAGTCTTTTTCCTCATTATCTCTGATGTTTCTGAGAGATGTGCACCTAGAAATCAAAACATTATTATCATAGGTTTTAAAAGAGAGGAAGAGGAGGAGTGTAATGTAGGCCCAGACAGTTTATTGGTGAGTGAGAATTAATCATCAATTGTCTCATTTAACCTTGTACTTTCTCCAGAACTCACGAAACAAAAGGACAAAGAAGTGAGCAGCTCAAATCAAGAATTTCACCTCTAAACAGTTGGAGCCGTCAGTGTGTGTATTAGTTCAACAAACAATATGAGATATTACACCATCTTGTGGCTGTTGCCTAGAATGCTTCAAAGCTATCTTTACACTTCATCACATCGGTCTCACCATGGTCTGATGAAATGCTGCAGCTGTGACGCAACTTCCTGGGGACAGATGTAACCCAGCCGTCCGATTGTGATTGCTGCATAAGTAAAACATCAACAACATTAATTTCCTAAAACTTCATAAGACAACAACAACCATGAGGACATCAATTGGCAATGATTGCTTAAAGGTGTACCTGTGTTTTCCAACAGAGTTTTGGGAGTGTTTGGTCTGTTAATGATCTCCACTAGGTGTGGAAGGACCATCCCCACATACGGCTGCATTTCTGCTCCTGGAGTCAGAAACAGTTAAAAAACACGTTAAACTTATCAAGTTCTCTTGTGTTTGTTTGAGAAAACATTTCACTTGTAGATTAAAATTGTATAATTTGATGATGTACCATCAAATGATACATTCTGTAACAATTAGGTTAAGAATTATCACTATATAAAGCCATGAATCAAACTGTACAAGAGAGAATGACTGGATCAGACGACATAATGGGAACAAAGTGCATCATTTTATGTCAGTGAGCTGGGTGTTTCATCATATCCAGACATTCGCCACCTGTTTTCCATTAAAAAAATTAACAACATAAATGCAAACAACTGCCTCACCCATTTGCATGGCGATCTCTCCAATGGCCCAGGTGGCATTGTTGCAGACTGAGATAAACTCTGGGTTCAGGTTGAGCCCAAGGATAGGCATGAACTCAGCTATTAAAAAAAATAAAATAAATCAAAATTCAGTTTAAAATTGCATTAGTTATAACAACAACAGCAATAACTCTATGAAATGAGGACTCTTTGACACATACACAATACGATTGAATAAATCAAAGGTCAATTGTATTCAGTTTATTTTTTATTTTTTAGCTAAACATTTTGTCAAGAGACATGGTTTTTCTTTTCTTTTAATTTCTGAGAGAAAAACAACCAGATAGTCTAAAGTCATATAATTGTTCCCATAACACAAACTTACCGATACATGGCTTTACATGAACGAAGCAGGCTTTAGTTAGATCACCCAACAGTGCAAAAGAGCTTTGTCTCACTTCAGGCATCGTGTCCTGCAAAAAACCAACGCCTCAGTGTCAGAGACCTGAAAGTCTCATGGTGCATTATTGTTTATGCTTTTCTTTAAGTGACTCCTGGTCAGACCTACTTTGTAAACAGATGGATGGCAATCCTTTTGAACTTTTAGAATTAATTTAGCTAATGATATGCAAATGACATACAAACTGACTATATAGCTGGGAAAAATTATAAACAGTTAAATTACAGAGACGTATGCCAAAGAAAATTTCAGTTTGTTATTTTGTTAAGTCTAGAAAAAAAATCATGGATACTTAGATTACAATTAATTTTTAAAGCTATTAGAATTTTAAGTATTTAAAAAACTAACATTTATTCTATATAATAGTATTAATAAGTATTTAAAAAACTAACATTTATTCAAGTTCGAAAATAGAATTAATTCGACTAATTAATAATTTTAGTAAAGGTGAGTTATGTTGCTTACAAAACGTCACAATGAAATATCTACTTATTTGCATGCGACTGTATGAGACATACCTGCATGCACTGGAAAAGCAGGGTCATGATGTTTGACCGGGCAACCAGCTGCTCCACGCTCCCACTCAAACCCTCAGCAAGTCCACTCAGCAAATCCAGGGCCACGATCATGAAGTCCTTGTCGGGAGCCTCGTACTGATCTGGATGCTGGTTGTACATCTGTGAGAACAGAACAATTAAACACTTTGCATTGACACTTTTAATAAGCTTTTTCATATGTATTGTGCGTGTGTAGTGTTATTGTGGTAACCCTACCATAGCCTGAGCGAGAGTCTTTTGTACCAGTGTGACACAACGCTGATAAACAGGCTCACAGTACGGTAGGAAGCCACTTTGCAAAGCAGTGGCAACAGATGATAAACACTGAGGAAAAAAAATAAAATAAAACACAAAGGTCAATTCTTAAGACAGCGCATTTAATGAACGGATGAATGAGTTTAAGGCTAAGGCAAGAAAAACCTTCAGCACTCATCCTAATAGTCAAGTACAGATTGGTTCAAACTAAAATTGAAAGGGCCATATAAACATCAATTTGCTTAGCATCAAGTATAATCTCTTACCTCTAACAGTGGAAATAAATCCTTGTCTTCATCCTTCAGCTCGTTCCACTTGGCAATTAACGGTGGCATTAATTTCTGAATGTACTCCTGTGGAATGATAGGAAAAACATGAGAACCAAGCACTTGAACATTTTCTAGTGAGTGGTAGAAATCTTCTTAGCAAACACCAATCAAAATAAAGGTTCAAAAACATCATTCTGCATGGGTTTTGTCTGTGGTTAAAAAACAAAATTTGGTCACTTACAGGTTGGTTGAGGTGGTGACCCACAGAATCTGCCAGAGTTCCTATTGCATCATAGAGGATGAGGAGATTTTTGTGTTGGTATTTTCCAAATGCAAAGACCAACGTGTCCAGAATAAAGCTCAGATAAGGAACCAGCTCTGTGCAGGCCTCCTCCTCCAGAGTGGCAAATGCACTAAAAAAAAGAAAAAAGGTCCAAAACTTAGCTGTCTAACAATTGTCATTTTCAGGCCAGGACTAATAAACGCATGGATGTGGATCAGATATTAATATGGGAACAAAGTGTATCATCGTTTTTCAATGAGCTGGGTGTATCATCATATCCAGGCATCAACAAGAAGTTAAAAAGCTTAAGTGTCCGAGTGCTCACCTGCAAGCGGCCTCCTGCACCCGCTTGTTACTGTCCAGGATGCGTTTCAAGAGCTCTTTCATGAGAGGCTTGAGGTAAGAGTCTGGTGGCTGAGATACCACCCAATGTGCGTAACGACTCAGGGTCCAACAGGCGATGGAACGCACCAAGGCCTTCTTGTCACAAAGACACCGGATGAGATGGGGTATCAACTCGGGCAGGTAGGGCACCATTCCCTGCATGCAGCCTGAGCCATGAGGAGACATGATCAGAACAATTACTACACCCTGAGCTTGTGTTATTAGTGTTACAACAAGTCTCTGGCTGTAGTTTTAGTATAGAATAAACTAAGAGTTCTACATATTTTCATTTAAGGAAAAAAAAAACATTTATTGAGAACACACAAACTGTTCTTAAGGGGAAGGGGAGTGTCATCTACCAAGTCTTACCTTCAGCAATGGCTCCCAACACCAGGATACCAGACTCCTTGACGACCCAGTCAGGGTGAAAGAGCAACTCTTTCAGAAGTGGAAGGAGATGTGGCAGCAGGTCCTCACGGAAAACATTGGCTAGAACATCCAGGGCTGCTGCTGAACACTTGCCTGCATCGATAACAATAAAACATTTTAGGAACATAAATAATAATAATTTAATACAAATTTTGCTTTATGAATAAATAAAAAAAAACATCCACTCTTTTCTCTCCTATGATAATAAAGACACAAGTGACATTTCAACAAAACTTGATTCACATCTGTATAATTTTAAAAGTCAACTTTTTTTTTTTAACTCACGTAGATTCCAGTCCGACAATGTGTCATCATCGTCGTCGTCATCATCGTCAATGTCCTCGCCCTCCTCACCATCCCCGCCCTCGTGTTGAAGGGTGACAGTACGCGACTTGTGGAAACGAGGTTTGATGTCCTGTTCGCTGTCTGGTACGGCTTCGTCCTCCTCCACATCACCCTGGAGATACAAGATATTATGTAAGCTCTGCTGTAAAGGTGAACCTGAAACAGACTTCCCTCTGGACAGTTTTTCATTAAAATTGCTTTTGGGACAAAGGTTTATTAATAGATATCTGTTTACAATTCAACAAGAAATCTACTGAAAAGTTTACCTTTAACAGTATGATGTCAATCTCAGAATATTTCATCCCATTCACCAAGATGGGTGTCAACCTGTGGTAAAAGAAAATATTAGCTTGAAATTGCAAAAGATGAAGTTCTCTCACTCAAACATGCACACACAATCTATGAACTACTCACTGCACCAAGTGTCCAGACAGCATCTCCTTACAGATGGGTTGCTCTGCCAGAGTCAACCAAAACTCACAGGCTTCGAGAGCCACATTCTCATCAGGATCCTGGGTTCGCTGCAGCATGTACTGCGAGAGGGGACAGGTACAAGAAACGTACGAGTTGGATTTAAACAAGAAAAAAACTGAAAAATGACAGCAGTGTACAACTGTTTCGCAAACTTAGATCAGACAATTAGGAACTATAGGTATCATTGTAAATCAATGAGCTGGGTTTCTCATCACATCCACTGCGAAAAAGACTAAATATATAATCAGATTCTCATCTGAGAGCTGTCCCACATTTACCTGAATGATGCTGTGCATATGAGGGATGAGACGGTCGATGCGGACCTCCAGTAACATGACAAGGGCTCTGCACACATTCTTTCGCACCTCTGAGTCCTCATCTGTGGCCAGTGCAAATAAACTCTAATACAGAAAATGATGAGGAGAAGTAGGACAATCAGAGGACCAAGAGAAATAAAAAATGTACTTTTTGTCCATTGTCCATAGAGGGAAAATCTTATTGGGTATTAAGTGAAACATTTTAATTCATGTTCGCTGTAAGGAAGAGACACATAAGCACAAAATAATATTAAAATAAATTTTAATATTGATAATTCCATTCATTGTTCCACAAAAGGTTCCATCCATCTTCAAGATTTTCCTTATTGCATAGAGCCAACACTAATAAATAGCACTTAGAAACACTCATGTCTCATTGTTCAAATTGCCACTTACCTCAATAAATGTATCAATATTGTCCATTAAAGCCTGGGCCCGGCCAATGATAAACTGGTTTACACAGGCAATGGCATGTGACCTGTGGGAACAACATGGAATATCGTATCAATAGAACACAGTCAACAGTTGTTCATGTAACTTTTAACCTACAATACTTTATTTGAGGTTTAAAAAACTAAAATTAAAAATTCTGGATCAGACAGTATGAATACAAACACCTTCACTTTCAGTCAGATGTCATTATGCATCACATCCAGATTTTAACAACAGGCATATTTTGAAGAAACCCCTGCCTCTTCTCCTGTACCTGATCTTAGGGCTGCAGTGCTTGAAGAACTGTAGGAACTTTGGTATCATGATATTGAGGGGCCTGTTGAGAGCATCGCTGTCCAACAGCTCAGACGAGTCTTCGCAGATCTTCTGCAGTGCTCCAAACGAGCCCTGAGACACGGACATACACAGAAAAGCTGTCAAATAAAAACGCAAACATACAGGGACACAGAGGAGAGAATGAGACTGCATCAGATAACTTAACTAGAAAATGGCCTCAGTACACCGTAATATAGAAAAAAGGAATAAGAAACATTTTCACAGAACCACAGGTTTTTTTTTTTTAAATAGGAAGAAAATTAGATCAACAGTACTATTCCTATACAGGAAACATCAGCTATTAATATTCAACTTTATATCTTAATACAAAAGTATTACATTTTAGCAAAAGCCAGTAACAAATCAGAATTTCATGATCAGTCCTTAACACCCATTGACTTCATTTTCAATTCAAATCACAAACTCTTAATTAACAAAATGTTTACTGGTCCTGTCTAGCAGGCCATGGATCATCTTGATAAACAATAATCACAATAAGCAGTGAATGTGTTTTATGTCCATCATGCAAGGGTAAGTTTAAAGAACCAAAAGATGTTGTGACATTTCTTTCAAGTGTCACACAGTCCATCAGACTGTTAATCCTGTTCTTTACACAACAAATGCAGAGTATATGGTCCAGACTGGGATTGGCGCCCACCTCACAAGTGTTGTAGTCTTCTGAATTAAGAAGGCTGCAGAGCTGGGGCAGTAGTTCAGGCCATGTCTGTAGCTCTCCTTTGGAGGCAATTGTTGTAATCAAGATACCTACAGACACAAAAAAGCAGGGAGGAAAATAATTAAAAGGGTTCACAGAGAGCTTTGTGAACAGAACATGAACAGAATCTTCCTTCACAGGATCTCTGGATCAGACAGTATGAATACAAATACCATCACAGGCAGTCAGGTGTTTTTATTGTGCATCACTTCCAGAGAGAAAGTGGTGAAGATAAGAGGAACTTTGTAACAAATCAACAAATTTGTTGAAGAAAGTGAGTGGTATCAGCATAAGGCAGCAACAAACCACTGACACAAACTTACCAATTGTGGCACGGATGAGTGGTGAAGGGTCACCAATGTTGTTGAGACATTC
>NC_024323.1:6896302-6900861 GCF_000523025.1 Cynoglossus semilaevis | reverse complement strand
CTGATAGTGGGCTTTTACGTTGTTCTTCAGGATCAGACCGCTCAGAGAGCGAGTCGGCTCATCTGAGAAAATGGGAAGTAGAATTAAATAAGTACAACAACAAACAGGAGAAGGCAAACTTATTTGGCTTTGTGTGGAAAATAAGATGGGTGCTTACCTTCAGTTTTTAGTCGTGTGAGAACAAAGATGAGATAATTGTTGAAATCCGGAAACTGATTTAGTTGCTCAAGTTTCTGCATAGGTTGTTAAAGACCTTTAACTCAAGCATTCTCATAACATACAGAACATATAGGGTCCAATGTACATGAGACACAGTAAAGACATGACAAAAAGGGACAAACCAGCATGAGTCACAAAATACTTGGAAAACCCATGAAGGTTCGAGGCTGCGGGCAGCTGTCTGCTGCATAACAACATAAATCATCTGGCACTAAGGCACCAAGTCAAGACAAACCTATAGGGTGGTTAACACCAGGGAAGCCCGCAAACCAACAGCTGTCAACAACAACTGGAATAACATTTAGTGCTTTAACTTTAGGACGATTACAGAAAACGCAGTAGCCCAAAATACATGCAACTTAGCTAAGCTAAACATGACATGTTTCAATATATTCCACCACCTCAGACACAGAATATTTCACTAGTAGCTCTATACACTATAGTAGGATACTTGTTGAACAGCTCTCTGCGTGACTGTGTTGGGCGACTGTGAATCTTTGAGTAGCTGGAGGACTTGCTGAAGTCCCTGCTCATCTGGCCGCCACTCCATCCTATAAAATTATGAAAACACAAAATTAATTTACCAGTTGACAGTCATGTTGTAAAACTACTAAGAAATATGATGTAAGTGGTCTCTGGATCAGACAGTATGAATACAAAACACCATCAGCACTACTCAGATGTTTAGTAATGCATCAACTCCAAAAGGCCACATGTAATGTTATGCAAGCAAGTCATAAGGTCATAGGTGTCATTTGAGTAAGGCCAAAGTTCCAAAGACCTAAGAGCCAAGTCTGGCAGGCAAGATTTCCATCACAAACACAAACTGAACAGGTGTAGGTTGTTTATAATGGACACTAATCCCACAATTTAAGGTATGTGTGTCTCTAGAAACATTTAGAGGCTATTTTCCAATGTGCGTTGGCAACAATTACTTAAAGGGGCCCATAAAACTTTAAAATATTTTTTTCTTGAAAGTAGATATTTATCAGACAGTGAATAATGCAATGTCCCAGGTTACTTGAATGTTCCTGCAATTAATGTATATTTTTGGTTGTGCTCTTTAATCAGCATTCTAATCTGCCACAGCACCACACTTAATATAAGTAAAAATAAAATTAATCTAATCAATGATTGTTTAATATGTATTTTAATACAATATAATTATTTACTGAAGATTTACTGAAAAGGGAACTGTAACACGTAAACGTAGGTGACGTCAATGTACTCAAAATAATTTAAGAGCCATATCTTAGGTCTTTTTTTAAACATACAAACTACCTTCACCGCTAAAAATCTATATGTTGCAGAGGACAAAATCTTACAGGTCAAATATTGTGCTGACTCTTCAGTTGAGGCCGAACAAATAGACAAGCAACAGCCGCATAAACAAACGAATACAATTTAAATAGCATTTGTGTCACGAAGATGAGACAATAATTTAAAGGACCCCCTTATATGTCTAAACCGGCTTATCCAGTGCATGTTAATCCGACCCCCACTCCTCCGCTGAAGTGAGTTGCGGAAATGCTTTGTGTCCCACGTTCAAAACGGCATACGGTGATGCGTAGCACATGTGCCCGAGATAGAATGCCAGCTCGACTATGTCTCAACTTACCCGTGCTATCACTTAGGTGGGCCCAAAGCACAAAAATACAGAGAGCAAAACTCGCAGATGAAGCGTTCGTGCTGATATACCGTTTAAGACGAATAACGAATAAAGTTTAGGTCGAGTTAAAAGTGGAAAAAACGCGACACGAAGTTACCATGCTCTGGTGAACAATCAAAAATATTTAACTGAAAATATTTACATTCCTTTTACAAACATTGTCGAAAAACTTTCAGTCCATCTGAGCTTTATTTTCTTCGTTTTTATACTAGAGTGTCGTTGCTAACCACAGTTGCCCTTTCGCCCGGGCCTGTTCGTAGCTGGGGCAGTTTTATACAGGGTGTTCCCAATGTGCCCGATAAACTGCAAAAGAAAACGGCATACTGTGCTAAGATAAATACACACAACAGAAATTTTGTTTTACAGAAACTAAATATAAGTGACATTATAGTAACATTGTCGTTTTCTTTGCGGTGGAGTCGAATAATTGTTTCAACTGGTGAACACGTTTTCTCGGCAGGCGTTAGCCGCTAATTTACCCGCAATGTTTGACCGATGCTAAAAAGGCTAGGCGGGCAGCTGCAGTAAATTTCAGACTCAATTCACCGTGTAAATACCTTAGTTGATGTATTATTTGTCTCATGAGATAAAACGAACCAATACGTACAGTATTTTTGTTGATTTGTTGGTTATGACGACTGGGCCGCTTTTCCCCCTTCTTAGCAGCGGTTTCTCTGGTTCAAATGAGCACGCCGACAGGAACTGACCCTGGGCAGCTTCCGTTTAACACTTGTAAGCAAACACCGCGAGATCTTCTTCTGATAGTTCAACGTCTTTGAAAAATACATTTATATTTTTAAATTAATGTGGCCTGCAAGAATACAAAAAAGTGAAATGTTACATTCATTAAAACTTGTGTTAAACATTTTTAATTTGTCCAGCCTCGACAATGCACCATGAACGCACCATGAACATTATTTACTTCAAAGTTGAAGAGTAATTTGAACCAAATAAATTAAAAATACATCTTTCAAGCATTATATAAAAATGAGTGATATTTAGCTTCCAATTGCAAAATAGAAAATAGGAAACATAAATGTTTTAAGAGAACAACCAGTAAAAATTTAAAACATTTTACTTGCATTGCATGGCTCTACTACGTAAAACCACTCTAGTACAGCTGGTAAAAAAAAATCTCATAATAAGACCACAGCAACATGCCCAAAAGTAAGACTGTGCTATTATTCCATCTTATAGAAATATATACAACACATTGAATAAAACCATATAAAACATTTTTTATAAAGTTGATTTGACTAAAGTTGATACATTAAGCACCCATCTTTGTTTTAAACTTTATATTAAAAATCCTATGAGCTGCAGTTGGGTAGGAATTACTCCCACTTCAGTCAATAGTATAAAAACAGCATAAACACCTTAAAAAATATTTGTGGACTCACAAAAACACACAAATATGATGTAAACAATTCAGTCAGAAATGTCAACCTTCCAGTATATCTAGTGCAGTGGGCATGAAGTGCTTTTCATAACCTGGTGTAAACTCTTCCTCCTCTGAAGAGCTCCAGGAGTCAACCTTGTTGTTTCCCTCCTCATCAGAGTCAACCATTTTGCTGTACTCTTCTCTTCTACATCTTTGGTCTGCCCTGTCACATGCCAGTTTTTGTTCATTGTGCCTGTCAATGTGTAAGATCTCATCATGTCTAGCTGATTTATCTGCCAAGGATTTTTCCAGGTTGGGCTTGAAATCCCCCGAAAACCTGTTGACAACCTCCAGCACAGAGATACTTGGATGTCGCTCAAGGATGGGTATAAAAATTGAAGCCGAGGCATCGTTCATCTGCAAGAAAAGCATGCACAATATTACTGATACATTTCTCAAATTGGAGCAAACTATTCAAATTTTCCAACAGTTTCCATCTCACACCAACGTGTCATTCTATTGTTCTCTGATTCAATACGTTTACACATGTATTATTAACACATGTAGTAATGATGTTTTCCTAAAACGGTTAATTTTCTCTCACCTTCAAATGTTTGAAGATTTGACTGTTGCTGGGATCTGGCACCTTTTCACTTAACCATAAACCCACTTTGTCTGATGTATAACACCTTAGGAGGAAAAACACAGAAACACTTCACAAAGGCATTTTGTTTCTTCAGGTTAAAGCTTTAACAAGATGAGTAATATGTAAAAATTACAATTTTATTACTATAATTATTTTGTAATTCAGCATATAAATAATAAAAAGAAAAAGTAACAAACATTTTAAAATAAATAATAAACCAGTAAGACGCGGGAAATGGTGATCGACTTCAGGAAAAAGTCTCCACATCTGTCACCGGTGTGCATCCAGGGCTTGGACATTGAGCTGGTGGACAGCTTTAAGTACCTGGGTGTGCACCTCAACAATAAACTGGACTGGTCCACACACACCAACGCCCTCTACAGGAAGGGCCAAAGTCGCCTCCACCTCCTGAGGAGACTGGGGTCCTTCGGAGTGTCCAGACCCCTCCTCCGGACTTTTTATGACTCTGTGGTGGCCTCTGCCATCCTCTTTGCCGTCGTCTGCTGGGGAACAGGCAGCACTGACCGGGACAGAAAAAAACTGAATAAGCTGGTCAAGAGGGCTAGCTCTGTCCTGGGCTGCCCGTTGGACGCGGTGGAGGAGGTCGCAAGGAGCAGGACACTTACAAAACTGTCCTCCATCAC
>NC_024323.1:6878785-6895632 GCF_000523025.1 Cynoglossus semilaevis | reverse complement strand
CCTCCGGACTTTTTATGACTCTGTGGTGGCCTCTGCCATCCTCTTTGCCGTCGTCTGCTGGGGAACAGGCAGCACTGACCGGGACAGAAAAAAACTGAACAAGCTGGTCAAGAGGGCTAGCTCTGTCCTGGGCTGCCCGTTGGACTCGGTGGAGGAGGTCGCAAGGAGCAGGACACTCACAAAACTGTCCTCCATCACAAACAACCCCACCCAACCGCTGCACCAGACTGTGGAGGACCTGCGTAGCTCCTTCAGCGGCAGGCTCCGGCATCCACAATGCAGGAAGGAGCGCTACCGCAGGTCCTTCCTCCCATCCGCCATAAGACTGTTTAACTCCCTACATTGATTACCTGCACCCTTCACTGCCACTTTTTTAGTGCAATATGTATATTTTCTTGTTTATAATGTATATTTTTTTCTAAAGGTTTACTTTAATTTTTGAGTGCTCTTTGCTTTTTAGTTCTTTTTTACTCTATTTATTGTGTTAACTCCTCTTCTCTCTTTTTCTGCACTGCCTACTGTACTAGTATGTTTCCCCCAAGGGGGATGAATAAAGCCCTACTCTACTCTACTCTACTCTAAAAAGAAAAAGTAACAAACATTTTAAAAGAAAGAAAACACTTCCAGTTATCTTACCACAGAAAAAAGAGAAGGGCCACTAACAACAGGAATAGAGCAGTAAGTGATGGTAGTAATGAGACTGTAGACAAAAAAAAAAATCAAATATTAGTCATATGATCAAATCCTTATTACTAGTAGGTAATACTTTAAATTTAAAATTTTAACAATTCTTGCAACTGTAACTTATTCAAAAATAGTCTTTTTTTAGATGTGATTGTGTACCATCATTTTCAAGCTGTATTGTTTTGAAGGTTGCAGTGTTATTTGCTCCAGGCCCAGCCTTGGTCACAGCTCTTATCCACACCTGATACTCCTGACCTGGACGGAGACTCTTCAGCACAAACGTCTCATTTGAACTCAGGGGGGAAGTACTCACGTTGTACACTGAAGATGAAAATTTTGAGGGCAATAAATAGGAAATCTTTTTCTGTGCATCCAATGGATTTGTCTCTGTAGATTCTCAATCATCAAGATGCAGTTATAAATAGGGCAACTGCAAAACTGCAAATGTCAGGTGTTACATTACATTCCCTGCAGATTATAAATGTCTTGACCAAAAACAACTTAACAAGATGTTGACACATCTCATTCAGGAAAGTAGATTAGAATAGGTTTGCATTTTCACCCATTGAATTTATCCCTCGAATAACTGAATAATAACTGAACAGATTTAATACAGTAGCAGAACACACTGTGATGACAACATAATATCAAAAGACTGACCGACTCCCTGCCTTTTTATTACCAACTAATGAGACAACAGCAAAGTAATTACCATTTATGCTGTCTGTTCCTACTTGGTAGTACAGGACCAAGCCCTTCTGCTTGTACAGAGGATCAGACTCCCAAAAAAGGGTCACCTGAGTGTCAGCAATGGAAAGTACCTTAAGTGACTGCACTTTGGAAGGAGCTGCAAAGCAATACAGAAATCCACGTGATAATTAAATACAGTTAAGTATGAAATTGGAAAGTAAACTATATACATGAACGTACCTCCTTCAAGACTATATCCAATATTTGATGAGAGGAAGTGAACATTTTTGCCATGTGACACCGTAAACAGGGATACTCGGTAGGGTGTGTAGTTTCTGAAATGACCTGTGGGTGGAGACACACAAGTCACATCATGATACAGTTGGCTGTGTCAAAACTAATTTCAAACTTAGCTATAATTTGGAAATATTACTGTGCTAAGTATAAGTCAAACAGACCTTTGAAAAATACCACTTTTTGACTTTTGTTCACTTTGACCCAATCAAAGCCTACGCCTGGAGGAGTTCCCACTTGTTTGTATTGCACCACATACTCTTCATATATTTTCAAGTTGTAAGGCTGCTGAGTAGGCAGTTCCCAGGACACAGTGAGGTTCTGTTCAGTCATCATGAGGTTAATAATTTGGTCATCTTTCTCTTGACCTAACGTAGAATGAAGGAGGTATATTTTAAACAATCAATCAAATAAATAAATAAATAAAAATGATTTAGAGACATCGGATAAATTGATACCTGACGAATCCAAAATTGGCATCTTCAGATGAGAGGGTACTGTAGCACCATGAGCATTTAAGGCTGATACGTTTACTGATGAGATGTCTTTTAGAGAGCAGTTGAAGTAACACTGCATCTCACTGCATGTCAGCAGGCCTTTTGGGTCAGGTGTGAACACATTCAACAGAACCGATGTCCCATTGCTGTAAAACAGTACGACCTCATATGCCATGATAACACCTCGTGCAAGAAATAAAGGAAGCTCCTACAAGGGAAAAAAAAACAGCTGAGATCGATTGTGCAGGAAGTGAAACTCTGGTGCAGTATTCCAGTAAGAAAACAACTGAGTTGTATGTTTCTCCAACCTTCCAGATCAGAATGCAGTCTAAGAGTCCAGTTGTTGTGCTACAATCCATCCATACATCCAACTCTCCCACAGGAGCTAAATAAGACAGAAATGTTTTTTTGTGTGTGTTCACAGCTACTATCAGTCTTTTGTCTTCAATCTCCTCTAGTCTTGGTCACTGATGGAAGACCATGTTCCATGTCAGGACCTACCTTTCCCTTCACTTCTTATTTTATGGACTGCGCTCCAGTCACTCATCAATCCGATTCTACAGGCACAACGAACTTGAAATGCATAGACTGTGCCAGGCAGGTAGTTGTCGAGCACGTAGGTTTGAAGGAATCCACTTTCATACTGCTAGAACAAAACATGGATAAAAACAAATGGCAAAAACATTAGCATTTCAATCACATTGGTAATTATTGTAATATTTATTTAACTAAATAATAAAAGGAAAGATCCAGCCATTTTACCCCATGCCTGAGTTGTTTAAGATTAATTCCCAGTAGATAGTTAGAAAGCAAAACTATATAAACAGATGTTAGACCTTCACATTGATAAAATGTTTTCAGGTATAATTTCAAGTGCATTGCAACACGAAGCCATATGAGACACAGCTGTACATGTTAAACTCATTCATTCAGACAGCTACAAAGCTCCTTCTGTGCTTTTTCTCTTTTTCGTTGTTGGTGAATAATATAAACAGCCACAGCCTCTCGGCTCCTGGAACAACAAACCATCATTAGCAGGTTCGCCAAGACAGCTTAGTTGTGACACCACAGCTATTGAGGGAACACAGCCTGTAAGACTGTATGCACAATAACACTAGTTGGCAGACTTTTAAAATGGCCTCGCTAATCTTCCATTGTGGTGTCACACAGGAAATCGGTTGCACAGCCCTTATAATGATATTTTGAGCATGTAAAAAAAGAGTGGCAATTTGCTCCCTCACTGACATACAGGTTGTTTGTTGAGACACAACAATTGCAAAAGCAAAAACACAGTGTTTTTAGTTCAACATGGACCATACATAACATGTTTCTTCTCAGAGTTGTTTAAGAAACAGTTCCTACTGTAAGGGGAAAAAAAATAACCTTAGACCAGACAGGGTTGGTGTCAATGCGATAACGGACGTCACAAGTTCCTGCAGAGAACTGGAGCTCATCACAGAAGGAAAGCCACTCGATCTCTAGAGGCTCCTGCTGCGTCAGTGTAACTTTAGGAGGGGGTGGTTTGACTAGACAGAGGACAGACAACAGGAGAAACATCAACCAAAAATCCAGTGGAGTAATTTGAAAATATACTGTAATTTTTGTCTTCAATCTTTGACTCACTGATATCTGCTGTATTGAACACATTCTCCTTTGAGTTCCCAGAACCATGCTGGTTCTCAGCTTCAACCCAAACAGAAAGTTCTTCATGGTTGATAAAGTCTTCACGCTGTATAACTCCTTTCAAACTGTTGGAACTGGTGACATTGCCTCTGCTAATGTGGAAGACAACAATCCGATTATTATAAGCTTTGATTGAGTTATTTAATAATAATAAAAAAAAAAAAACATTTTTACCTGTTGTTATCTGTTGTCTTCCAGTGCAAGATATAGTTCGTGGGAAACAAATGATCCAGCCCTCGATCCTCCCATGTACAGTGGATGTCACTAATACAGCTCTTCTCATCACATGGCATGAAACACTCAGGTGGGGACGACAGGGCAGGAGGACCTAGAAAACCGGCAATAGATTTCAAAAGTAAAACATTAAATGTAAACCATATTTATCATGCGGTTTAACAAAAAACTACACATCTTGAAAAACAATATTAGGTTTTAACTGATCTGATGCACTTCCCAAAACACTACAGATACTGTATTGTGGATTTACATACTTCCCAAAACACAGTAGACTACAGATACTGTATTGTGGATTTACAGATGATTTTATGAATCAGAATGATTACCAAAGAACTGCTAAAGGGAGAAATAATTGTATGATTAGCTTTAGATGAAACCAAACGATACAAAATGATCATGAAATCTCTATTTATTGAAAATTTCAAATGTCTCAACGGAGAGAGACAAAAGAAACCACACGAACAAGCAACTTTGTTTGAAACCACACACACGGTGGCATAACAGGAAATGTATAAATCTTGTCAACCTCACAGAGCCTTTGCGATAACTTCCTGATCAGTAAAGAAAGCACTTGAATAAACAGCATACGCATCCTGACATGAAACAACCTATTGCTATGGTATTGCTGAAAATATTTACTTTTAATACTTTCTTTATCCATGCAGTTGCTACAAAGTGAGGTACTGCAAAATGGCATTAAAATTGCCAGCGCGTATTATGGAGTACAGTTAGTGCTGATCCAAAGCTTCAATAATGTACAAAATACCTTAAAGGATATGAAGAAATGGTATTAATTTTTACAGCTGCTTCTGTAATTCTATGACAAATAACCAAAGTGCAAGAGTAGTTAAAAAGCAGAGCTACACAGTAATTTTATAAACTTAAACTTTCAGTAGTATTTGCTCCAAACTCAGGTTCATATCTTCATCACCTGCATTCTTGAACTCTGGTCATTTAAAAATAATTAATAACATTTTTTAATAAGATCACATTTTAAATTAATGCTAAAATAAAGGGTTCACCTGTCGATGTGAAACAGTTTGTCTGAAAGACGAGCAGCAGGACGGACAGAATCCACATGTGGGCAGTAAAGAACCGCAGTGCCTTGTGGGAGATAAACGACGTTAGAACGTGAATAGTAGTGAAGAAGAGTTTGAGGAAAATATATAGTAAAAATTAAATCGTATTTGTCCAGTGTTGCCGCACCACTGAAGTGAAATCACGTCAACACAAGTCATCTAAATAAAAACAAGTCATACAGAAAACAAGGTGGGAAATCCCCAAACTACAAATTTAACTCATAACAGTATTTGGCACCGAAATGTTTTACAGAAAGGCAATCAACTGACGTTCCGTATTAAAGATGCCCGGGGTTGATGTTTGACTGACAGTGCGAACACACAAACATCCATTAATGTTTCTGGGGGGTTTTGTTTTTGTGTGTGTGGAGGTAAAATATATCGGTACGTTTTTACCCACGTTAAAACCATTCATGCAGAACACTGTCATCATGTTCTAATAATTTTAGGGGGGATTATCAAGCAATTTCCTCCGGGTTGTTTTCTATTTTGCGGAAATGTCCACAGGGAGCGGAGTAAAGTAGTTTTGCATGAAAGTTGAACATCTATCAACTACTTTCTTAGTTAAATTACTATTTAACTAAGTTACTATTATTATTATATAAGCACACACACTTTTGTTAAGCTTTCAGTGCCTTCGGCGATGTCTTTAGCGACCGTTCCTTATAGTTTCCGCTTTAGTTTAACGGTATCAGTAAATGCATCTCTCTTCAGTAGCGGAATTCAACAACACAAACTGTCAATTTTTATCAATTAAATTACAAGTTTCTATCTATCTATTCAAGTTGGAATGAAAACTAAGTAAGTAACTAAGTAGTAAGTAAGTATGAATAATGTTACCTCGCTTACAGACGCACTGCGGTACGCTGCGATCATTCTGTACCTTGTGTTTGTTTGGAAGCCGAATATGACTTTTGAGGCTCCCACTAACACTCGCCCATTTCTGGTTACCGGCTGTGACGCATGTGGTGACATCTGTAAACACGTGGGTTTTTTTTTTTTTTTTGGGTTTTTTTTTTTGGTTTTTAAAATTTTAGATATTTAAAATAGTCAAAAAACAAAATAAACATTTGGTTTGGATTTGTTTCCCATACGAGTTAATACACGTTCAAAACTGCAAGTGTTAGTATATACATAGTATAAAATAAAACTCATGGAGTTGTCACGGATCAAAACTCTAATCCAGGATGTCAAACTTACGGCCCGCGGCCCAAAACCGGCCAGCTTCATTAATTTTGAAAATACAAAAACAAATTAACACTTTATGTTCAGGACATTTTTTGTAAAATTATTATTATCTAATTGAATATGAATAAATGATAATAGCAATAATAATTAAACATATACTATACGTGTACTTCTTTGCATGAAAACAAAGGTAAAGACATGGACTTATTGTAATTTATCATTTATTATGATATGACTGTATTGGCCCAGCCCACTTAACATCTAATTAGGTTGCATGCCGCCCTTGAACTAAACTGAGTTTGACACACCTGCTTTAACCGTTGAAACAAAATTCTTGTCAATTTCCAGCTCCTCAAACAGATAGAATCACATGTAGCTCCAACACCATCAAAAGTCAATAACACCGAGAAAGAATTAGAATAAGAAATACTTTTTGATTTTCTGATGATATAACAATAGTGGAAGGTATGTTTACACTATAGTTAACGTTATAATAAATGATTTTAATATGATATTAATGGAAGGTTCAGGTTTTATTTAGTGGGGTTGTATGAGGTCCTTGTGCCTAATATTCAGTCTATTGTCTGTCTCCTCTAAACAAACAGCACAGGGGATAGCGACACAGAAATGAAAATATATATATATATTATTCTCCTAAAAGAAGAATTATTTGCTGCTGTGTTTTTGGCCTTGTAGTGTTCCAGTTCTCTCTGATAATACACTGACTGATTTACCTCAATCACGCAGGCATTTTGAAGACATTTTTGCCAAGATGCGTCCAGGCACCATCGGAAATTTGAGAAGCTTTTCCAGGACGGGATTAGTTTTTCTTTTTTGATTTAACCGTTTTTTTTTTTAACTCAGTATCGTAAATGATTTAAATGTGATGTGTGATGTGCACAATATGTGTGATGTGTACAATATTTCAAACGTTTTTTAATTAGCATTTTAAAAAGTATTAGTACACAAAAACGACAATTACAGTAACTCTAGTAAACATAATTCGCTACTTTCCGCAACTGTAGTGAGGGACAAAATCTTGATGAGCTGTTTTTTTTTTTCAGATAATGCAATCCAAAAATTCTGACCCATGATCAAAAAACACTTCCTCATACAGTGCAAAACATAGAAATGTTTTCAACTTATTCAGAAACGCTGTTTTCTGGCCAAAGATTATCAGAGATCTGCAAAACGCCAAAAGGCTGCAACACACATATATATATATACTGTATATATACATATGTAAATATATATATTATTTATATATATAAAAATAAATATAAAATGTATATTTCCTATACATTTATGTATGGTCTATATCAGTGTTTTTTTTCTGGGAACCCCTATTCGTAAAAGTCACAAACTGTAACCCAATAGACATTATTCGTAAACTCCTGGGAAAAATAATGGGAGACGACCCCAAAAAAAATCTATTATGATTTACCGGAGGGTCGTGACCCAGTCTTTTGGGAAACAACGCTCTATATTACATTTTAAACCTTTCTGTTCTGCAGAAATCCTTCCAATAGTACCCAGGTCTCATCTGCAGACATGTTGACTGTATATAACCTGTGACCTCACAATGACTGAAGCAGTTGTTTTTCCATCATCCATTTACCTGTCTGCTGCCACTTCCCTCTTAAATCATCGTTATGACTGTGCCACTCACTTCTCTATTCTGCTTCTCTAAATCCTTTTGACTTGAGTGAATTCACGAGTCAACTTTCGACTTTCTACAGCTCTAAAAGGAGACAGACTAAGAAGTGACCCCGTTGGGTGTAAATGTCATTTATTACAGATATTTAAAACTTTATTTATTTTCCATTTTGGTTGATAAAGACACTTTTGTTTGGATCCCAGACCTTTGTAAAGGAAGAGAACCATGACAAGAAAAGGCTCTAAGAGTCTGAAGGTGCTGAAGGCTGAGCTCAATGGTTGTTGTCACAGCCCTCAGCTCCGTGGAGCCTTTAGTTTCATAAAAATATACGGAGAAATAACAGTAGTTGGAAACCAGGACATAAAAACAGAAGCAGTGTCGTAAATGAGGCGACATTTGATAATACTAAATACAAAAATACATAGAAAATGTCAATCTGTTCCATGTCGAGCGCTTAAAACAGACAAGAAAACCAACATATGTTAATAAATTAACAGACACAAATAAATGACATCCATGACCTTTCAGGACTTAAATGTAGAGCTTTGTTTATTTGTTCTAACACCAGCTTTGTTGACACCACTTCAGCTAATGAAACCACCTTCTGGTCCGATCCTAAAACCACTAAGTGAATACATTAATGACATACTGCATATACATCTATAAACAGATTCCAAGCCCCCTGTGTTGTTTCTGCCCACAGCTGCCTCTCACTGAGTTTTAAAAACCTGAACAATAACACTGACCTGAAAAAGTGGAGAAAAAGTCCTGGACTGTCTGAGAACCTTGAGTGTTTGCTACTGAAGTCCGATCCAGATGAGGATCACAAACTATAATCAATAATTATGGATGTTTTTCCCTTGAAAAAAAAAAGAAAACACATTTTAATATGCATACAAAATGTCTACATCACTTCTTTTTGTCCATGTTGCATTGTGGGAAAAGTGGGAAGCAAGTGGCATTCCGACTCAAGGCAATGTGCCTAGTTAGTTGTTTCAGAGTCTTAGAGAGTCTTTCAGGCAGGAGGGGTGGGGTCAGAGTCTACAGAGGGAGAGGAGTTCAGGTTGGAGGGTGGTGGAGTATCTCTGTCATGCTGTGTTATCACCGCTGTTTCAGCAGTGCTCTGTACATGGCAAAACCCAGCACTGCGAACACTGTGGCACCGACGCTGGCTCTCAGCCAGAAGGTGGAGTTCTTCAGGTCCGCCTGAGCCATGTGTCTGTGGGTGGAGGAGCAGCAGAGACAAATAAAGGTGAGAGGACAAAGAAACACACTGCAGAGAACTGCCGCGAAGCAGAAAGAACAATGTTTGGTTTTCAATAGCGCCCCCTGCATGGGATGGTGCTACCTTGCTCTTAGATTATCAACGTTAACTCAAATTCCGTGGTGGGCGTTCTTGAAAGCAATCACCAAACTAAGAATGTAGACCGGATCAGAACTCGAGTTGAAAATGGTGTAAATATTTGAGAAAAATTACTGAATGTTATTGACATCTAAACCATGAAATACATTAATGTCAAAATCATAGACCACCAGTGACTCCACCTTTACCTGTATGAAAGCTTTAGCTGCTCAGCAGAGCCCTCACCGATGAAGACATCTGCCAACATTTCATCATCATCATCATCCTCCTCTCCCTTCTCCTACTTAGCTCCAACCACAGCCCACAGAGCAGAAGTTGCAACAACCACAATCTATTCATAAAGTCAAAGCTGGGCTGGACCACAACAACATCCACATCACCTCAGGTCTGACTACACTTCAATAATCCATGCAAACATGTTAAAACTGTACACACCACAGGCAGTGTTGTGCATCTGTGATGATGATGCAAACACTAGTCACTCAAGGTTATATTTGCACACAATGTAAAAACCAATATATATATTTAAATCCCCATACTGTTAGAGAACAACATCAAATCCCACACCAGACAGATCCAACATCCAGGGTTATAGACAACCAGCAAAACTGAACAGGACAAAAACCAAACTTTCATTTCTGAACACCAAGCTCTCTTCTCTCCACTGTTTGAATAAACTGTTAAAGAAACAACGAGCAGCCTAGCAGAAGGTAAAAACATGCAGGAGGAGGAGAAAAAGTGCCAGACGCAAATTTGTGTATGAAAACCTACAGTGGAAAAAAAAAAAAAAAAAAAAAAAAAAAATCACAAACAGGACAAACAAATACAAAATGATTTAAATGTTGAATAAAATAATCATTTCAAACATTAAAAAACAACAGATAGTGTTTTATGAATTTCTGACCTACAGGAGAATCAGTCAATGTTGTTTTAAGCGCAGAGTGAACCGTACTAATAAAACCCAACCGTCTCCTGTAGGTACAGATTTCAAGGTTACGAAAAAGGACTGAAATGATGGAAATGAACTGAAGGTCGATCGTGATTTAGTTCTACACATTCACTGCAGGACACTAAGGTTTTCAGCCATAGGCTTCCTATTTCAGCCTAAAGTTTGAAGGTAAAACTACCAAAAATTAGTTTTCATGCATTTTTTTAATTGGCCTCAGTGTATGTTGTTAAATCAGCACAGCACGTGTCAGTGACAAACAAAATGGTACCTCCCTGGTTAGCAGCCTGTGCGTTAGCTGACACACCATGGTCACACAGCGCTCGGTAAGGCTGTGCAGAGCACTGGGGGCTTGGCTGGGGCTGCAGCAGAGACCAAGAAATCTACAGTAACTAACAGTCACTAACACAGACACAGACTTCTGAATACTCTAAGAAGGATGTTATTATCTGTTACTCATTCGTCCAGATTAACCAGAACATAAACCTTCATGTCAACTATAATCTGATAATGTCTTTTAATCTTTCCTAAAACCAAACCTTTTATGCATCACTGACCTTTTGTCCAAACACTGCAACTCTTAAACTCATTATAAAAATGTTCAAATCAGTGCAATGTCCCCACCCTGGGACCAAAAAAGACAATAAGCGTCCCCCGCATTGGGAATGGAACAGCCTTAACCCCACTGTACTGCCTCTATTTATCCAAAGTTTAACCAGACACTTGTATAAGAAGTAGAAAGAGCTTTGGTCAAAATTGGGAGCAAACCCTTCAACTGTCATCATGATGTGGGAACGACCCCTGACCTGAACTCACAAACACACAAACAAAAACAGGACGAAAATAGAGAAACATTTGAAATCAATTCTTACAGCAAGTTACATAACTCCAAGAAGTGTTTGGTTACAAACACACGGCACAATAGCAATCAACAAGACAAAAAAACCTAAAACTACTCAGGTACTACTACAATACTACCTGTCTACACAGTATTACAACCAGACAAGGGGAGTTAAACACATCTGCTACTGTCCTACAGAAATAAAAGCCTGAAAAAAAACAGCTTTTAGAGTATTTAGAAAATTCTAAAACATTAACATGAAGGTAAAATGTTATTTGAAAACCTCTAGTGAGATATTGGCGCAGTGATTTTCAACCTTGGGGTCACCACCCCATGAGGTTGCCTGGAATTTTAATGGGGTTGCCTAAAATGTCTAGTAATTGATTAAAAAAGAGAAAATAAAATGTAAGAAATGTGTGAGGTCAAAATGGGGTCGGAAGCCAAAACAGGTTGGGAACCACTGTATTGACACCTTATTTAAGTGTCTGTTGTCCTGCAGTGGATGTATGGTGTAAATCTGACCACAGATTTTTCCACCAGTTTAACGAGAACAGGACCGGGAATAAATAAAACCCCTCTGTTGTCCACCCTGGACAGTTAGTCTCAGGGTAGGAGACAGAGAGGAGGACAGAGTCTATGTTATACACTACAGCTTGTTCTACATATCAACCTGTTGAAAATGACCCTGCGCAGTTGGGCCTTAATGCTGCGCAGCAGCTCCAACTTGAGGAAGTTCTGACACAGGCAATAGGTGCACTTGTTGCAGGCACATACACAGCATGGACGGGAGTGGCTGCGGAAAGACAAAGAAACGTGTGTGTCTTCACCAGAGCACAACAACAACAACACAAATGCACATACACATACACACACACACACACACACACCCACACCCAACAACACACACACAGAAAATGTGACCGCCAAAGCCAGGGAGATTACATCCTAACAGTGTTTAACCACAAGGTTCAAATGGAATACAAGTGTGAACTTGAAGCCACACCGTTACTATTTACACAACGTTGCAAAACAAGTCAAACAGAAAACATCATTGATGTGATGCGAAAAACAGGAACAGCCACAAAACTCAGAGGTAGAAAAACGAACACCAATAAATCTATGGCTTTTTTTTGCTTAAATGCTTTTTTGTATTAATGATCAAAGTGTAACCTCATCAAAACTGGGAGATGAGTGAAGACGCAGCTACACTCATCATCTGTCTGCCCTGATCTCAACAACAGAGAAAGGGGACAAAGAGAAGCGCTAGGAAAGTCCACAAGTAGACAGAACTCTAGAGATGCTAGAGGGACGTAAATACTCACGGGTACATGGCCATGGTGGTGAGTCTGGTGTACAGGTCTTTGTTAGGAGCCTCAGTCGTGTTGCACGTGAACGGCTGAGGTGGGTGGAGCTTGTGCTTGCGGCAGAACTCGTACGCCGACAGGCTGTAGTGCTGCCGTACCTCGTGCAGGTCAGACTTGGCAGCGATCACCACACACGGCGTCTTGCTGTCGATGAAGTATTGCTGCCAAAGACAAAGGGCTTAGTCATCAATAACTGAGAATTTAATTCTGGTGGGGTCCGTGTTTGATGTGTAATCAAACACTCTGATTACACACCTTGTACACTTTGGCACAGTATTCGAAAGAGCTCGGGTTGTTGATGTCGTACACAAGGCAGACCACGTCACAGGAGAGGTCCGCGTCCGACAGGAAGTCAAAATCTGGCATCACCTCATGCAGCTTTAGGAGTAGAAAACAAAGCGAGCAGCCAGGAAACACAGTGTACAGGTCAGGACGATGAGAATTTGGCAGATTCAGTGATAAAAACTTTTAAAGCAATGAAGACAATTCCTGGGTGACAGTGAACGCCTCACCAGCAGGTACTTCTCCTGACCATAGACATAGGATGTGCTGATGGCGTACAAGGACTTGTGGTCTTCTCTGATCCTCTTCTGACGCTGCAGAACGAACAGAAGGCAAGTCAAATAATTACTAATAAAATCCACATGTGTTAGGTCTGCCAGGATACTGAATATGAATGAATGAATATGATTGGCTGTCACATTACAGTGAAGGCCTAACAGTGTATTCTTTACACAATCTTAAACAACTGTATTCGTTCATTTTAATGATTATAAACAGAGTTCAAATATAATTCATTATAAAAATATCTTCACTGATCACATGACCCTCGTATGGCTTTTAAAACTGACAAAGGCTATAAGCGCAATATAGGGCAGGTACTTTATGACAGAAACATGTTAACACCTATTGGATTCGATGAATTAAATAGAACAAACATCACTGACCTGCAGATTTCTGCCCAGGAAAGCTTGGAGGAAGCCAGTCTTCCCACTGCCCCGTTCTCCCAAGACATTACAGCGGAACACGCTGCGTTGAGTCTGTTTCTTTTGTAGGTCAATTCGCTTGTTACGAGTCACTATAACAAGCAAGATATGGAAACATCATGAGTAATGCAATAGTCCCACAATATCAATGAGTTGTTGTTTTTTTATATAAGGATGTTTACTTTATCAATTTTTTCTTGATGAAAACAACAAAGACTATTCGACTCTACTGAGTGGGGACATCAAAACTGACCTGGGTCCCTGCAACATCTCACCTGTGATTGCAGCTGCTTGTGACTCCTGTTCGTAGATGATGGAGTACCCCAGGTATCCTAAATACTCTAAACTGCGCTGGACATCCAGGTATGTTGTTAACCTGGGACAATTCAAAAGCACAGGGACATTGAATATGGACTTACAGCGCGTCTCTTTGGGGCTGTAACTAATCAGTGCTGCATATAATTAAAATGAGGACTGCTGTGTTTTTTTTAGATATGTTTATATATATATGTTGCACACTCACGTCCACTGTGAGAGGTATCCCTGGTATGTGATCCATCCCTGATCGTTAGTGCAGACAGTGTTGTTTACATCTGGACCCCATGGCACGTAGGGAAACACCTTGAACAAGTCCTTCACCTCCTCAGGTGACAGTGCACAGTCTCTGTCCTGCAACAGGCAAAACACAAACATGTCTAAGCAAGGCTAAACACGAGAGTAACGTTTACATTTGGAATATAAGAGTGAACAAATGTGTCACAAATAATAATAAATTGTCCATCTCTATTAAAAATGTGTCACAAATAATAATAATAAATTGTCCATCTCTATTAAAAAACAAATTAGCATCAAATGCCTGAACACTCACTTTGTCATGTTTGTCAAACACACTCTGGAGGAAGAGGTAAGCGTTGTGATTGAGCTCTGTGGTGCAGTCTGGTGGGATCTTTATCCTAGGTTGAAATAACAGGCATAAAAAAATAAACTGAGATATCAATCTTCTTATGCTTTAATTTATTGAGCAAAAATATTTGTAAGTACATTGAAATAGAATTCACTGATCTACTATAAAAAACACATCCGACCCATGACATGTTGTCTATACAATCTAAAATCTTTCGGTAAATTTGCTTTTTTCTATTTTTTATATACAGTACAGTACATAATTATTTAAAATATTTGTGAACTACTTTTTAATTTTTTTTTTACACTGAACATCTAACAACGACGTGGACCTCTAATGAAACACGTTGCTGATGTGAACTCACAAGGGGAATAGGTATTCCTGTGTGAGCTCCAGGTCATCGTCATAACCAAACCTCCTCAGGACAGTCCAGGTGGTCTCATGCCGGCCTCGCTGTATGAAGAGAGTGTGTAGGAAGAGGAAACCTGCAACGGTCCAGCCAATGAAGCAGGGTCAGTACTTGACAGGTCTTTGGTGTCATGTCAGAGTAGTTGAGTAAAAATAAATAAAGGAGGAAGTAAGGAGGGAGGGGTAGGAACCTTTGAGCGTTAGTCCGTTGTCCTTGACTCCGTCCGTCATGTTCCTCCTGACCACATTCTTTACGTCCTCCAGGGCCTGTGGTGCCAGCGGGGTGTTGAAACATGTTCTCTACACAAACACAAAAGCAGAAAGTAGTTACCTTCAGAGAACTCTTTTTCAAGTCTGGAACATCACGTCACATCGTTCTAAGTGTAAATCATGCCATAATATGTCACAGTGGCGCTCACCTGGAAGAAGTTAAGTTCATTGTCATTGAGGATTCCGTCGTTGTCCAGGTCGGACACTTTAAAGATTCGAGTCAAAGACTTGATGCAGGATGACTTCAGCTGGAGGAGAAGAAATTCTCAAACTTAGGTTCAACTAAAATGAGTGCATTTACATGAGCTTTAATGACAGGAACGGGGAAATTCTTTGAAGACATTAACAACCGCAGTCCATTCCAACTTTAATTAATTTATTTGGTAAACTTTATAAATTCTCACTGCATTCTTTCTGCACCTACTGCGTCAGAACTCACCTCTTTTTCCTCTGGGCAGTAGAGGGGTCCTGTCGGGTGAAGAACAGCCTTCTGGGCATAATAAAAAAGCTCCGAGATGTTCTTCAGGTTTTTGGCAGAGCACTGATGAAAAGAAAACATGTTGGCGCAAACAAGTAAGGGTAAACCAGGGGAAAGGCAGAGAAAAACTGGGCTGACTAGCTACATTAAAACAAATTGTGTGTGTGTGTGGTTGATGTGGTCTGAGTTTACCTAAGTGTCAACACACATCAAAGATATTTTTTAAGTAATATTTTAAGCATTCCTCTCCTTCTTAGTACACGTACTGTATGTTGCTACATATGGAAAGTAATAGTTCTGCATCGAGGCCCCGTCAGCCGCTGAGCCAGCATTCCAACCATGGTGAGCACATCTTTTATAATGAGTCAGACTCTCAGCAGCTGTGTGAGCTTCCCAGATTCATTCACAGTGTATGTGACTTCCCTCACGTCCCACTCTTTGAGCCTGTAACTAATCCAGGCCCAGAGGACATGAATGAACAGTCTCATGACAGCACTGCTGCCTGGTCTCAGACCTGCTGAGGGGGCAAGGTTGATTCCATGAATCAATAAAAATGACTGGCTGTAAGTTGAGCCTGGAGTCAGACTGCAGTCCAGGAGCAAATCAGGCCAAGTCTTTGGTCTTTTAAATTTCATTTAGCCCTTCATTAATATTGATTTACTTATCTGTGATCCTATCTGTGAACATACAATACAATACATATATATATGTATATTCGATATATATTTTTCTTATTTCAATTTAAAGCACCAGGGAAATCAAATGTAAATAACTGCAGTTAAACTTCACTGGGCTCTTACCTCTACACAGGTCTCAATGTCCTGGTATTGATTCATGATTGGCAGAATAGTCTCCATGCTGCTGTGTTCCACCAGATCTGACTTGTTTCCCACCAGGATCAGTGGCACCCTGTCATTCAGTGAAACCAGTTAGTAGTGTGTTTAAGTGTTATATTATTTTAATAAAGTAAATAGTGAGATGTGACACAAATGTAGTTTAAGCTGCAGGAAAGAACCACAACACACGGATACACAATAACACACCTGCTGTCTTTGTCTGTCCTATCATTTATGAGCGGGATCCAGTGACTGGTCACCTGCAGGAAAAAAGACCATAATATTTAACACCAGTTTTAATCAGTTATTGATGGACAACACAAAGCGTCCTGTTTGTAATAGTGTATAGAGTGACATCACTAATTTGATTAGATAAACATCTTTTTCACCTTTTCAATTGACTTCTTGTTGTTGACAGAGTACACTATGCAGATAACATTTG
>NC_024323.1:6876021-6878703 GCF_000523025.1 Cynoglossus semilaevis | reverse complement strand
TTTCCCTCAATAGATAAAATAAATAACTGCATTAAACCAACCTTGGATATTTCTTGATATAGTTGCTCTTCTGACTGTTCTGCTTCTAGGACATAAATAATAAAACAGGTATTGATGTTGTGGTTCTGTCAATAATAATTATAATATCAATGCATCACCATTATATAAAGATGGTAATCAATAATCATGTTTGCACTTATTGGGCTTGGGTTTTACTTATAATTAATTGCTTTATCTAAGTGTGCGTTAATTTAGCTTTCTATTTGTGCCAGACAGACAGTGTGTATGTTTGTGGTGAGGAGTGAATACCAGAATAATCCACAATGTGAGTGGGCACCCTCTCTGGTGTCACATCAGCTGGGATGGTGATCTCTTCAGCTCGTAAGGGAACCTGGAACAGTACAGAACAATAGTACCAGGTACAGCACCGTAGAACAATCTAGATGAATGTGTAGACCTTATTTCTGAGCATACTCAGGAAATCTTAGCAGCTCAAGCACAAATCAAAGTACTAAAGTACTCATCTTGATTTCCAAGCTGTATCACAGACACTCTACTCAGGAAATCTTAGCAGTTCAAGCACAAATCAAAGTACTAAAGTACACAGTGTAAATGGTTATGCAAGACATGTTTTACTTTGTCCTGATGTTTTTAGCAGACAAACACTTTGGCAATAAAATGTGCACTAAAGCGACATTTTGCTATGTATTTTAGCAATTTAATCAGGTAATGACTGGGGGCGGGGCATACATTATGTCAGTGTGATATTAAAGTGATTCATACCTCATCAGGAAATTCTTCACTGACCAGCGACATGATCAATGATGTTTTCCCCACTTTTGCTGTACATACAAAAAATGAAAAACAGAGGAAAATCCGGTTACCATGTGGCATAAAAATAATTTCCAAAGCAGCAAGAAAAGGAGGCGTTTGCTGCATATATTCATATTAACATATATTCAGATATTAATTATTTTAAAAATATACAGTCAAATGTAAATATATATATATATATGAGGTTAGAATATGAAGTTAAAAGGGGAATCAACCAATTGAAAAACAAAAACAAAAACAAAAAAACACGTTGTACTTCCTACTTACAGGACCCAATATTATGGGCAAGTTATATAGAAATATTCACAGAATATAACCTTAACTTTTTTTAAATCACCCAAAAACGGCTGTCAAAAAACGGGAACCTAGTAGTCGAATAAGTAACCGGATATTTTTGTTGCAGCCTTAATTGTACTCATTCCTATACATTACTCAACAACTACAACTAAAGCTTTACTTTTTGGTCACTGTTCATTTTATTTAAATAGGGAAATAACGCGTCGTTTTCACACCAAGCGACATGAAAAGCAGTTGGCAGTGTTTGGATGTGCCGGCACATGGAAACACTGAACAGACAGAGGTTAGCTATCAGATATCAGGCGATGTAGAGCAGGGTGTCGAGGACACGTATGACCAACTGCTCCAAAGATCGAGATGTAGATCGAGTTGATAACAGTGGAATATAATACTGTTTAAAGACTACTAAAATATCTGGCTGCGGTGAACATTCGGATAGTTTGTCTGTCTGTCTGATAGCAGTAGCATTAGCTGCGTCCTTCTCATGCTAACGTATTTGCATAAGCATACCATTTCCTCTTACTTGAAGTATGTTCAACTTACGTTCCCCAACGAGCAGTATCCTCACGTCTTTCCTCATGTCGGAGGTCGGTTGTCTCTACAAAGAGCAATTTTTTATTGTAGCATGTAGTATCTGTCCTCCTCGGAGCTCCAACGAACGGGCCTGCGCACTAACGTCCTGTCGCTGTCAAACTCCCGGTGTCTTTGTAGGACAAAACGGACACTTGTCGAGTTCTCCTCGGTCTTTCCTAAACGCTTTATATGAATTATGCGATTTTTGAGCACAGCAGTATTTCCGTGTTTTTTAATTATAAACTACACATTTTCAATAGTTACACGTTAATACGACTCCTTTTGGCGCTTTCTTCACATTTCGCAGTGGACGTGAGCCTTCCTGACCTCCACTAACCGGCAAGTACGGGCTGCCGTACAGGACAAATTTTGTCTGAAATTTAAAAACAGTATGCTGCCCTCTGTTTGCCAGCCCTGTAATAAAAATAATCAGGTTTATTGTAATAAAATAAAATTAAACACCAAATAAGCGGACAGAGTAGTTTTTCTATAATTATTATATAACCCAGGGAAGCCTTATCTAAGCTGCATCGACGTCGTAGGAATTACAACTTTAGGGGGCGTCCCATTCCCATGTATTGTATCTCATGTGCCCCGTTAAATTAAATAAACCGATCATTTTCATTTGGTTTTATGCAAAATCAACTAATAGCAATGTTAACATTATTTGGAAATTGTATTTCATAAATTGAACATTGCACCATGGAAATAGTATTTAAAGTAAATATAACATTTTATTCATCACTCTTTTATTGAGACAAAGACAAATTTTATACATCACAAATTTATACAAAATACGCTTACAAGTCGCTAAAGCTTTTGATTGCTTTTAAATTCAGTGTTATTTGAGATTCTGGTTTCTGGTCATGTTTTATCCCCTGTTTTCAAGTTGTCCAGTGGTGGATTTACACTGCAGCATTTTCACGTCAGTCCACAGACACATCTCTGTTCACTGCTGAGACATGATGTTAGCTTCCA
>NC_024323.1:6786802-6876003 GCF_000523025.1 Cynoglossus semilaevis | reverse complement strand
AAATGACTGGCTGAACATACTACTGAATATACATGTTCTGGGTTTGTAAACCATCAGTGAAGATACATTCACAAACAATAAGTGTAGATGAATAATTAAGACTAAAAATAACTTTAGTGTTGACATCCTAGCCTGGCCCTACTCACCACCATAGTCCTGCGGTGCCATTGGTCTGGACAGAACCTCTTTGAGAGCCTGAAGCCACTCCCTCCGCTCCCTTTCTTGTTCACACATGAAGACAAATTGTCGTTCAGGCGTGCCCATTAAAATGCCACACTTCCACTTGTTGCCGCGTGTGTGTTTTGGGACACACTCCGTTACAGTGTAGCCATTGCTATTTGTTCCGATGAAAATGACCCCTAACTCCTTTGCGTCCTGTATTCACAGTCATGAGAGCAGAGCAAAAACAGTCATTACAGTAGTTGCTATAAAAGTGCAAGGCTTGACGTTGGAATAAGACAAAACTGAGTCCTCACCATTTGACCTTTGAAGTAGAACAGCTTCCTGTTATTAGAGTCCAAAACAAACCATCTCTTCTTGAACGGCTCCTTCTGCTGTTGGCAAACATAAATGTTAACAGTTTGCACACACAAATTCGCATTTCAGCGTATGGTCAATATTTCCCTTTGTCCCAACAACAGTGTGTGTATGATGTGTGCTATGCACACATCATACACACACTGTTGTACTGTTGTACTGTTGTACTGTTGTACTTCGAAGTTTTAAAGTAGCTAGATTAGCTTAGTAAAGCTAGTGTTAACATTCTCTAAAAATCTGTTGTGTTGTGTTTAAGAACACATTCAAATATTATTTGAAATGAGAAGGAAGGAGTTAAGAAATAGTGTTTAATGTTATGCATTATATGATATTTTTTGACTCTTTTGACCCTGTCATCAAGTTCTTCAGGCGGCCATATTATCAACCACTGGTGCAGACATATTTTCCAAGACCAAATCATGGAGCCAGGCATTACATGGTGCAGTTTAAGCAGGACAGGAAGATGTTTTGATTTTTATAACAGAATAATTGCTTACTTTCACTTAAACAGGAATAACTATCCAACTTACCAGCGGCCCTGTCTTCTCCATGTATCCTTCTTTGAGGTATTTACTTGTTATCATTGGTATCAGCTGGTACAGAGATTACACAGAGGTTACACATGTAGTTGGTTTCAAATCCAATGTTTCATTTTTTGTTTGTTTAAAATACTATCCAGTTGGTATACAGAATTTGAAATCAATCAGAGCAGGTTTATAAATCATACCACAGTTTCAACATCTTATTCCTGCTAAAATTGAAGGATTTAAAAAAATATATATATACAGTATATAATAAAGTGTATTTGTTGCTTACATCTTCATCATTTCCTGTGGGGTAGGCTGTTTTCAGGTAAGCATAACGAGCAGCACGGATGGCATTGAACCATGTGACTATTTCCTAAAGTAGAGGAGAACTTTAATATATCTTCAGGCAAAAATATATAAAAACATATTCATATTAAGTCAGAATGTATTAACTGCAGGTTAAATCTTCAGGGCTTAACACGGTGCTATGTACCTCAGCATTTTCATGGTAAATGTAGAGGTTCCTTATGTGATTGGTGTCTTGGTAGGTGATCTGCAGACCATGAGGATGACCGATCTTCTCAGGCTGAAAAGTTGCATTCATGTCCTTGATGGGGATCACAGCTTTAGGGCCTTTTGACTCCTTCCATACAAATAAAGTGGAAATAGAGTGTGTACAAACCCAAGGCTAATAGCTAACTGTTAATCAAAGTCATATTTAGATTCATAATTTAAGTTGTAGGGCTGCTGGGTTCAAAATTATAAACAAACTACATAGAAATCAGTTCACTTTGAACTCGGCTGCAAAATAAAGTTCAGTTGGTGAAGATAATTGCTGAAAAATAATATGTGAAAATTGATATCTAAAACATAATTTAAGAAGCAGAATGGTCATGGAGGCTCCTTGGAGTTTAACACATTTTAAATAAACTCACATTTTCTTTGTTGTAGTACGTCAGGGTGAATTCCTGCTCTGACAGCACAAACTTCCTCTTCAGAAACTGTGTCTTTTCTTTTCCTTTTTTCCAAAGAAAACCTTCGTGGAAACCTGTCATAGATTCAAATGTTAACTCACAGGATTTTTACTGTTTAGAACATGGAGCTGGTCAGGAGTGAACAAAAATGTGATTGTTGAAATTCCTCCAGCCCAAATGCCTGGAGCTGTTTCTGTCCTGCATGATGTCACCTTTGGCATAATCAAGTGGAGGATACTTGGTCTCCCCGGTAAACTCAGCCCGCTCATATTTGGCCCTGATCCACTGTTCTCGCAGGACACTGTGGTTCAACAGCGGACATGAGAAACAACAGTCAACAGTTGCACTTCTAGTTTTTTTGTTTTGTTTCAGGGAAAGTGCTTCATCAGCGGTCTGTGAATGCTCATTTACAGATACAGGAAATAATAGTCCATTATAGAGAAGTCACAGGAGCGACCTCATGATTTTAACAGCCTGGAATATTTAAACACGACTTACGCGTGATCGTTGTGCTGAGGTTGATAGTAGTACGGTGGAACAGCTTTCTCATACAGGGCCCGGGCACTGGCGTTACCAGTGGACTTCATAAACTTCCCATGAAGACACAAACACATGCAGAGAAAACATACATTTTTAGACTGCCATGATGTCAGCGTGCATGTCAAAAGACCAGTACCTCCACCAGCTCATCCTCCCAGTAGTCCAGCTTAATGGATTTGACCCGACTGGACAGGCTGCGGTGGATGCCAGAGCAATTCAGACACACAAACACTCCCAACTTGTAGGACGCCCAGTCTGGATCTGTGGAGATCAGAAGGAAAGGTTGTCGTTTTATTGGGATCTAAGGACATATTCCACTATTAATATATATATCCTCAATAACACAACAATGAATGTATTATTTAGACAAAAAAATGTTCAAAAAAGGCTTTACAAAAATATATACTTATGTAATTAACTAGACAAGAGCATATATGACTTCAGTGATCACAGAAAAAACAAAAATCATAAAACAGTTATTATCAACTGGTGGTCCACAGGCCAGATCCAGCCCGCCATTCCATTCAAAAACGGCCTGGTGTTTCCTCCCACGGTCTAATTGCAGGTCGATTGTTCAGCCTTTATTATTCATAGCTGACTCCTGGCAAAGGCTACTTTGGTCCCAGGGAGTTTAATGTACTAGAGGGCGAGACGCTCTAACTCTGCAGAAAAGAAACTATTACAATAGAACAATAGAGCGCACCAAAATATAATGGAACAAAAAAAAAAGTGACGTGACTTAGTGTAAACTTAGCTTTAATGGGGTGTGTTGCAGATTTCATTGTTTTGTCCTCGAAAAAAACAGTTAGATCCTGGTTATTGTCCACAGGTTACATTACCAAGTATAGATTTGAGTTCTTACACTTTAAGACCAGGACTCCACTGGGTTTAATTTATTTACAGTAACAAAGGAGATCTTAATAGTCTTTTAGTCTTTAATGTGTATGTTGATTTTCTTTAAATTATATTTGTTGAACCAAAAATTCTATCTTAGACATTGTGCTTTGCTAGTACTGCAACATATATGGTTAAGTCTGACATAAGAATTAACATTAAGAGTGATTTTTATGTGCGTGTATAATTCTGGCCAGGGTTTAACCATTTTTTTGTTTCATGATGGACCTTTACTGCTTCAAGTTTTTACCGTTCTTTTGTTTACTTTGAACAAACTGAAACCAATTATAAGTATCAAAAAAGTAGGAGACAAAACCACATTGAATTAAAAAACAAAACCACTCAAAATCAAATCCAACATTTACTGACCAGGAGCTTAGACTCTGGCGACTTCCCTCTCTTTTTAAAACAATCAAACATGTAGATGAAGCTGGTTCCAAAAATAATTCAAATGTTTCTGTCCTAAGATTCCCCCAATGTTTGTACGGTATGATATCAAAAAACGTTTGTTCTTTTTTACCTGGAGCGTTGCAGTCAGCACACCGACTGTTACACGGCTGCTTCAGCAGCTCCAGCAGGATCTTTCTGTTTCTCTCATGGTTGGCCATCTCCAGGCAAAGGCAGGGACTCCTGTCTCGGTTCTCATCCAATAATGAAGTCCTGGCTCCGAAATAAACATGGTGCGCACATGGTTTTGCATTCGGCAGAGTGCCTCTGGCAAAAATAAAAAAGTGAAGTGGAAGTTGCCACGAACACATAGGATGTTTCAACATTCAGCAGAGAGAAGAGGCGGACCATCCTCCCTCCTTCCTCTGGTGGTGCTGCAAAAATACACTGCTTGAAAACCCAACCCTCTGATAAGAAACACACACTGGTGACACCTTCTAACTGTTGTTGTGATAAGTCTTTATTTGAACCACAACAAAATCCATTGTGTTAAATGTGTACAAAGACCAAGAGGGAAAAAAAATAAGGAAAACAAAAACACTGTGATAAATGTGAAGGTGATGCTGTTTTTTTTTACAAACTTAATAATAAACGTCCTAAGTGCATCAGCATTAGTCCGATGGATTCATACTGTCTATAAAGATTCATACCATAAAAAAAAAAAAACTTAAATTGATTAAATAGAGATAGTGAGAGGTTCGCGATTGATTCGGAAAAGTTGTTTCTACTTGATTTTAAAAAAAGACTTTACAAAACAAATTTATAAATGCAGTTATCAAACACTACTGTACAAAAACAAGAATAGCACACAACACCGCTGCAGCACCATTTATTTTACACCAATTGTAGTAAAGATGTGTGCCATCTGTGAAAGTTAGTTGAGCACCCGTCTTCAGGGATTCAGTTAATTCCAATGAGAAAAAGTGGAATTGTTCCCACAGAGTGTGTTGTTGTAACTTTAATTTATTCACAGGTTGTGAGGCGTCAGACGTACGGCAGCACTGTGTCCATTCCTGTGCTCCTGCCGCCACGGCACTGTTCTGAGTGAAGCTTACTCCTGTGAGCCATAACTGTTTCTTTATGGCCAAAAGAACTGAGGTCATCTGAGGTTCAGGGGAAGTCTTCAGCGAGGTGCTGCAGTGTGTTTTTTGTAAGACCCAGGTGTACAGCATCCAGATAGTGCAGAAATCTGGAGGGGAAAAAAAACAGACACAGCTGAGATGTTAATGATGTGTTCATTTTGAAGTGCTCTGTGAAGTCCCACCAACAGAATTGATTAAATAATAGTTCTTAAACAAAAACCAAAATAAAAGTTGCTGCTTGCCCACCTTCGTTTGATCTTGCCCTTCTCCTTCAGTTGCTCCGTTCTGCAGATGTCGCGTAGAACAGGCAGATACTCGACGGCAGCTGCTGCTCTGTTTCCCAGACTAACCACTCCTCGGAGCAGCAGACTCTCCATCATCTCTCTCCGCCTCTGCACCAGCCTGACGTTTGTTTTGCGAAACATTATTGTTAGTACTTTAAGTTAAACACTGTTTAGAATTACTTTCAGCCAAAGTCGTACTCACTGTGGTGGACAGGGACCGTCCTGAGAGAAACTGTAACCATCGCGATGAGAGGCAACAGGGAGAGTCACTTCCTCTGTGGCCTCTTTTCTCACCTCTCCGTCCAGTTCTTGGACCGTGCCCCAGGCTTTAGCTACGGAATCACGACACTTGCGAAAGCTCAGAGCCTCCACTGCAGCCTGGATCTCCAGGACTTGCCCTCCCCTCGTCCAGCTCTCCCCATTAGTCTCAAACCTCCACTCATCTGTCATCCCATCCTTCAACACAGCTCCTGCTGCTGCCATTCTCCTGTCAACAGCGCCTCCATCTGGATACGCCAGCACAGAGGAGTCCAGGTACGACATGTTGTCAAAAAAGTCAGCGATTGAATCCAGACACTGTCCCACCGGGAGACTTCTCAGCCGCTCCTCGGGAGTCAGCACTTTCCTTTTCACCGTTTCTGAGATTAACCCATCGTTGACAACCTCTTGATCTTGAGGGGTCACCGGTGGCTTAGGTAAAGTCATAAAATCATCTTCTGAATCAGAGTCAAAATTGAGTCTATTTCTGTCCAAACACTTTTTTTTCTTGCTGTTCTTTGTCGTCTGGGAGATTTTAACTGGACTGCCATTGTCTGAGCAGTCGCCCGACTCAGCAGCCTGGTCTGGTTTGGGTAAAGAGGAGGTGCGGTGTGTGAGTGTGGTGTGTGGTAAAGGTAGAAGCCTCTCCAGGTTGGTGTAGAGAAGGTCGGCTCCTCGACGCCTGCTGTCCACCAGCAGCTCCCAGCAAACATCTTCCTTCAGACTCTGACTCTGAAAAACAAAAAAACAAGTAAAAATTACAGAGTTGTAGAAAATTCCACAAGGAATCAGGAGAACTTAAGAAAGAAACAAAAAATACCATTCATCCATTTTTTTCCATTTAAAAATAACCTTTTTACCTTTAGCAGCTCCCATATGTCCTCCCCAGGTTGGATGTTCCTCAGGCCTAACATGCTCTCAGTGCAGCCAGTGTCACAGGGAGGAGGAGGAGCCACCACACAGTCTTCTTTTGCCTCTCCATCAAGCTGTGCTCTTACTTCAGATTTAAGAAAAAAGGGAAAAAAAATAAGGATATGTTTACTAGGATTCAGATATGTGTTACAATACCTGCAGAAATATTTTGTTGACAGAGTGACACCTAACAAACATCACCCTTGACCTTCAAAGTTCATATTTCATGTACATATAAAGTGTAATAATTAATGCATTATTGTTTGAAAAGTACAAAAACCAACTGGTGTAAAATTCAGTGTCTCAATAAAAGTGTGAATCTCATGGCAGAATATTTGAGAACTACCGATTTTTCAAGTTTTTTTCCCCTACATTTTTAAAATAAAATTTTTAACTTGACTTTTCCCCAAAATAAAAAACAACAATGAAGATCAATAAACATAAAAATCATCACTATGAACTGCAAAAAAAGGCTTTTCTTTCTAAGAAGTCTTAAAACTATTCACCATTGTTATCGAGATGGTTGAATGGCTTGGCAACATGGCGCCCCCCAGCAGTGCGAGTATAGAACTGCAACTGCAGCAAACTCTGCCTGATGTCACAGCCGTTGAGCCTGAGCAGAGAGTTGATGTCGAACACATCTGTCCTCACGTCTTCAGCCAGACACAGCAGCTGCAGGTAGGAGCTCACATTCGGCTGTGACACACAGACAAAAGACACGTCATCGAGTTTAGTCCATGACTAAGATCCTGTATTATATTCTCACACAGTAGTTACACAGTGCATCTTCACACAAGTTCACTCACCAGCACTGGTGTTTTAAAGTGGATTTCTTCAAAGTTGCCGTCAAACATGCTGCCGAAGGCAGGATCTGAAAAACAAACCAGATACAGTGTGAATCAGAAAGATGAAAATAAAATACAACGTTATAAAGGCTGGTCTTCATTCAACATGGTTGTGGAATTCTGGTTTGGTTTGGAATCTTTTGTATACCTTTAAAATGTTTACCTCATAATTTCAATGTCTCATAATACACATTAACATGAATCCAGCTAAATGTGGTGACTGGAAGAATGGAAACAATCATGAGAGCATTTACACACACACACACACAGGTTGAACACCTGACAGAGTAAAATGTCATCTTTGACTTTGGTCGTCATCTCACCACTGGTCGTGAGGATGACTGGTCTTTTAGTCGTGGTCATGAATGTCTTGATAGCAGCCAGAAACCCTGAGTCCTCTTCAAAAATAACGTCCACCTCCTCAAACAGGATGAGAGACGTGGCCGTCTTCCTGCTCTGCTCTTCACTCTTCTCTTTAGGGCTGAAAGTCAGTTTCTGCGTGGGACTCTTTAGTCTTTCAACATCATTTTTTGTTTTCTTGGAACCAGCTATGCAAGAATAAAAAAAAAAAAAAGGAAAAAGGACAATATCAATAAAAGGTAACATTATTACAAAAAGTAAATATCACTCTGGTTTTAAATGGACTGACCCGTTTGTTCATTCTTCTTGGCATTTTGTGGCTCCTTGTTAGTGGGTCGACCCATTTTGAAGAAACTGGCCAATGAGGTTGGAGCTAGGGAGCCCCTTTTAGCTCCCCTGGGAGACTGTGGAAGTTTTCTGGGTGAGGAGACCACCCTACGAGGGGAGTTGACCTTTCCTAAAGAGGTTAAAAAAAATGGTCAGTTTTCAACTGTTTGGTCTGAAACACTGCAGATTTTCCCCTAACAAGTTAAGCGCACATACTGGGGGAGGAGCCAAGCCTGATGCTACTGCTGCTGCTTGCACCATAGCTGTTAAAGTAGGTGGGTTTGTGGGCGTTGACCCCCTGACTGTCCACCTGATGTGACTGAGTGGCTTCCCTCAGCTGGGACAGAATCAGACGGCCACTCCGCTGAGACGAGGCATTGACCTCAAACACCTTAAGAGAGTGGAGTTGGCAGTTATTCACCTAAAGGTGTTATTATGGTGTTACTCTGTGCCGTACTGAACGTGAGGTGTTCGCACCTTGAAGCCCAGCTCCTGCGCACAGGCATAAACGGCAGCAGTCTTCCCCACTCCAGTGGGTCCTGTGATCAGCATGGTATTACACAACATGTCCTCTGCATCCATGGAGCCTTCCCCGAGCTCCCAGTCAGAGTCTGCAAACAACAGAAGCAGAGCCGAGAGAGAAGATACTGTGAAAAAGGTAAATAAACACAAAACAAACAGGAACATAGAGATAAAAAAAAAAATCTGCAATTTTATTTTCATTTTTCCCACCATTGCTTTCTTCCTCTTGTTTAGTGTCTTTCTGTTTTTTTCTCTCTTCCCGGTCTGCACGCAGCTTCCACTCTTTCAGCCAGCTATGCAAATAAAAATGGGAAACTGAAGCATTAACTTCTGTAATTTTCAAGGGTCATTGATTCCTATATTAAAACTTAACACGTGACGACTATTTATATATATATATATATATATACACATACACACACAAATTTCAAAGAAGCAGTTTACACGGGGATCTTACCTGTGCAGCCTCTTCACTGAGGGGGTGTTGCCCGTGATGTCACTGGAATGCTGCGGCTGATATTTCTCAGTCCACAAAACATCTTCTTTCACCACATCTGTGAAGTCATTTTAAAAGTTATTCATCATTAATCAGACAAAATTATTTGATGAAATATACAACACGTTAATATTCTTTATATGCCCAGCCACACACACACCTTTCTCCACAGCGTCCTGTACCGACGGCAGGTCATCCAGCACAATGACACAGTCGTCTTTACTAGAGTTGGTCAAACTTTTGTCCTTTTCCTCCTCTGGTTTGGAACTCTTCGTTCGTCTTAAGCGGCCTCTGTTTGTTCCCTCTGGCTCCGGTTTGGACACCGTCTCCCCTGAGCGGCTCCCCCTCTGCTTCTTAGGCAGCTTTACTGTGGTCTCTTCTTCATCGTCCATCCTTTTTCTCTTTCCAGTTATGGTGTGTAGTGATGTGGTTTCTACTAGGAAATGCAGAGTGAAATTTAGGGATGTCAATTTTCATTTTAAAAATGCCTTTTTAGTTATATTAAATAATAAACAGCTAAATTAACAGTAACTGTAGTCAGTTATGAAACACACTAACTGTTGCAGCTAACCTGACGGACCTGAGGGAGTGCAGTGCTGCTGCTGGTCAGCGCGTCTCTTCAGGAAACGACTGATGAACATCTGAGTAGGGAAGGAGGGGTTGGAGGCTCTGATTTCTTCAAGGAGCAGCTGGCGAATGCTCTCAGAAATCTGCGGTCTCCAGCCTGACAGCTGAAATGAAAACATAAAATTAAATGACTGCAGTATCTGTCTAAATATTTTAGCACATTACTTCTTAACATGTATAAATATTAAATATCATATCTGAAGTTTAGAAATATCTGATGAACAGGCGACTTCCTCTCTTCCAGGTCAGTGTTCATCTGTACTCTTGGTACTGAGATTAAGAACATCAGAAACACTGATGACACTTTTTTTTTTTTTTTTTTACCTTTTTACAAACAGTTCTTTGGGCTGGTTCAGTCTTCATACACAGAGTGCCACCAACATGTGTATGGGAAACGCATGACTGGCCCCACACCTCTTTCAGTGGACTCAATAATAAGGAACTGGGCCAAGGTAAGGTCGAAAGCGGGCAATCTGTGAATACACCAAAAAACAAACTCTTGATATCCTGTCTCGGCCTGTAAACGATGTGTCATCCAAATTAAAATCATCTGCTCACCATTTGGTTGTTGCCTTATGTGTGTAACTGGTGTGAAGGAGGAGCAGGACAGAGAGTAAGACTCTTTAGTGGCAGCAGCCTTGGCTATCTGTTTCCTGAAGGATTCTGGGAGACCACTCTTGAGGAACTCTCTGCGGGCCCTGAACTGTTCATCATCTTGGGAGTTTTCGGAACCCTCACGGCTGCTGTCGTCAAAGATGGAGATCACCGCAGACATTTTTCGAGCTGTTTTTTCTTTAGACCCTGTAAAAATGGCAATGTAAAACTGTTAGTTTATTTTTTTAAAAGAACAATAAAAGGTGATGATCTTGAATGGGAGAAGACCACCTGGGTCAGACTTGAGAGCTGATGTGGTTTTACCCAGAACATCATTCAAACTCCTCAAAGATTTTTGGGTTTTGCTCTTTTCTGGTGCTGCTGAAGGAGACGATGCTGGAGGGCTGTCCTCCAGGCAGATGACGGAATCCTAACAAATGGAACAACAACACAATGGGTTTTCTGAACAGCAAACTGTTTTAAAATCTCAATTTCTACTTAATAAGGACTAACCAGTCAAAACAAAGTCTTACAGAAAACTCAAGTCACTTTTTAAACATGTAACTGGCTGGTGAGGTTCATTTAAAATATTCTTATACTAGTCTTTGGCAAAACCTGTGTGGGCTGTACCTCATTCTCACAGTAGCTCTTCCTGCTGGTGGCTTCACGTCTTGATGAACGCCTGGGGGCGCTCTTTTCCTCAGCAGTGGCAGCTCTCTTACTCTGCTGCATCACTTTGGCTTTTTCCACTAGCTGTTTTGCCTTCTTTATTTTTTTATTCTCCTTGTCTGGTGCCTGAAAAAGACAAGTGTTATTTTGGACAAGGTCTAAAATCTTCATCAACACCGTTCACTTAAAATAAAGTGAACTCACCGTCGATGACTGACCGCCTCTTCCTCTGTCGGCATCCGCCTTAGAAACATTTCTTTGGACTCTAATAAATTTCATCCTTGTGAAAATGCAAAATATTTAATTAGAAAAAGAAAAAACAACCATGATGTCATATGATGTCAAAGTGCTGACATATCAACTATCTTTACTGATAAGTGTGACTGCATATAAAACTATTCCAGTTAATATGAATATGCTTAGTACACCAAAATAAATATCTAACGCTTAAAAGTAGTCACCTGATGGGACTTTCCTTTGCATCAGGTGGGCCGACGATCTCTGCAACAAAGACTCCATGTTTGCGCCTTGGCTTTTTTGGTGTGGACCTTTTTTTAGGGGTTTTTTGCTCATCCTTCGATTCCCTCTGTGCTCTGTTTTTCCTGACAGCACCCACTGCTGTCACATCAGGAGCTTGCCTGACGTGAGCCTCTCTTTTAGACCTCCTCAGAGATGGCGTAGTGGGCTCCTCTTTTTTGACATCACTGTCAATATTAGTGGCCGCAGTGTCTTCTGCAGACGGAGGAGCTTCTGCAGCAGGACCAGGACCTGAGACGGTGGTGGCGGTCTGGACCTCGTTTTTAGCTTTTCTTCGGCCTTTTGTTGATAGTTTCTTTCTATCTACTTGTTGTTTGTTTTCCTGAGGCTCAGCAGGACCTGTCTCGTTTGTAGGCGGGGTTGTGCGCTCTTTTCCGCAGCACTTTCTGCTTGGTCCACATGGTTATTCTCTCTGGGTAGTTTTTGCTTGGATTGATTCTTCCCAGATTTGGTTTTGGAGCCCTCAATGCTGGACCGCTTGAATGCAGCCATGAACTGCTTCCTGTCCGCCTCGCTACTCTTCGGAGTGTTTTCACTCTCCAAAACAGCAAGTTCTAGATCCTCCTCCTGAAGAACAACATTGGATTTCCTTTTTACAGTTACATTGTTGGGTGGTGATTGGTGTCTAGGCTCCATCTGAGTTGAAGATACCTCTTCTGTATGACCTGCTGCTTTCTTTCTATTGCTGAAGATAGAGGCCATCCTTCCCACAGTCCTGTTTGCTTCCTGTTTTGGTGAGACTGTATGAACCTCAGCCTGGATGGTGAGCGTTCGAGGTGACACTTGGAAAACTGGCTCTCCAGAATCCACATTTTTCAACTGGTCACCGACCTGTGACGCTGCATCTGCTGTCGTTTGCTCTTGATCTTTCCTTTGCTCTTCATGCTGATCCAGACTCTGGCTTTGCAAGAAATCTTCAAAGGAAATTGTGACTGTGCTTTTATTCAATTCTGAAGTCTGGTCCATTTCACCCTCCGTGTTATCATCACACCCGGGTGATTCTGCCCCCTTCATCTCAGGTTCAGGTGGTTTAACCTCCACTTGGTGCCTTTTCTTTAAATTCCGTGAAGCAGTTTTGACTCGTTTGGTTTTATCTCTGACAACTACCTCTGAAGATGACTTAACGCTCTTCACCTCTTCTCTGGGTTTTTCACTGTGACTGGATTTTGAAACATTGTCCTGCTTATTGTTTTCTAGTTGATCAATGACTGTCACAGTTTTGGATTCCTCTCCACAGAGTTGGGGAAAGACAGCTGCCGTTTCACGACCCTGACCTCCACAGCTGTCGGTCACCTCTGTCACAGAGTCTCGGTGAGGTCCATCCAGAATCAGAAAGCTCTCTTCTTCTGTTTGGGAGGCAGCAGCTTCAGGCTCTACAAGTTTCCTCGCAGCTTTGATGGTCTTTCTGCTCCGTTTTGGTCTCCCTGCTGCCTCTGTGCTGCTGAGTTTCTCTGCAGATGTGGTAGTCAGGCAGTTTTCTTTAGACTGTTCTGATGGGCTGGACTTTTCATTTGAAGACGAGTGCTTACGGGTAAAGTAGTCCATGATGTTGTTGGACCGAGGAGGAGAAAAGGGTTTTTCTGCTGGCTTGGCCACAGGAGAGAAATAATTTGTGATTGTCTTAACAACTGGAGTGCCACCATCTTTACGGGTTTTCTTACAGGGCTGTAAAATTAAAGACAACTCTGATTAAGATGAGGATATAATAAAAAACAATTGAAATAATTATATAAAACAAATATTGTACATCGTAGAACAAACGTAAGTAAAAAATACCTGGGTGTCAAAATCCTCAATGAGAGATGCCATAGCCACAACACTTGCCATAGTTTATTGGGACCTAAAGCAACATAAAATATCAACATTACTGGCGCAGTTAAAGTAAAAATAAAAAACAATTTACAATAAATATTGTCTAACAAATATTAATTACATGTTGTAATTGCTATAGTCAATCACTTTTGTTAATATTTGTGTTTATTATTATCTATCAACATTTTGATGTGTAGTCAGAAGAAGTTGCAGCATTAACTGCCAATCCCAGAAGAGAAAGATATCTAGATAATTATTAATAAGTCACTCACTGGTTTTATAATAGAAAAAAATGTATTACATTTTCCAACCCAATGCAACGTCACACCAAGAGTTTACAGGGAGAAGTTTTATCTTTTAAAACATTAGCCTTGATTTACACACACGTCGCTTTAAACAGCTTTGTGTGTGACAACTGTGAAACTGTAAACAGTGAATGAACTGAAGAGCAGAACAAATAGTCAGCGTTAATTCAGTATTAAACTCGGTTGTATTATATGTAGACAGTATAGCCATAAAGACAATTGACAAAGACCACAGGGAAGTCTACGTGTATCATGGTGACCAGAGCAGCTGTTAAGATGAAACCCTATTATTTCGGGCAAAGACGACAAGCAACTCCTACTTTAATACAAGATATGCGTACAAGTACATGAAAGAGAAGGAAACATTTACTTACAAGACAAGACGGTATTTCGCGTCAGTTCCAAATGGTTTTGTGGGTTTAAAAAGAACGGTTCATGGTGAAAACAGAAGTGGACAGCGTCTTGTTGTCCTGAGATACTATGAACCCAGCTAACACAATCTGCCGGGAGCTACTCCGATGTTGCACAGCCTCTCGTGTTCACCAAACTAAGTCCGAACACTCCGCACATGACAGCCAGATACGCGCTCCCGTGACTTAAAATTGTTTATTTGGCCACCCATAGAACGGCTCCGAGTACAAATACCAAATTACATACTGGTTAGTGTATGTTTGCGCTTTCAAAAACGCGCCCGAGAACGAAGAGCGCCAAATATGCACAACCTTCCGCGTCAGAGAATTCAACCAATTATGGCATAGAACAGAAAGTGACGTTTTTGCCCTCAACAAAGATGGCGTCTGTAGTCGTAATTTCAGGAAAGAGAATAAATGACAGCGACCTCTATCGTAGCTCTTGTTGCATTTCAAAGTAGAGTACAGCCTAATGCGTTATTTTTTATCCTTTGGCTAGCAGAAACGTATATTAAATAAATCCAACGTTTACGAATGTTAACGCTGATGAACGTTTTAATTGATAAAACGTTCATTCAAAATGTAATCAATAATAGAAATGATCAGACGAACCGTTGTGTTTTTATCAATAATCGAGGGCTATGAAAGTAGTACCAGCATATAAATATTCTCTGGTTCTTTTTAAGTGCTTTTTAAAAATTCATACATACATCCATACATTGTGTTTTATGATTTTAATGTAGGAGATGCAAAAGAAAAAAATGAGATTAAAAATGAGCGATGAAACTTGTGCTGCTGCTCCTCAAACAGCAGAGGGAGCAGGGTCTAAGAGTTCAGGAAAGCCAAACTGCAATGCGGCTTTTGCCAAGTACCACAGATTGCAGACAGGAGGCAGTGCCAGTAATTCCTCAACAGAGACACGTTTCTCGGGGTATGTTTGCTACTTCTAATATTTTAAACATATTTAAATAACTCTTTTTTTGACTGCGAGAAGTCGATCTTTCAAAAGAATGGATGAAGAAGGGGGCTCAGCCCTGTGGTATTCCTGTAAAATATTGCAAAGATGCAGAACAATATCATTTTAGAGACAAATGCATCAAAAAAAAGTATTTTCCCAGGAAATATGATGATATTAAACATGACCAGAGCTTGTGCGGCACCTTTACAACAGTGAGGCATGATTCACTGGCCTGATTGCAGTCCAGAACCTTCTACTGTTGTTTGGAGTTTAAGGTATCTGTTGAGATGAAAATCTGAATAAGGAACTGTGGACTGTTAGGCAGCTTAAGTTTTATTATACAGGAATAATTGAAGGGAGGGGGTCATTGGCAACATTATATTTTTTTCTTAATACTCAAATGAGGATTTTAGAGAGTAGCTTGTACTAGGAGACTATAATAATGTGTTGTGTTCCATTGTATTATTTGATATGAAGTGTCTTTGGCTGCCATACATTTTCTATGTATACAGTATATGCTTTGGGAAAATAATTCAGCAACAACAGGCAGAAATGTGCAATTTTAAAAATGTTTAATTTATATCTTTAAAATTAAAAACATCTGGATTGCATTCTACCACCTCCAAAGGCACAGTCATACTTAGAGCAGACCAAATTCATAAAACACTGCCACCGAACATTTTTGTACATAAGAAACAATTAACTATTTATAAAAGAAATGACTAAACATTTGTTTTTGTTTTTTTCCACTGGTAAACAATTGCCATTCTTTACACCTTAGAACGCTAAAAGACCAGAGTGATATGTACTTACAGTAGCTGTGGTACCATTAGACTTAATATAAAGGACGAAGTGCTGGTTTGAAGCTAATGAAGCCAGTGAAAGACGTGCACTGCAGCTATGTAAAAACTGTGGGTTTAGAATCTGATAAAAACACAGAGGGTTTGTAGTCATCAATCTTGATAAACAGTGGTTTAAAAACATGACATACAAAAGAAATCAACAATTGGCAGGGCGGAGGACAGTAGGGAAATGACTTTCAATGGAGGACAGAATGGTCAGCAGTTTGATCTTCATACTTTTTTGATAACACTTAAAGGTGCACGATGCACGGAAATTCAAAATAACCTATGAAAACATTGGAATGGGACACAGAAAGATGCAGTGTCTTTGCCACAAGGAATAACAGGGACTGAAGGTGAAGTCAATAATGCACAAAAAGGCTGGTAAGAATGTGTGATAACACGGCACAGGAGGTTTTCTTAGCGACAACTAAAGTCTAAACAGTGGGTAAATATACAGTGGAGAATATCACTGTTTTTACTCAGGCAGACCTCAGAACATATAATCTGTAAATGACAGGATGAGGAATTAAAAGGAAATTTGGCACACAGACGGAGAAGGCAGGAAAATAACAGTGAAAGGAAATCAAGGCAACTTAGGAACTTTCTGGGTGGACAGGGATGAAGTACTTTTAAATATACTGTATGACACAAGGGAGGGGGCTGGGGGTACCACTCTTAGGTGTTCAATAAAAGAAACATGATTTTGTTGCAGCAACTAATAAGAATCACAGAAACCCCAAAAATCACAGCTGTACTTTCACCTTAACAAAGACAGGCTGTGGCAGGCACTCGGAGAACCTCTTTCTTTACAGGCAAATTAAGTCAAACTGAAAACAGAAACATCTTCAAAATCAATGTTTAAACGCTTAAGAAAATATCTACAGAGGTAAACAAAATCAACACAAGCTACTATCACCCAGCCAGACACACAAACAAACACACACCGAGCAATGATCAAGTCAGTTTAACAGCAGAACGTTGGATTTTAAACAAAAAGATACATACACAAACACACACACACACACACACATCCTGCTGTTTTTCACAAACATGTTCACCAACTAAATCAATCAGAGTTGATTTAGTAAATCAACCAAGTGGTATATTTTGTCAAAACACAAACACACATCACAGTATTCTCATAATGACTTGTTCGGCAGTGACAATTTGGGGTGCGAGGGCCGAAGATATTCAGCCAGGAGACAGCAAGGCTACTGGATGCATTGCAAATGTTATCAGAAAAAAAATAATTCCAAAACACACACATAATCCTGGCATGATTTCTTTGTTTAAAAAAAAAAAAAAAAAAAAAAGCATTTAACTGAGATTAAAACGTAGGTTTCCTCCTTAGACTGACGGTCTGCTTTTAGAACCACATCCTTTTGCAACGCCAGTGATTTTGTGTTGAAAAGAATCTGTGCCAACAGGTAGTTGCATCATCCAGACAGCAGCAGTTTGTTTTGATTGTGTTTGGGTGTGTATGTATGTGTGTGTGTAAATGAGAGGGACATTTACATATGCAGCAAAGGTTTGCACACACAAATACACACATTTTCAGGGTCTATTTACATGTGTCGAGGGTATAAATTATGTGTTTGTGTGTGTTTATTTGACCAATACAACTGAGTGACATCTAACGACGTTTCTCAGCAGTTAGTTGTCAGCTGACCCTGTAGTGAACAGCACTCTCTGGTCAGTTCTGGCCAGCTTTGCAGGCGGCTCCAGAGACTCCTCTCCGAGGACGGCACCATCTGAGGGAAGTGACAGCTCCTGACCTTCATCGTCACTCTCCTCATCCTCTTCTTCATCCTCTTCTGTCGAGATGGAATACAGGCCATGGTTATAAAAACTGTGTGACAAACAATCTCCGCAAAGAACCATTAGATGGAGAAGGATGATACCTTTGTCAGGATCCAGCTGAGTCAGACCCCGGCCCAGACTTGCAAACTAATGGTAAAAATTAAATACGTTAAAATTATGTAGGAATTGTGTGTGTGTGTTTGCAATTGTGTTAAACTTTACCTCTCCCATTACTGCAATGGGGGTCTCTCCTTTGGCCTGAGCCACCCTGTGCTCAATCAGATAATACATGTACTCATCGTACAGCAAGCGGATCAAATGAAAGGAACCGAAACTAGCTGCACTTCGCAGGGTCAAGTCCCTTATTACCATGGAACTGCAAAAGGCAGACGTGTGAACAGAAAAAATAATGTTACACATATTTCCTGTAAGTATGCCAGAAAAACAGGAAGTGACTCATTGTTTCGCTATCATAATGATGAATGTGAGACTGCAGATTTTCGCTACTCTTCAATGTATTTCAGATTTAACATTTCTAGAGATTTGTTAACTATAATAATTACTAAAACCTTTAAATCGAAAGTTGTTATATTTATTTATATGGCAAAATGGCTTTTCAATGTTTTCAAGGATTTCACTTCCAAGTTCCCGCAAGAACCAACAAAAATGATGGTTGAAGTTTTTAAAACGGAAACTAATAGAAAAGACTGGGGTTTTCATTATATGTGGCTTAGTGGCAACAAATGACATTCAGTTCTTGAATTTCACCTGTAGAAGGACCACTTGAGCAGGAAGAGCTTTGCAGCCTTCGGGAAGGCAGGGCTTTGTTGATAGGGCTTTAGAACTTGGGACACCACACCGTCCAGCCATGCAGCCCACTGCTCCAGGGAGTTCTGCTGCTGAAGGGTTAACTTGAAGTCCTGTTCCAGCCTCTGGACTACCCGGTCTTCACAGCGACACACCCATGATGCCTGTTCCTGTAGATGGAGGATATGGAAAAGGACATGATGACGACTAGTCTCCAGAGCAGGACCACAAACAACTAAGAAGTGACACAGGAAGTGATGCTCATTTTAACCGATTTGTTTGAGTTGTTTTGCATTTCTCTGTTGAGGAATGTGACAGGAAACAGAAAGAGAATGAAGTGAAACCACACGTTAACCACAGCATTAATAAGAGACATTTCTCAGAGAACAATAACAACAACAACAACAACAACAGACGTTTAGAGACGAAACCAACCTGAACATTGGCAAAGTCAACGCGGTTGAGGTCGGAGAGCATCTGATTAATCTGGGCTGTGTTCTGCAGGACAGCACGGGCGGCCTGGGCGAGGTGGTTTAGACTTGTGTAGCGACGCAACGTCTGTGCAAAGGCATTGGCTGAAGTAACCTGACAGAGAACAGTGTCAAAGTTATGCTAGATTTTCACCGGTACTGCAAACATTTTCAGAATAGAAAACAAGTAACATATTTCAGACGGAACCCATTTCTGTTTGTATTTCTTTAAGTAGCAGATCATGCTTTTGTTAAACCAGATCTGACTTTGTCCTGCCAAAAATATACTTGCAGGTTTCCAATGCAACTGATGCATCTTATATACCTACACCTACTGTATGATACCATCATATGCATTGACATGAGTCTGTATCATATGATTCCATAGTGTAGCGGTTAGCATGCCTATCCCTGATGGCACCTCCAACCGTTGTAAGTCGTTTTGATTAAAATGTCAGTTAAATGCAAAAATGTAAATTATGTATTTCTTGGTAACACACTGACTGTTATCAAAAACAACTGGCTCAAAGATTGCTACATTAAAAATGATGGAAATCCAACAGCTATATCTAAACACAGACAATACCTTAATGCGGACCATTTCTTCTGGAATGTTCATCATGGCATTAGTCAGCCAACTCTCTAGGCTCTTGGCAAAGTTGCGGATGGCTTGAGTTAAGGCACCTGGTCAGTAGGAGGCAATGTAGAGCAAAATTGTTAAAGTGTATTAAACCGTTTTATTCTCTAAATTTCTCTAGGATGATGCTGCACATTCAGTCTTATTGCAGGCTCTTACTGGGGATAGGCCTAAGGACATCAGGGATGAGGATCTCCACCAGACCCTGGTACAAGCTGTTGTCGCAGTCACGACTCCAGCGCAGCACAGGCTCGTACTTGCACAACAACACCAGGCAGGCCTTAGGAAGACGCTTCTCTGACTCGTCATGACTGTCGGGACACACTCTGTTAATAATAAATATAGTGCTGCTGCTGCACTGGGATTCTAAGAGTTGATTATAAAGACTCAACTACTCACACAGACAATGCAGCGTCTCCAGCCTGGCTTTGGCTGAACCTCCAGAAAGTCTTCCACAGCGTCTCCACCAGGGTAAACTGCAGGTTGACCATGACGTCCAGTATGGCCTGTAAGAGCAGGCTAAATTCATTAACATACGCCAATAATCCAATGTTAAATGGAGTCACGTGATACAGGGAACTGTTCAAACACATGAATATTTTCTTACCAATAATCCTGTTCAAATAAAACTGTTCAAACACATGAATATTTTCTTGACTTTCTAAAAGCTTATGTTGTAATTACTTTGAGACTAAGCCACCACAGAACAAAGGGCCAAGCAACAGAAATGTCAATCCTAAACAATGTGTTGGGTGGCAGTCAACAAAACAGAATCCCCTTTGTTTGTTACCTCACAGTGTTCTCTGTACAGCAGCTGAAAGCTCTTTATGTGCTCCAGTTCAATGCCCTCTGGCAGCGCCTTCCCTTGGAGGTCGATTTCTGTGAACTCTGGGAGAGCTCTAGAGGCATCTGGAAGGCATCAAACTAGATGTTCAGACTCTAATTATATTAGGCAGGGACTAACAGCATTACTTTAAGATGACACTGTACACGGCATCAGCAAACCACTGGCCTATATATATTTGTTAGGCACAAACCTAGGAACTGCTGGTACTGTTGGACCTGGGTGCTGATGTCCACATGCCCTGAACCCTGCGGCTGTTGCTGCTGCTGGCCGGCTCCTGAAGCTGTGCCATTGGTCATTCCTTCCACTTTATGGACCGGCTTCAACCTGGTTGGAACAATGAATTATGTCCAATAATGAGGCTTGTACTGATATAAATAAAAGGAGAGGGGGGGGGGGGGGGGGATTAAGATTAATGTAAAACAATCGCTAATGTAAAACAATCGCAGAGACAGAGCTATAAACAGAAGATTAAATAAGAAGATAGAGAGCAGGAATCCACTGTAAGTAATGGAAGTCTTTGAGAGTCTGCACCTCTGTTTCTGTGAGAAGGGCTGCTGCCTCATGGCCAGATGCTGTTGATCTTCCATCAGACGCACAAGAGATGAGCCGGCCTTGATCCTCAGTCCATAGTAGTGGTATTTTGAATTACCTCTATCAAAAGATGGACAATAAGATGTTTTTAAACGGCAACAAACCATTGATCTAAAACATGAGTGTGAAGAAAGAAATGTTTTATCTAAATCATGTGATCAGTAAGTCAAATCATCATACATCATTCAAATTCTTCAATGTATCCCAATAATTCTCATAAATCACAACACTGTTGGATTTTTATAATCACTTTTCGAAAATGTCTAGAAAAAGTCCATATTTTTTTCCCTTATTCTCTTTTTTTTCACAAACTCCCCCACACACATGCTGTCTGTCTTCATCTCTGCCCACATTTCCTCCTACACTATTTTTGCCACAATTTGCAATGCTTCCAGATAAATCTCTCTGGTCCTGCTGGATAAAAAAACATTGCAGATGTGCATTCAGAGCACTCTATGCTGCTGATGTGTTTAAGTCAAAGGAAGTCAGAAATGTCAAAATAGGTCAACGTTGATTCAGAACTTCTTTGTGTGTGGTAATATTGGCAAGTTCATATGCCTCAACAGTTCAAGGTCAGACATTTACAAGGACTTGTAAGTTTCTAGGAACCATGTATGTGAACCTTTAAAAGAAACTACCAAGAATAGTAAAATTATTTGAAAACATTTAAGAGGTAGAAATTGGTTTTGTGAGTTTGTGTATACCTGCGTTTTTCTGTACGAGGAGCAACTCATCTTACCGTGTGCCAAGGCGACGTGTACGTAGCCCCATGAACACAGATCTGATGAGTTTCCCAAAAGACGCAGCGTTAACAGGCTCTAGTTTCTGCTCCTGGCAGTGCAGCAGATAATGGCAGTAGAGGGTGGAACGTGGCAGACTCACACCTTCAGCTGTTTCATAGTTGTCCAGCAACCACTGTACCTGACACGCAGGCAATGGAAATAAGACATAGCTGGTGCAGTTAGCAAAGGCTGATACATTGAAACAGCATACTCAGTTAATATTACATCTGTGTATGTGCACACAACAGTAGGCATGCTTCTTGCAAACACAGCTCATGCCTGTAAAGTGCTCTTAATATTTTGATGTATTTTTTCAGTTTGTCAAGAATTCAGGAATGAAAACACAAATACATTTGTTTGCGTGCCGTGGCATACAACATTGGTATGCAATGAATAAATGATTAGAAAAACTGATGGGATGCTCGCCAAAGATTTTTAAACATTATTCTATGGGCGTCTGTTTGATGAATTTAGGATGAAAAAAAATAGTGTAAGGGGCATTTCAGGCAAATTTTAAAAAAATGCCACTGGTCTCATGCATACTAATGATATGACAACAATGATGTCATGGTGTTTGTTTTCTATAAGCTGGAAATCACAGTTAAAAACGCTGTACACTGCAGCTAGTTCTAGGTCAGCACCGCTGACACATTCTGATCTTGGAGCCAAATAAGATATTTTTAAATGTGTTTTCCACTTGACAAAATTCAACTATGATGTCATGTCAGTGTGGGTCACCAAGGGGTTGCGTGAATGAGAACAAAATGAGAAGAAATTCCTGCACGTGGCGCCTCTGCATACCTTCTTGTCTGCCGACGGCACGCTACTCTCCTCGCCCTCTGTAATACTCACAGTGGCCGGGGAGGCGCGGGCAGTGTGTGAATAGTTCTGACTGTTGCCAGCTGCCCCTCCGCTACTGGTGGTGGTGCTGCTGCTGCTGTTGCTGCTGCCGCCACCGCCCAACATGTAACCCCCCTGGATCACATAGCTGCCTGCTGTGCCCCCACTGTTGCCTGCCCCATCCCCAGCCCCATTGGTGGTGCCCCCTGTGGTCACCACTGTGGCCCCTCCAGCCGCAGCACTCGCAGGCTGGGCAACAAACATGGACACACCCCCGGTGGTGCCGGCAGTCACTGAGACAGTGAGAGGTGTTCCAGGAGTTGAGGCCTGTGTGCCTGTAGTCGGTTGACCTTCATAGTACTGGGCAGCTGTGGTCTGGGTGTAGAGGGTGGAGTCAGTGTAAGGGAAGGTGCTGGAGCGACTGGATATAACAGAGGGAGAAACAAGTACAGAATAAATGACAGATTTCAACTGTACAAACTAGAAAATGGTGATAAAAGTAACATTCTAACATGGTGCTGGTGGTGTAGTTGGTGTCCCCTCCTTCAACATACTGCACTTGATTTGTGTAAACATGTTGGACTGGCACTGCTGTGAGCTGCTGGACGTAAGGAACACACAAACACACACACATATCATTAAAAAGCTTCATGTGACTGGGAACCAAGTTTATTAATATTAACTTACAAATATTAAACAGACAAAAGTGTTTATGAAGTATCTCTCTCTAGCTCTGTAACTATTTTAGTATTTTAGGTATTCCTGTTACTTTTTTACTTTTATGCAACACCCCTTTCATGTCCCTCACCTACTTATAAAGTTGTAATTTTCCCATGCAGTGCTGGCTGATCTCTGGCTTCTGGTCTCTGACCCTGTCCTAACAGCTGAAAGTGCAAGAAATCCATTGCAATTTATACCTTTTTTAAAATTATGTTCCTGTCTTTGTTAGACTGTAGTATCACACATACTCCAGCCATGTTTGTGGATTGTCAATCCTCACTAACCCTGTGACCCTGCAGTGGAGTAGCTGGAAGCTGACACATTTGGTCACAGATGTAAATAGCTGGGGAGTAGAAACCAAAATAGACAGAGGTTCATAGAGGCGTTCTCTGACTTACCTCCTGGCTAATATGAACTGGCTGCAGACTGGTGACACTGAGCTGGGTTCCTGGCTCAGTCTTTGCTATTTGAGAAGTTGCTTGTACCACTGATCTCTGCTTAGATAAAAACAAACAAACAAACAAGAATCACTATAATTTCAAGGGAAACTACAATGATTTGACTTTGTGAGTGTTATAGAGTGGTGTTTTACCTGTTGAGCTGTCTGTACTTGCTGAACAACCTGTGTAGGAACTCCTGTCTGCACCACAGCTGGGGGTGAACTGGAGTCTGACACACTGTCATTTGAGTGAAGGGAGCCCTCTGAAGAATTAAAAGCATGTACACTATCAGGGCAGCATAAATGTATAATGTAAATATGTAAATATCCAGATTTGTACTTTGCACTTAATTGTGTATGTAAGAACATAATGGCACCTGACCATCATTGTTTACCTGTAACTGTAACAACAATGTACTGAGGAGCAGATTGAGCCCCTCCAGACTGGACAGGGGAGCCCTGGATTTCTGCCGTCACGTACTGAGTCTGAGCAGGCTGGGTCTGTGCTGTGGATGGAGCTTGAGTTCCAGGTGCAGGCTTCTGAGCAGAGATAGAAGTGGCTTGTTCAGGGGGAGGAGTTTGGCCTGTGGGTGTGACAACAGTGGGCGTGGTCACTGTTGTCTGAATCTCAGCCAGGAACTGGGAGGCAATTGCAGGAGTGGAAATGGCATCAGTTTGCCCAGGTGTGACAGTGACACTTGTGCTCTGGGGCTGGGCTGGTGACTGGATCTCACCTACATAGCCTGAGGTGGCCATTATGAGAGCTGGGAGTCACCTAAAAAAGAAATGTCCAGTTATTTTATCATAGAGATAGTCAGTAGGTTTGTTAAAATAAAGTGATTCATTTATACATTATTATTTATACTTTTTTTGCACATTTTAATATCCATTACACTCTCTCTTGGCACATACTCAGAACAGGTTTATATATATATTATTTCCTGTGCTTTCCTTTTTAATTATTTTCTAATTTTTAAAGATACACCTGTGTAATGATCATGTGACAAATATTAACATTTGAATCTTAAATCCTATTTTACAGAAGTTGTCAAAAACAATGGGGCAATCGTGTTAAGATTGTCAAAAACAATGGGGCAATCGTGTTCGTGGCAACTTCAAATTTATATGAAAGGAATCAGGCATCGGACAAGTTACACAAAAAGTTCAAATGAGGTAAATATTCTGTCGACTGTTTGAAGTGGTCAATGTGGTCAGTGATCTCTTTGCTGAATCATCACACAGAACACAGCACAGTAAAAGTATCTTGAAAAAATATATCAAGTTCTCCATAATTACAGGACTTGAACCACTTTTCTTGATTTTAACTATATTTACTCTGTAATGTTGATGCCTCTGAGTGTATGCAGTAACAGTGAAACTAACTGCTCCTGTTTTCTAACTTGCCTAAGCAGAAGTAAAAAAAAATGCCATTGTGTTTGGAGTGTGTGGGTGAAATGTTAGAATATCTGAAGATCTAGCAGATGTCAGAATAATTTGAGGAAAAAAGTCAGTTCTAAAAATCTGAGTGAAAAATAAGATGAAAATAAAATCGAAACACTGGATGAATATGCCACCTTATATCAGGTTATTATTATTATTATTATTATTAGAAAGAATTAATAGTAATTAATAGAATTAATAGTAATAATTAATAGTTTTAAAATTGTTGGTCACACTGACTCAAAAACGGTTGCTAAATGCAATTAAGCATATGATAAATGGGATAGATTACTGCCTTTTTTCTATTTAGCAGTAATAAAGTTATACAAAAGGAACTAGACCATGTAAATGACAGTATATTAAAAACTAAGAAAAATAACAAAAAATTCTAAAAAGTCTAAAAATCTAGAGGTTTATTGTGTAAAATGAAAAGGAAATCAAAGTACAAAATACATTTAGTTTGTTTTAAGTTTGCTCATATAAAACCGTACTGCTCCAACACAGTGGCCTGATACACTCCAGACACGTACAAAAGCTCATTGTTAGATAATGTTAACACGAACGTACTAAATACTTTAGTATAATCTACTAAAAACACAGGTCAAATGATATATATGTCATTTAGAACACATTATATAACAACCTCTTCAAGGGCGCGCCTTTAAATACCAAATACATGGTTAAAAATAAAAGCAAAAGTCTTTTACAATTGTTCTTTACACCATGTCACAAATAGCTGCGGGGATTTTTGCTTTGCAACACTACGGGGATTTTTTACAAACCTTTGTTAATCAGAATTACCCGCTCTTATGACAGGAAGTGAACTAAACCCATGGAGCACCTGCAGAACGCCCCTCTCTGCCACGCCTCTGACATATTGAATGTCTGCCACCTGCCCCAGCTTTCTTAAGTTACATTCTTTACACAGACATTTCACTCGCCACAGTTTGCTCCAGTTTTGCCCTTGCCTCTACAAAGACACTAAACACCACCCCTACACCGAGCTTTTGTAAAGCTGTACTTCGTTTGGAGCTGTTGACGTTACGTACCCACAGACACTGCATGTGTTGATTCGCCCGCTGAAGGAAATAATAAAATATAAGAAGGTTAAAGTGTCTTTATGATACTGTAAAATATAGCAATGGGACCGTCGTAATATGAAGTTTATGCAGCCGCGAACACACGCTTGTCGTGAGATTACTAGGGCGAGCTTTCTAGCAAGGTAACGGGAGCAGCACCTCACTGGTCTCTACAACAACCGCCATTTTGTACCTTTTGCATTTGACATCGCCATAACAACGGCCTGCTTGAGTATTCATCTGTGGCTGCGTCGTCATGGCAGGGACAATCCACTGCCACGCGAACGAGAAGCGGACGAACACACACGCAGCCACGTTCACTCGAGAAACACACTGCACAGATTCTCAACACGTCGTTTAGCTCTGAAGCTAAGCTCAGCTAGCACCCGGAGACAGTTTCCTGTTATGGCTACTGGAACAACAAGGCAGAAACAAGGATAGCACACTGCAGCCTAAGCATTGATGGACAAACAATATCTCTATTATGTTCAGACCTTCACCTCTGGTTCCACGCGTGTATTTCCCACAGGCAATTTGTAACTCTTCTTTTTTATTTTTAAGGCGATTCACTTGTTGTTGTTGATTCCCGTTGCTGGGTTCTTGTCGCCAGGGCTACCGTGGCTATGGCGCTTCGTCCTCACCAGGGCAACTGTTGCTACCCACCCGCTCCCTCCCCTCCCCCGTCCTTGCTCTGATTGGTCGAGCGACGCCAAATTGTCTTAAAGTCATAGAGGCAACGGTTTTCTCTTTTTTGTACGAATTGCTCCACGCCCATTTTATGGAAAATTCCTATCAACCATGGATATTAAATTGTTTTGTTTTACTAAGGCATCTATTCAGAAAGTGTTGCTATTATTTTATTATTCTAAGGCATGTAGCCAAAACGTCAGGCAGGGAAGCTGCTGTGGCATTTTCATATTTTAATGGTTAAACTGGTTGTTATTTAACCTTAAGCAGCCATAAGACCTTCCAATAAAAGTTGTTATACTGTGATTCATTTGCCTTGTGACTGGGAAGTCAGCAAGTCAGTAGTCACTTCTGTTTAAAGACTATGCTTAAAGTGCTGAAGTTGAGTAATGTGGTACAAAAGCATGGAAAAACCGGATGCAGCTGATAAACATTACAGTAATAAACTCTAAACATCAGGACTACAACTACACACCCAAAAGCGTCTATATAGTTTACCTAGTAAACAGACACAAACACAAATAAACATATATTATGTGAGTTGTCATTTGTGTTTTGAACTGTTTTGAGGGTCCTCAGAACTACGACAAATTGAAACTTCCCATGTAATTTTTGTCAAATACAGAGGAGGTCCATGCTCATTGTAACTAACATGATATTTTCTGGTGTCCTCTTAAAAGAGCGACTGAAAAATGAATAATATGAAAGTGGTGACACACAGTCTAATCATCCCACAGAGTTTTTTTTACATATTCTAGTTTGCCATCACACAGTCCTTGAGACTTATTTCATTCTGGTCATTTAAACATAGTACGCAGTGACCTTGTTTACAACTCTTGCTTTCACCTGTGAAAGGTTGCTGTAAAACACTGGAACCCTGAAAAATGTATTACATTTCTGCTCACATTAGTCACTTTATATGTTATAACATTTGTTTTATTAGCTGCTAGTAAAACAAACTCTCTATAGTTTAAATATTTTAATGTTTCCACACACACAAACAGTAAGAAATTAAATGAGATTACATTTTTTTGTAAGATGAATAAGTTTTAAATCCAAAAAGGAAAAATATAACTTTTTTGTTATTTTGGTTTTACTCTCTCAGCCTTCATTGGCTACTATGGCTGTGACATATGGTAATGAGTGTCAAGGTGAAACACACCCCTTAAATGCCACTTTGTTTGCATATTATCGTCACACTAATTTCAAATTCACCATCACCATTGTAATTTCCTAAATGAGCGACCTTTGGCTGTGTGGGTACACAGATAAAAATGTGTTTTATTTTAGTGTGACTCATCGTAGGACTTCAATGTTATCTGACTTTGAAAATGTCACTGGTCCTGTCTCAGTTCACCTTTTGGAGAAGAGATGACACCATAAGCAAATTTCAAGAGAAAGAATAAAACTGACAAGTTATCCACGGTCAAATGTGCAATTAAAATGGCAAAAGCTCATATATATATATATTTACCATAGACTGATGTGTATATGAATAATTAAGATTATGTTGACACAAATGTTACCTCACACAATATCATTCACAATATAACCATATTTACAACCTTTAAATACAAGATCAGGTTCTGTTGTGAATCTAACATAACAGATTTGACGTAACAAATTCAGGTAGCATCCAATCAGGTGATTTCATCGAACAACAGAAGTCGAACCGAATGTGCTTCCAAGCTGAAACCCTAATATACCACAGTCGGTCGCTGATATAATTTTAATTATTTCACCTTTGCTTTTCCTTTTGTCTCCATAAAGGTCGGCATCTGTATCTCTTTTCCAATCAATTGTTTTCTCAGACATGGCCTGCATACGCAGTATATATGTCCCACGGAGGGCTTCAAACCCCTTTATAAACCCTGCCTTGGTCACCTAGAAAGGGACAGCTCTTGCAAAGAAACAGAGAAGCTTTGGGTTGCTCATAGTGAACAGTCAAAACGAAGAACAGAACCGACTCATTTGACACCATCACCTTGTAACTATGTGGAAAGCTGTGGTGTTAGCTGTGTGTCTGCTGGCGGCGGGGGTTGAGCCTATGGAGGATCCAGCATATGGAGTCAAGCTCTGTGGCCGAGAGTTCATCCGGGCAGTAATCTTTACATGCGGGGGTTCACGATGGAAACGATCCCTCAGTAGCACAGGTGAGACTAAATGTGACACTTCACTGTAGATGGCGTTCTTTCAAGCTGTTGCTAATACATTGCCGAATACTGCAATATTAGGATGAACTGCTCACTGTCTACAGCTGTAGGAATTAACTGTCCTTGATGAAATGTTGGTTATCAGAGATGTGTGTAAATGACAACGGTGGCATTGACAGCACTGTAACTGTGTGAACATGGTTGACGCAGATGTCTCAGAGGATCCATTCACCCCCCATCAGGATGAGTCCTCAGAAGGCTTCAGCCCTAACTCACTGGAGAATCTCCTTCAAAGGAAAAGAGACCTGAGAATGACGTTTGGAGAGAACCAGGACGCAGTGTTCAGCCGACCAGCACGTTCCTTCATCACAGAAGAAATCCTGGAAGCTCTGCGAAAGGCTGATCGCAAGGGTCGTGATGTGGTGGTGGGTCTGTCCAATGCCTGCTGCAAGTGGGGCTGCAGCAAGAGTGAGATCAGCTCCCTTTGTTGAGAGTTTACCATTTCAATCTAAATAAAAACATCACAGAGCATAACTATGATTACATAATAACACTTGCTGTTCTTTTATACTGTATGTTCTGACATGTTTATTATTTCTTACTCAGTCTCTTTTATCTCAACTTATGACATATTTTGTCATTAAAATTATAGAAAAAAATACACCCCAAAATATCATACACATTCTATTCCTTTTATTTTTGTATTTAAAGTTTTCACAATTTCCCCAGAATTCTAGGGAATAAAATGCTTTGTAAATATTTCCACAGCTGCATCGTGTCTGAATATATCCTTGTTTTAATATTGTTAGTATTTTCTTACTTTTTCATAGTTTATTTATAAGGATATTAAAGACATTATATGTATATGGACATTGACAGAAATAAGAATTAAAATACAAACACTTAACATTATTAATATTAACTGAGAGTTGACTGTTGACAAAAGGAGAACTTAACTATCTGGTTCAGCAAGTGTTAGGAGATAAAAACAAATGAGTTGGAAGACACACCCACGACTTGGCAAAATAGGAAAGTTAAATAAATATTCCTCTGGCATTTTGCATGGGCACGCAGTCTTTTCAATTTTCACATAAATACAGGAATTAATGCAAATATTATCTATATGTATTTTTTGCACAGCAACTTCAATTAAATGACTGGTTGTACAAAGACAATTTTCCCAAAACAGTTTAACATTTTCTAAAAATGCTTTTAGCCCGTATGATCTCGCGTTAAGATGGAAAGACTGTCAACAAACCTGATTTTATTTTCAAAACATAGACTTATATTGACATTTACACCCGCGGGGCTGAGACACGTCCCTAACAAGTTGGGACAAAGACAAATGATAAACAATGTTTTTTTTATTAGCATGACAGCCACAGCTGCGACATAACCAAATCAAAGCATCAATAATAACTAAATATGACTAGTCCCGTGGTGGCATCTTGATCAATGTCAGGTAGGTTAACACTCAGGGTCATAAAACATTACCAGCGCCCTCAACTGGGCCTAGAGTGTTACTACACATCAGAAGTCACTTTACAACAATATCTATTCGCCTGCTTGAAGGCCTTGGTTTTGCCAGTTCAAAATCTGATTGGTCAAAGGAACAATCTCATTGCCATTTATTTTAGAACAGGCCATGTACCAGTTTGTCTCTGGCCTATTAGAGCACAGGGACATAGAGTAAAATACTATGAAGTACTTATTTAGAATATAATTTTTTTCATTTATATAATTTAAATATAAACATCATCACTGAATCTTCCTCTCTTGAATTGAAAGACTCGGTACCGCCTCACACCGTAGGCTATGCAGTGCTTTACCAGACAAAATGGAAAATAAAGAGGTTTTAAATATACAAAATGTCAAAAATTGGGTCGTGAATTTACTCAACCCTGAGGGATTTAGAGAAGCAGAATGGAGAAGTGAGTGACGACAGTGATAACACCGATGTGAGAGGGAAGTCACGGCACAGGTAAATGGATAACAAGAAAAGGTTAATTCAGTGTGGAGTCACTGGTTATTCACCGTCAACATGTCTGTGGACAATACCACAATATTATTGGAAGGGTTTCTGCAGAAAAGAAAGGATACTCTGGTAAGAGGTCGCATTTTGTTAAAATGTTTGTTTAAAATGTAATATACACACATATAGGAAAGAAAGATATACAGTATATACTGTATGTATGCATATACTATATATATGTATATGTATATACATACCGTATATATAAATGTATGTGGATATTTTGTGTGTGTATATCATCAAAACTAACCTAAATAAATGAATTGTTTCTGTTTTTTATTTTTCAGAAATTAATTTGGGTGACGTATTGGTTCAGGCTCCAAAATACAACCTTGTTCTTCTACACCAAGAACTGCAGCGCTGTAAGTCATCTTGGTGCCAGAATCCTCTCTACCCTGACTAGTTGTGCTCATTTTTAGAATCTGAGCCTGTTTTAATATAATGTGAAACTGATGTTATTGACTGAACAAACTAACTGATGGAGACTTGGCCATGTTTGCTGTCCTCCCTTTACAGTCACACTTAAGAGGCTACTACTACATCTACACAGTAAGTACCAATTTTAATGTCAGAACTTTTTTAAATAAAATGTTAATGTAAAAAATATATATATAAATGCCCTGCTTCTGTCATAAAATATGAATATTTATAGTTTACTGCATTATTACGTTTTTGTTTAGGTAACGTGATTATACTCCTGTTGAAATACATGTAATGTACTGTACATTTTGAATAAAAAAGCCAACATCTGTTGGAAAAAAAAATATTAGTAAGTAGTGTTGGAATATTGCTAGTTAATACAGTAACTGGCTGGAAGGAGTCAGTTCTACCTGGGCAGCCTGAGGCTTAGTTATTGTTTATGAATTGGTCATTTATTCAGAGAGTTGCTGGTTTGAAACTTGACCCTAGCTGGGCTAAAAACAAAGTGCAGCCCACTCCTCCAGTGTGTATGGTCTTAATCTCATTTGGAAAGGTCAAATGTTAAGAGTAATTTCTCCTCAGACAAAAAAAAAAAAGAACTGAGAATTTGCAGAAGAAGAGCTGAGGTTAAAAAAGTAATTTTGTTATTGCTTTCTCTCTTTGTAGACCAGGGGTCGTACACTCATCAGTGTTGGATTAACATAACATACAATAGTATGATATAAACAGCAAGTACACATCTAGTTTCTCATTCTTAAATCACCAACTAAAGCATTTTCCAAAATTTGAATTCAACTAATTTAGAAATTGATCCCAACACTGGGGAATTTGAGGGCTGCAAGTGGTCCCTGGGCCAGATGTTTGCAACCCCTGTTGTATAAAATTAAAAACTGTCTTCAGTTAACATCTCTCTCTCTCTCTGGGCTCAGGTGCAGTCAGTGACGGTGGTGCATGGATTGGACAGCAAACGTTTTATGTTTCAAATCATTCTAAAAAATGGAAAAAGAAAAACATTGGTGAGTCACAACGGTGGAAAGATTTCTACGTTTACATGAGAACTGTACAGACTCCAAGGCCTCTCAAATGTGTGTGTAGGCAGCTGAGACAGCAGCGCTCAGAAAACAGTGGGTCACACAACTGTGGGAGGCCATGTCCCTGTCTGTCTCTGGCCTATCAGAGCGCAGAGGAACGGCGTGAGTAGAAGGACTTAATGAAACACTGGGATTCAGAATAAAATCACCAAATCTGACCTATTGACACTGATGTCGGCTTCCTCTTGACCTCAGCTCTGAGGAGTGTGAACAGCGAGATGGACAGGAGAGCAGCACACAGCTCTGGCCCCGCAGCCCTTCTCTGAAGGAGCCTCCTGGTTCTCCTGCTCCTGTCTCAGCAGCTTCCTTAATCCATAATCTCTATGAATCGAAGAAGACTGTTTCCTCCTCTAAGATCGTCCCTCAAGAGCAGAAGGGTATGAACAACTCACCACAACTCAGCGTCAGACTTACTGAGCTGGTATTTCACCAACAAGTTCTGGTTCTGTTTCCAGGCGACTCCTTCAACAATCAGCAGAGCAACACAGAGTCCAGATCAGAAGGAGTCTACGACGTTCTACCGCTGAGAAACCGTATGAGCTGCTACTTATTCAAACTGAGTTCACATACCAACAGTTCATTGTGTATTTTGGCCACAACCCAAACATTGGGCTAGGTGATGTGGTCCAGAATTTATTAACCATCTATTGTATCTCCAATCACATATTGGTAAATTTACAGAAATGTTACTAAATATTTTTTACTCTTTGTGATACCACCAAATGTGGGCTGTGACCTGTTGTTGGGTCACAACCCTTTTTTTCGAGAACCGCTGCTCCAAAACACTAACACACAGCGTACACTTGTGGCTGAATTCTGATGATTTGTGCTTCTCCTCAGAGATGTGTGAGATTGACGGGAACAAACTGCTGAGAGAGGGCGTGTACGACACTCCTGTGTTCAGACGGACGACTCCACCACAGGGTGGGCTTCACATTTGATTTTCTTTTTCTGGTCTCCCCTATAGCATTAACATGACAATGATGAAGAAATAAAACAAATACATGCAGTATTTTCCACATTCTCCCAGATTCAACAGAGAGTATTTACAACATACAAAGAGTTCAACCCAAACAGTAGGCCAGACCATGTGGTCCAGAATTTATTAACAATTTATCTCCAACTCTATGCAGGGTAATTAAGTATTATATGTGGGTAAATTAATTCCATTTGGTGATACCACCAAATGTGGACTCCGTCCTATTTTTGGGTCATGACCCTTCTTTTGAGAACCGCTGGTCCAAAATACTACATGAGTGTACACTCGTGGCTGAATTTGTGCTTGATGATGATTTGTGCTTCTCCTCAGAGATGTGTGAGATTGACGGGAACAAACTGCTGAGAGAGTGCGTGTACGACACTCCTGTGTTCAGACGGATGACTCCACCACAGGGTGGGCTTCACATTTGATTTTCTTTTCCTGGTCTCCCCCACAGCAAATAAACAAATATGTATAGTATCTTTCAAATCTTTACAGCAGAGTCAGCAGAGAGTATCTACAACATTCCAAGAGTTCCCACGTCTGCTCTCACACCAGGTGAGAACATTAACAACATGTTGTATAATTATACTAATTATCAGTAATCAACTGTGGCAGGTAGTGATCTACTACTGAAGACACAGATTGAGTTTTCAAGCATGAACTGCAGCAACATTTCTGTACATCAAATAATATTTTGTATTTTAGATTTTTTTAATTTAAATATCTGCATTTACTGTGAAGTTTTAGGGAGCAGTAAAGCATGAAGATTTTGAATGAATACTAGAATAAAATGGTAACCTACACCTTCAAGTGTAGAACTTTGATCTTTTAGAAATCAAACAAAAACTACAAATCATCTAAATGCTTAAATGCAATTTTTTTAACCCCCTTTCAGATGACCACCATGAAGACATGGATTGGAGGATTTGACATCCACTTCATAGACCGGAGACAGAATTAATCAACTGTTATACAGAACAAAAACAAACTCCATACCAAAGATATTCCAGTGTGGATTTAATCTCATCCCTGTTTACACAGATCATGCAGCCATTTATATTTACACAGTACAGGAATATTCACACCCTCATACAAACAATTATTCACAACAATTGCAGGTCACCTGGTTCACAGTTTAAATTGTACGCCACCAACACACATATTGCTGTACTTCACACTTGGTTAGAACTGGTTTCAATGGGAATGGCTTCAAGAAATTTAACACAGTTTTTGTTGCAGCAAAAAATTAAATGTAGTCATGCTTTCAAAATCTTTTTTTTTTACATTTTTTTTCCTTATTACCTATATTGTCTAATGCTGCACCTTTAATGTCCCTTACGTCCCACAGAATTCTTCATTAAAACAAAGTAACAGAAATGAGTCAAGACTTGGTCTTTATTGCAGGAAACTTTGGAGAAAGTACTTATATATATGTAGCTAACTTACTCTTACCAGTAAAAGAAAATAAAAAAAAAGAGTGAAAACCTCAACACCACAATATGAAGTAATAATCACAACCATCTTTGCGATCAGTTACCTTCTGAGCATAAGATGAATAAAGATACTTCCCAAGAAGTTGGGGTCTCCACAGGTGTTAGTTTTAGGGTTGAGAATGTTTTAATTCACACAAATGTAAAGTTAATGTAGTGTAGGACTGTTTATATGAAAAAATTCTTCCACTAATGCAGCGGTTCCCAAACTGGTGGGGAGGCCCCCTTGTGGAGGTATTAGTAAGAGGACAGCAGGTCAAATCAATTGATTTTTTAATATTTTGTTATTTTCCCCCACAGTGGGGAAAACAAAACTATTTGTAATGTTATTTTATTTTTTTTGGTAAAAACAATAGTGTACAAATTTCATGGAGTTTTGAAGCAGTTTTGAAACCACTGCCCTAATGGACACAAAACATCCATAAATTACACTTCATCTACAACAGAGCCCAGCAAGAAAAGATATCCAACGTTATCAGACAGACACACAGAACGTAAAAAGAGTCCAAAAATAATAGTGCAAGTCCATGGTTGGATTAAGAAAAGGAAGAAAGAGGGTCAGAGGAAAAAAAAAGCAAAGCAAGAAAGTGATTGGTGCACCTCAACAGGAAAATACACATTTCAATTATATATTATAGTAAACCATAAACCACAACATGACAACGTAGAAGCAACGATCGTAGGAATCAATGTTGAGATCACCGTCGCTGTCCGGAATTTAGCTTAGATATTTGGTATAAAGTAATGTTATAAACAAAAAACGTTAAAAACTAGGGAAAGTCTCATGTTAAAGTGCTGATCTTTTACTGATCTGTCTGACTCTGGCTTCAGCTACGACAAACTAAAGTGTCCCAAAGAAAGATGTTTGTTAAGGAATGCTAAGTGCATGTCGACTGTGTGTTTTTTTTTTTTTAACAGTACCTATTGTAGATCGAACGTCTGCTCTGTATAAAAGGAGCAGAAGTTTCAGAAGTGGACCAATGTTAAAGTTATAACTTTAACATTGGTCTCATCAGCTGGTAAACTCTACATCTCCCCTGGTTTCAGTTCATCTGTCAATGTGTGTTAAGATGGGATGTAGTGCTGGGCTTACAGTGATAGTTGTCTAGCTGGTAGATCTGGCGTCTCCCTGGACGACCACCTGACTACTGGAGTTCTGTGTAGTACTAAGATCAGGCCTGGGCTTGGGACAGTTCGCCGAGAAACTCCTCCAGGACGGAGATGATGCTGCAGGCTTCAGGCAGGTCGCTGTGCTCCGCCCTGGCGTTCTGCAGCAGCACGTCGCCGTTCCCGCAGGCCTGGAGGAACTGGCAGCAGCGAAACAGTGCGTAGTGACTCATCTCCGCCTGACGCACGAAACGCTTCAGGCTGTTCATGTCCTGAATGGCCTGCGGAACAGGAATCAAGAGTTTGACAGGGAAGAATAGGTTTTTAAACACAACAATGCTATTACAGGCGTACAGCAAAACACATTAACAGGTGCTCAGTGCTACAGTACTCAGCCAGAACATCATTGCCTCAGATGGATTTGCTTTTTTTTTACTGCCTCAAACCGCTTTGATGAGTCAATTCATTTTCTTCACTGTTATTATAATTTCTTGTTTAAATAAAGTAGATTCACTGAAATAAAAGCACATGAAGGAAACTGCACTGTTTCTCATCTCTAACAATCCAACCTTTTCAACTACGTTGCACTTTATACAACTACAATAACTGCAGAGAAAACACAAAGTTTGACCTCCAGGTTAAATCTGAGCTGCTGACTGAACCGAGACCTAATGTTTTCTAAAATATATAGAAATTGGAGATTCTTCACCTTCAGCTTAAAATTCTCCAGAATCTGTCTGAGCAGGAAGGGGTTACAGTGTTCTGAGGCATTCAGAAAGGCCTGGATCCAGCCGTCACAGAAACGATTAGTGACTGAAAAACAGAAACACCACAGAGATTTTTCAACTTCGTTGTCGCACAAACATCAGGTTTTCTCCTATCAGAAGTAAATCGTGGAGCCCAGCTTACCGGTGTTTACAAATGTGGGTGGGCTGACGGAGCAGTCAATGACCAGGTTGGACTGTGTGTCCTCAGACATGGCTTTACACAGAGAGGCTGCTGTGGAGTCTTGTTGTTGGGACAATCCCTGCAAACTGGCCGCTTTGATGAACCTGCAGCACAATTCATCAAACACAGATTAAACGGATAGGAAGTTTTGTTCAGAGAATGTTGTTAAAAAGGTTTCTTTTTTTGGTTTGTTTTACACCTGGACCAGGATCAATGTCTATGTTAAAGGACCACAGGAAATAATATTGAAGCTATTTCTCATTTCCTGCTCTAGTGGCAGGTAGAAGAACTAAAAATAAAAAAGTATTTTTTAGTGCCATGGCACAGTAGTATGCTGTGAGAGATCATCAGATGCATGGTGGGAAATTATCCAATTTCACTCCATGGGTCTTAATAAGCCACTAGGTGGCACCAAATGTCTATAAACTAAAGCCTCAGAGCTGTTGAGGAAGTGTATTTTTTTCCCTTTAGTTCCAGTGAGTATATCAGGGTTGGATTCAACTGAACAGAGCTGGGTGTAATAGCGAGTGAGAACATTTAAACTAGTTGATTTTTTTTTATTACAATTAAAGTGCCAATTTATGATTGTTCAGAAATCCACTCTGACTGTAAACTACAGAGTTGGATCAGAGTAGTTACGAAACAGACAGGTGAGACTCACCTGGACACATCAGCTTTGGTCCGTTCATCTGAATTGATGACGTCAACAAGAGTTTGACTCAGAGCCTGTAGACAAAGATATTAAGTTTATGATAATAAAGAAAAAATAATGTTAGTTACCAAGTCCTCTTTCTAATACGCAGTTTTTATACAGTATGATTGAATAATAACTTACAGCGTGCAGCAAGAAGCTGATGTTGCTCTGGACCAGCTGCACCACTCTGTAGATGTGCATCACAGACTCCTCAAACCAGCGGCTCAGGTAGGGACGCACCTCTGTCTCAAGGTTAAGAAGCTGACAGGACATATTTATTTTGAATTACATCTGCAGCATGATGAAAACATGTCTTATTTGAAAATGGCTGGCTGTTCATACCTCTGGTGTCTGCAGACTGCTGTGCAGGCCTTGGACATATTTGTCAAGTTCTAATCTGAATGTGTGTTTGGTCAAGGATCTACAACAACTGCAGAGACAATCACATTTACAAAAGTGCACCAAAGTAAGGACAAGGTAATAAATGGAGTGACATGAACAGTTATGTCTGACATCTTAGGGTGAAGGATATAAGTTCAGGCCCTTTTCAGAGCCACCCATGAAGCAAATGACGTATCCATTTCCATCAACGTCTGGTTGTTCTGGAGACCGTTCGTGCTCCACGAGACAGCAGTAGCAGCCAACGGCCTCCTCTGGGATACTGCAACAAACAAATGCATTTTGTCATATCTTTTGAAAAAAAAGTAAGGATTTACAAATGGCACAAGAAGCATGAGTAATAATTGCCTCAGTTCCACGGTGGCGATGTTGCCCATGCCTCCCAGCAGCGCTCCTTTGCTCAGCCTCCTGGAGATGTAAGTCCGCAGCTCAGGTTCTGCCTCTGAGGGCAAGCTGCTGTCAACCAGTGTGAGGCTGTAGAGAAGGGACACAGTCAGAGTGAATACAAGCAGAGGGAAGAGACAATAAAAACTTGGAAGCCACTCATGTCAATGGAGAGAAGATGGAAAAGGTTGATGATCCAAAGCCACATCCAACACGACATATGACTCACAGCACAGCCACAGCTGTGGAAGAACAATCTCTGACAAGAGCACATTTACGTTAACGGTTCTTTCTCAACACTTTAACAAGTTATCCAAAGGCATTCATTCACTCTTCGCCAAATTCAACTGATGCAAGTCGGCGGCACTCCAATGAGCAGAACAAAGGCACAAATGAAAACAGACGTGATTGTGTAACTGGATTCCCTGAAGTAGCCTGTGAACACGGATGCACAGCACTGGAAGTCAAAGACTCATGACTAGTGAAAGCAAAGAGGAGGAAGAAGACGGAGGGCTCCATCGTTACCTAAAGTCTTCCTGACTGGTTGTGGAGTCTGCTCTCCGCTGGTTCCATGACACATTTTCCCCAGAAGCCTCAGATCTAAGACAATTGACAGTAAACTCATCATCTGCTGCGTTTAAGGGACACGTGCATTTACCTTTGTCGGCATCAGTAAGGAGGAAAGGAAAGTTATAAAACGTACGACTGAGTTAAATCGAAGGCTTGTTTTCTGATCACTTGTTACAGGGACAGGCATCAACCAATCAACGAGGATGTTTATTCATTATTAATTCACTTAGAAAAGGTGTTATAGACTATATTACAAAGTGGTTTCAGAAATAACTGTCAAAATGAAGTCTGTGGGAAAATTTCCATTTATTTTAACTCTAAAGGTTACTTCTGAGACCAACAGTCGATTCCGCGGCTTCACTTCTGCAACAGAATCAACCGCAGACACCAGTGTCGCGCGTACATAAAATACTAAATGGGAAAACATCGTCACTGACCTTGTGCCTTCGTAAAGGTAGATGGTATAGTAGCAGTTGAGCTGGATTTTCTGGCTGTAGCCAGGGATGTCCTCGCTGTCAAAGTCATCCCTCTCATCCACGTCTATTGAATCCTGGAAGGAGGAGGTTTGGGAGGTAAACATGATCCCAGTGCTGCAGGAGACACAGCTAGCAGCCGCCTTACACGGGTCAAAAAACCAAAACTATATGTTAGTTTAGATGCACTAGCGGGTCAAAAAACCAAAACCAAAAACTATATGTTAGTTTAGATGCACTACGTATTTGTTTTAGCTTTAGCAAGTTCGGAATAAATGTTTAAAATAGTCAGGTTGACGTGTATAAATGAGCACTCCAAATGGTGATACTGGAACGTCCCCCTTATTTGACAACTGCGCATGTGCAAAAGTGCACTCATAAAATGCGTTCGGCTAAACTACGAAACGTCGATAGTTCCGTTAAAGAAAAAAAAAAGTAGAAAAAAAAAAAAAGGTAGAAAAAAAAAAAAAAGAAGGAAAAAAAAAAAAAAGAAAAAAAAAAAAAAGCATAGACTTCGGTAAATAAAGGGAAAAAAAAAACACCAAGATTTGAACTGAATAATTTATTATCGTTTGGGTTCGTTTGGTGCAGAAAGATCAGTTTCTACAACAGTTGTATTCGACTGTGAAGTCATGTTCAGTTGAACCCGTGTGGTGATTGTAGTGCCGTTAGGGGCCGCTGTGGCGTTAACATCGATCCCGTCAGAGCCCGTTTTCATTGTATCCTCAGTATCTTCGTATTCCAAATCTTCATCTGTAAAAATGAAAAATTACTCTCAATTCAAGTCCTTAGTTTTAACATCTCACAATCGTCTTGACTTTACCTTCAAGATCTGGTTCATCCTCCTCAGGCTCCTCAACCTGGTCTAGTTTAGGAGGAACAGAATCAAGTCCCTTCTGGTCTAGAATAAATATATACACACACCATTTTGTAACAGGAGGGCTTTTAAAATTTCACTACAGTTTACTTACCTTGAGGTCTGTTCACTCTGCTCCTCCAATGACTGCCATAGAGAGCTGGTCTGCTGATTTTGTTGAGCACAGGTGGAAGCTCTTTCTCTGGCAGGGCTATGCTCTTATGTCTTGCTGGCAAAACCACAACTGGTCCCACTCTTGCCTCCTGTTCCAACACTAGAAAACACAGGGACCTTAGATTTATGAAGACAAAAAGTGCCATCTAGTGGTGAACTGATAGTTGCTACTGCACCTTTACTCATTTTCAATCCACTTCTCCAAAAGGACTCAGACTGGTCCGGTTTCCCAAATCCACGAGGACCAAACTTGCCAGGCAGACTGTGGGTTTGTTCCGGTTCGTTCTGGCTTTGACAGTATCCACACAGGTAGTCATTGCCATCGGCCGACTGCCACCTACAAAAGCATTGACAATTTTTAGGAGAGTCTCCCCCTCCCCCCAGACCTTCCCAACGCAACTTGACCTTTCATTACGACCCATCACCTACCTCCCATTTACAAAAGTACAAGCCTTGTTCAGAGAGTCTGCATCATTGAGTGGTACAGCATTCAGGTGACAGGTGATGTAGAGCTGTAATCATTTTAATCCATCTTTGAAAAGCATTCATCATTTTATAAAGGAACTGGTTTTCGCTGTGACCATTTGTTGATTTTAGTGAGAAATGGACCACATGGTCACCTTCAGGCCTCACCTCAGCCCTGTCCTCATTGTGAAACCTAAAGGCATCAATGACCATTTGAAGCTTGTCATCTTGTCTCCTGGGCAAGAAGCTGGACCTTGATCCAAGGAGCTGGGAGTCGAGCAGGCACCTAGAAGACAAGAAGGAAAAAGCTAAGGAGAAGACAATAATAATATTTTTATCTTAATCTATTGGCTAGATAAAACGGGTCAAAATTAAATAATTTAAAAAAAAAAAAAAAAAAAAAAAGGGGGTGGGGGGTGTACAGCACCACAGTACCCTGGTCAGACATACCTGTTATAAACTAAAACAACTTCTCAAAACTTACTTTCTAGCCTTTTCCAATAACTTAGAGTTCTTTCTTGTTCTTACCCATTTTCAAGGAATACGTATCTGGGAGTAGAGTGTATGTCCGGGGTTAACGTAGCTACACAGCCAGTCACAAACACTTTGAGGCCCATGTGATGTCCAACATTGACTGAGGCCTCCACATTGATGGCATCGCCCAGGAAAAACACATTAGAGCTTCTTTCATACAACCAGTCATCTGTGAAGAGAGACAAAAGTTATTTATTCCAAATTAAACTTTAAGAGTCCATAAACAGTTCTCACCAGTCATTATTCTCAGATCAAACTCCAGTAACTCCACTGCGGCCTGTGTAGACATGAACGGAGCCCAGGTGGGTGTGAGGGAGGAACTAGACAGACTGTATTTCCTAAGAACCAGAAACAAGAACTCATGGATCAGTTTACCACATTTGTTTTTGTAAATGTTTGCCTTTGAAGCCAAACCAACCTCTCATAATGACACTCGATGGGAACCACAGCCTCCTCCATCCTGACCAGCCCGTCAGTGGAGGCCAAAGGAGAATAAATGAGGAGGTTGGTGTAAACCAGACTGTCTTCAGTCATCTGTGGACAAGAGCCCCTTTCATTTAAAATCAAAACTAACATTGCCTAAAATAAATATGAAAACATCCATCCATTACCCAGTGCTTGGTGCCACAGTCTGTTAGCCCGACAACAATCGCGTACTCCTCCCCTGAGGTCACCGTAGCTTTACAGAAGTTGTTCTCCTTCACTCCAAGGCGCAGCTCATCGCTGTTGACAGGAGCGCCGACTCCAAACATGTCAGCTTTGATGACGATCTCCAGCGAGTCTGGATGGCAGGTCACTCTGACAGTGTTCACCTGCTCCTGCTTCACAGACTGGGTCTTCTGCTGCTCAGCCTTGGAGCTGTAGCGCCGGTTGAGCAGGACCTTTTGAAGGATAGCATTTTGTCCCACATGCTGCGGTGGAGGAAAAGCCAGAGAGGATAAAACACAGGCTCCAGACCAGAGGAGAGCAAAAACCAAGCGCTCCATCAGTGTCACCCAGACTCAGACTGCCACAGCTCCTTCCTGAGCCACAGACCTGCAGCCATTTAAACGCTCACCACAGCAGTGCACAGCTGAACACACTCAGCCACCAATCAGCTCACGATTGGACGCAACAGTTGAAACAGTTCTCTGTGGAGGGAAACAAAAAACAAATCTTATAATTTAAATTATTGTCACCTATTGATTTAATAATATTGATTATTGATTTTAAAACAAACAAATCCTGAAAAATAATAAATGGTCACAACTTTTTTTTATTAACAATTGATTCGGTTTTTTTTTATATCTTTAGCATGGAGTTAATATTAACTACACAAGATGTAAAGCCTTTGAGCAGCACACTTCGAGGTCGTCTTCCTGCTCTAAGATGAAACAAAAACAAAAACAAAAAAACCCCTCAAACAATAGAGTCAGGCTGCAGGAAACAGAGGCGACGACACGTCTGCTGCACATCTCTGCACTCATAAGTGAAACAGAGCCGTGAAGATGAACTGGGTGTGTGCTCTCCTCTTCGCGTGGCTGTCAGAAGGTAAGACCAGCTGCTTTACTCTGTTAAGTTCTCAAAGTTTATTTACTGGGAACCATGATAAGGTTAAGGGAATTGATTGTGGGATGCTTTAGAGCTGAAGCAAAACAGTGTCTTCAATGTGTTTGTCAAGAACCAGAGTTTCCAAAGATAAACAAATAAACAAAACAGACAGAGGGAGGAACAGTATTTTCACTCAATGTTTCCAAAGATGAACAAATAAACAAAACAGACAGAGGGAGAGAAGGAAAGACAACCCCCCCAAAAAACAATTTTTTAACGTAATGTTAAGATGCAGAAACCACTGACTTTAATGAAGGTAGGATCGTCCAAAGAAGAAGAAGCAGAGCCTTCATTCCACCTGACCTCTCTTATCTCCAAACTGCTCCAGCTCGAATGCTATCTGTAATGAAAAGGAAAAGTTTGTCATTCAGCAACAGTTTTACTGCAATAACTTGTCTTGTTTTTATTTAAATCCCTCAAAGTAAACAGACCTTTAGCCAGTCAGAACAGGCTCTGACCACATCTTTACTAAGACTTTTCTCTCTCTTCAGCACATGCAGCACTGATCTTCAGATATCTGTCAGTCAACCAGTCCCTGGAACTCTCCTGCTCCCTCCGGCCGAGCCTCGGCAGCTTGAAGAGACTCCATCTGTATCACAGAGACCCTCAGAGTCAAACCACTCTTCTGTCCATGTCGGAGGACGGAGAGCTGAGTGTCGCACCGCAGCACAGGTGGCGCCTGCAGCTCCGAGGAGGACCGCAGTCCCCGGAGGTCAACGTGACCCTGTCCCACTTACAGCAGCGCGACACGGGGCTGTACCTGTGTGAGCTGAGCTACACAGAGGTCACCGACCTGCTCCTCAGTGACCATCAGGTTTTTGTGTTCGTTCACAGTGAAGGTAGATGGATTTAATGTCCAACTCCTCCAGTTCAGACCATCTCAGTTGTTTATTATCAATGACTGGTGTTGGTTTGTGCTGCAGGGAGACCGTGTCACTGCTCTTCCACCTACCTCCCTCTGATGTTGACCATCTTTGCAGCATCAGGACTTCTTGCAGCTGCTCTCCTTTGGCTGGCCACAGACAAATGTGTGAGTCCTTACTATTTTTTAATTTTTAATCGCTTCAAGTTCTCTTTCAATTTTTTTGACTGTCAATAGACACAACCCATCATTTTAAAACTAACTGATGTACTTTCCTTTTCTACCCAGTGTTTATCTGTAATCTTGCTAAGGGACCGTTCCTGTTTAATCTTTGATTAAAATGTAGTATTCTGCTGGGTTTAATATAGAAAAATGTATTTGAATTAAATAAAATTATATAATGAAATTGTATTGAAATTTAACTGAAATAATACATTATTTAGATAAATGTTATGACTATTAAAAGAACATACCCATTGTTTTGCTACCTTTAATTAAAAAAAACTTTTTAATTTTGACTAAACAGACATCAACTGTCTTACTTATATTAAGTATTACCTCAGGAAAAAACAATTTTATTGACTTGCGATGCCGTTTCAAAATCAAACATTGTTTTTTGACTCTGATTTTAATGTGGCCAACTACTCTCATTGTATTTTGATTTCTCACCGACTCGTATGTGAATATTTCTGAAAATGCTGTTGTGTTGCAGCTGAATACAAAGCATCACCACAGACCACAGCCCCCCAGTCATAGCATCTACGAGGTGATGGACAGGAAGCAGCAGAGTGAGGTTACCTCCCAAAATAACCTCGAGATGACCTCACACCTGGAGGAGGAAATCTATCCTGTCTACGCCAACCCGAAGATCATTGACCAACCACAGGACAGCTACTACGCCTGTCCCAGAAAGCCCCACCTCAGAGCCTGACCAACATGAGGAAAAAAAAAACGAAGAAAAAGACAACCAAACCTCAAACACAATCAAAAGTCACATTTAACAGCCAAGAAAAACAATGCTATTTTATTAATATTTGAAAGAAGCTCCATAGTTCATGAAAAGATTTGCTTCGGTGCATGTCATTTTAACGATCACATTCTATGAGGAGAAAGAGATATACAGAGTGGAAAAAAATAAAAACATTACAAGCCACAGACTTCTTGTTAAATCTCAGTACAGTCTTTTTTACTTAATATTAAAAAAAGGCAACAACAACAAAAAAAAAAACTATATCTGATACCCAAGCGTTTCAAACCTCTTACCTTTACAATTAAGGGAGGAAGAAAAAACAACAACAGGAAAGAATCCCACAGTGCTTTAAAAGTGAGACGCTCATTGGTTTGAGGAAAACACAGCATGGCAATGTAGTGTTAGTTCAATCAGAATCAAGGGGAAGGAAGTGAGAGGCAGAGGGGTTTCACATCAGTCACTCCGCCCCGACAAAACTTCCCTCAGGAAACAAACAAAAAATCCCCAAAACAAACAGGGTCAAATCATCAGAGAGGAGGAAGAAGAAGAAAAAAAAAAAATCAACCCTGAAATAGATGAGCCACTTCAGAAGAAGTCGGCCGTTAAAACCCCCCCAAACACTTGTGCATAGTTTCATCGCTCTTTACAACCAGCTCATGATTTTTTTTAATTAATTTTTTTACAAACTCCGACGTGTGAAAGGTTCCACAAAAGTCTGATTTTATCTATTTGTAATAATTACAATAACATTAATACCCGCTGTGGGAGAATATGAGAGAGAGAGAGAGAGAAAGAGAGAGAGAGAGAGAGAGAGAGAGAGAGAGGTTAATGCACAATGTTCCTGATTCAGTCAGGACGGAACCTCATTAAGAAAAACACAATAAAGATTTAAACATACAGCATTTTGCATGTTATTCACCGTCTTAATTTTCTTTAAAAAAAAACAAACAATCAAAAATCATTACATTTTTTTGTTTTTTTTCAATGTAAAGCATTTTTATATATATATAGATTTATATATAAAGCACTCCATTCTCATGTAAAGTCCATTATTTGGTTATCGTGTAACTGCTACGGATTTAGAAACAAAGGGTTTTTTTTCTCTTCCTCTGAAATCCATAACTTTCAGTGCTTAAAGTTGTTTTTTTTTTCAAATCGTCCTCTTTCTTTTCTCTTTTCTTTTAAATCCTCATCATCAAAAGACAAAACAAACAAAAAGAAACGTGTACATTACACATGGCGTGGAGTCGGTACTCTGGAACCCTGGCCTTCCTGAGACAAGATCCACTTTTTCGTGTGTGTGCAAGAAAGTGAGCATTTATGTCTTTTTTTTTAATCTTTTTCTTTATATATTTATATAAAGGAAAAAAAACAACAACATTATGTCAAATCGACAGAAAACAAACAGGCTTTAAGAAAGTCCGTGACGTGGACGTGAACGCAGCACGGACAGAGTCCAACAGAACAAGATGACACTGTTCGATCCCAGAGTTCTGAAGAGTAGCACGAGAAGAAAATTCATTTTTCAGTTGTTGTTGCACTTGTTTTTCAAAATGGAAGCATTTTTTTCCCACCCTCTCGCCAACATTTTCCATAGTTTTAGTTGCAGCTTTTCTTCTACTTCTCTGAACTCCAGGAAAAACTAAAGTGTTTGTAAACTGTCAGTGGCCTCGCAGGAGAAAAACAAACAAACAAACAAACACATTAAAACAGAACCAAAAGCTAACAAACCAAAAGAGTAGGCACCTCTGAAGTGAGCCCCAGGCTCCGACTCATGTCTCGTACTTCACTCTCTCTCTCTCCGCTGCTCACATTTGGGAGAGTTCAAGTCTTTCTACCCCAAACTATGGCCACAGGTCTGTGTGAAATACTTTTTTTTTTTTTTTTTGCTGTATTTTTGTTTTAAAAACATTTTTGATTTTTTTTTTCTTTTTTAAAGGTTTGTAGTCTGAAAATTGGTGCAATACTCAAAGATGATCCATACTTCCTTGGACTATTCCACGATGAAAGCCACTAAGGTAGATAAACGTTACATTAAAAAGAAAAACACACACACACACACACACACACATACTTATTTTAGTCCTTGAGTAAACATTTACACATGAACTGTCCCCCGTCTCCCCTCAGTACTTGTATCATGTTGTTCGTTTAGCTGGATGAGGGTTGAGGCCGACACTCAGTGCAACGCTAGAGGCTAGTAACAATGTACATCAGAATATATGTATTTGTATATTTTTGATGAGCAAAAAAGAAAAAAGTCTAAACCAACAACAAATGTATACTGAAGTGAAGAGAAACACGAGGCCGCAGTTCCTCTGCTGTAATCACCGGCGCTCACACACAGACACAAACCACTTCACGTCACATTCGCACAATCGTACAGTACACGCAATCTTGTGCAAACGCTCCAAATACGACAGATGTAAAATTCGCCTTGTTTTCTTAAACAAAAAAAACAAAACAATATTTCATAAACAGGATTCACTCCAAACTGATGATTAAAAAAACAAACAAACTCAGAAGTGTATGGATGAGACACACACACACACACACACAAAAGCCACTACAAAAAGTGTTCACATTACATTATTGGCGCTTCTATTGATTCAAGTATTTGTTTTCATTATTTTTTTTGTATTACTTTGATATGTTTATGATTTGATTTCTGGGGAATAATATGTCCAGAGGGACAAAGGCTGGAGCTGGGGACTGGAGAAAAGGACAGAGGTCCAGAGGAAAACTATATTCCAGTCATATATACACATACACACATGTATACAAATATATATATATGTATATACATTTATATATGTGTGTATATATTCATATACACATACATATATACATATACATACATACATACACATATACATACATACATATATATGTTTATATAGACATACATCCGTTGTACACTTTGTATGAACTCACATGTGCATATTCAACCCAGGCCTTTGCATTTTAACAGATTTGCTAATTGAATCCTTATGGGTAGGGGAGGGGGTTGGCCATTAGGGGGCCCCAGAACCCTGGTCCGATCCGTGATTGAGAAGCAAGTTCTGCTCAAGCTCCAGTCGAGACTTTGTGGTTTCCAACACCAGACAGGTGGATGTGGAGTGGCTGGAGAGGGCGTCCGGGCGTTCAGTGCTGGTGCTGCATCAGGAAATTCCAGGGCACGTCTGAGACTCCGCCTCCGTCCCAGTCAGCCCTCCTCTTACTCCGCCCACCGTCAGTTGCTTGATTCGAGTCCAGTGTGGAGTAAATGCAAACAGACACAAATAACACAGTCAATAGTGATTGTTCTTCTTCTTCTCGTTGTTGTTGTTGATGTTGAAGGAGTCCTCACTCTGGGACAGGGATCGTCCTCTACGATTTTAAGACTTGGTACCAAACATGAGGTTTGTGGCTGTTTCTTTGGGGTCCCTGCTTGGACCCTAAACCTCAGAGCCAGATGTACAGAGTCCAAATGTTCAGTAAAACTGCAAGAGCGAACCTTCAGGTCGGAGGTGGGAAAAACAAATATCTCCGGCATACAGCTCCCCCACGTGTCAGGTGGGGGGAGTCAAAGAAGTCGGCGGACACGTAGTCATCTCAGCCTCAAAGTGCACAGCTGGAACACACAACATTTTGTAGTTTTCTTTTTTAGTTTATGCCAAAAAACAAGACAACAAAAACAAATATTGATGCTAAAGAAAAGATAATGTTTTTGGTTTTTTTTTTAAAAGAGATGTACCACATGTGACCTGGAAACAGTGCACAGACACATGCAGGGTCAGCGCCCCCCCCGCCCCAACTCTCCAGTCTTCCATTCATCTGTCCGTCCCTTCCACTCCTGCTGGGAATCTCAAGTCTGGTCACACTGAAGATCAAATTAGGATTATGGCGAAGAGAAAGTGGATGGTGGAGAAATCAGTGGGCTCGCTAGTGCCTCCAGCAGGTCATCTAGTGTCATGAGTAGCTCTGTCCACACACTGGGAGACTGAACGCCTGAAGCGTGAAGAGGAGTCACTTCAAGGGAAGCTGCCTGGTAGTCGGGGGAGGTGGAGGAGCTGGGATCAGGGGACGAAAGTGGACGATGGCTGTGAACAAACACCTCTTTGTCTTTGCATAGAAATGGAAGGCTGTCATCAGTCGAGGTGGTCGTAAGAATAACTGAACGCTCCCAGAGTTTAACATAAAGCACCAGTGTGGCTGAGGTGCATCGACATGAAAGGAAGTCGCGGGGAAACCGATGAGGACAGGTGGAACCAGGATGGATGAGGGGGAGATGGGGGGGGGGGTAGTTTGGACTGAACCTTCAAGGACAGAGCTGGGAAATAAAGAGTGGAGAGTGGATATAAAAAGTCTGCAAACCCAAACATGACCAAATTTGACAAAGTGCGAAAAAATGTGAGACTTAACTTTCGACATCTGTGAAATTCAAGTGAAAACAAACTGAAATCGTTCATAGAACTCATCAAATAAAGTGCAATTTAATACTCAGCCCCTGATAATGAAGGACCTGTTTGAGCCCAAAGCACACATCAAATGGAGTAGTTCCATTTTCTTTCCCTTCACTGAGCCGTGGTCCACAGATGTGTAATCTTACTGTTGAAAGGTTTCAGTCAAGAAGTCCTGAAAGGACGTCTAAGGCTTTAAGAATTCAAATGACGACGTCCATCATAAGAAGGAGAAGATTTGGCACAGTAGTCGTATAAAGCTGAAAAAGTCAGGCTGCAGAGAGTTATGTCGCAGGTTTTTACAGCTGCTGGTTGCTCCCGTTTCAAGAATCTTATTTTACCTTCATATTTCAGGACCACGGACAGGGACATTAATTTACATTACGTCTCCCAAAGGGAAGACGGGTTACTGTGTGTTGAGGTAAAGGTGCAAGAACAACACTGCACGGGCGACTTTCAACAAGCAATACCCAGGAGTATGTCACAGAATTTTGCAAATGACAGATTCTCATCTGTAGAGACGGGGTCACTACATTATCATAGGTGCTGTTTTATCATTATTCTTCTAAAAAAATTTAGAATGTTTTCAAAGATGAAAAAATAAAAGAAATCTTGGCATCTTTGATTTAATTTTTTTTAAGCCATGTGTAGACTTTTTATATCCACTGTACCTCTGCACACTGGTTCTGCCCCTGAGGCAGTGGGAGGGGCAAAAGAGAAGCTGAAACACTGCATAAAGAGCGACATAAAAGAAGTGAAGTGATCACAATCCTCAACTCACACCACCAGTTAAAACAGCGACAAACATCAGCACATATTTACACCACAATAGAAGAAAAACAAAATGCACTTATAGGCAATTCTATAAGTCAAATTCCAGGAAAAAAAACAAACAAACAAAAACACATCAAGTGCCTCCTTGCTCGGCTAAAGTGATCTTTGCAGGAGAAAAGAGAAGAGAGAGTGGAAGTGGAGGCTGCCGAGGACAGACTCTGGAGCAGCAGTAGTAGAAAAAAAATTCAACACATGTGGGGCCAGTTCTGAAAGAGCTGCTCTTGGCCTGGAGGCCCGAGGGGAGGGGGGGGGTGGTCTGTGGGGATCCGCAGGGAGGCAGGAGCGAGCGAGGAGGGGTGAGGTCTGCTGCAGTGTTCTGCACTCTGCAGCAGGCAGGCACTCAGTGACCACACCATCACACAGGTTGGCAGGGCCTCCAGTGGAGACGAGAGAAATCAAGAAAAGCTCAGAAAAGAATGAAATGGCGATCGTCCCCCGCCGGAGCCGCCGGGTGAACAACACGGTCCAACAATTCCAGACGCCAAGGCGAGAGATTCTGTCGTAACAGTTTGCAATGTAACAGTGATATTTACTCTGATAGAGAGAGAGGGTGAGGACGAGTGCTTTCACTGCACGGCAGTTCACTTCTTTCTTTGTAATTTCCCTTCACTTTGCTACCATGTCTGATATCCTTCTTGGTCCCACTGACTTGAGGGAAGAAGGACTGAAAAACAAATGAAAAAAAAAAAATCTTCACATCCATGTCGAGTCCAAAAATATGTTTTTCTGGAGAAGCAACGAAAAAATAAGATTGTTTTTTTTTTTGTCTTTTTTTTTTTTCTTCAGTTTTTCATTTGCCAGTGTTGCTTCTCCTTTCTTCTGTCCGTTGGCATCAAAGGTAAAAACGCCTCTGGTTAAGTGCTGTGATAAACCAACTCCAAAGACTCGGCTTCATTCTCTTAGACCGATGCAAAATAGGCCAAAAGGTGGGGAAGAAACAGGCTCATCTTATTTTGGTTTGATGCCTCATCCTCGTCACACACACACACACTCACATACACTCACATTCACACTCACACATAAACAAACCGGTCACTCTCTCTGCCCCCAAAATAGTCACTGGCATAAGTGAGAAGAGTAAGCTGGCTGACGAAGTGCTTTTTTTTGTGTACGTTCTTGTGGTTAGTCCAACACCAGCATGTTACTCTCCTGAGTTCAACCACTCCTGGCAGGGGCTGGGGGCAGGGCGGGTGAGGGGGGGGGGGGCCTCACGGGGGTGGACAACTGTTCTTATCAAACCATATAATCCTTTTCTCTTTCCGGGAGGCCACGGTGCTTGGACGGTACAGTCTGTGGCTTTTAAATATTGCACGTCGATTGAAATGGTGTTCTGCAGGTGGAGTGGATGGCGTTGGGAGGGTCATCGACGAGACCACCGCTGGGAAACAGCTGCAACTTGAGTTTTGTCCTACTAAAAATCATTGAGAGCAACATCAGAGACTGAGAGCAAGGCTGCGGGTGGGCTGCAGATGTTTTGAGGTGCACTGACGTTTCTGAAGTCTTTACAGTTCCGTACAAAAAGCAGTGGTTGGTTTTGCGGACAGCGACATCCCTGTATGCAATGACCCCTCCCACCACCACTGAACGAATCCATCCGTCAGGTAGGATTGACAGACACATTTTGAATGATTCATTTTTTTTAACCTTTGCTTGCAATGATTCAAAGAGAAAAAAACAAACGAACAAAAAAACAAATACAAAAATAAATGGCTTGAACAAGGCGAACAGAGTTGCATCATTCCCTTTGAGCGAACTGAGGAACTCAATCTGCTTTCAAGAATGCACTGTGAGCTGTGGTTGCTTACGTCCAGCAGCAGCAGCATGTACTTTCCACTCAGGTTTCACTGGCTCAGAGATAAGGGTGTGCAAGTGTCTGGATACTTCTTCACCGAGTACAGAGTGAATGAGGAGAGTAGGGCAGACAAAGATTAAGGCTAATATTAGTGATGAGAGACGTGTTTGATTCTGGACCAGCTCGAAGTTCAGCAACCACTTTGATTGAAGGGTCTCGCTTTGGGAATGATGTCTTTTTATCGGGCATTTTCCGAGGTGCAGCACGAAGGACGAAGCGCGCACGTTCAAAGATGGCAGCTCCTCAATGTGTCAGTTTGATTCAGGTACTTGTTTTCACACAGGAAATTCTTCAGAGTTCACTTCAGTTAGGTTCCCTTTCATGGTTGGAGTGAAAAGACCGTCCCGTGTCTCCAAAGTTTGACGCGCAACACTGCCAGAAAAAAAATCTCATGCAGAGATTCACAGAACTGCAACTGAAATGTCTTTCAAACCACCAAAAGGAGCAGAGGAGGACGAGGAGGGTGAGCAGCGAGGATGAAGCCCCGTCCTCCCCCCGTCTCCTTTCTTCCTGTTCCACCCATACTGATTATCTCCACACTGATTTGAAGGTTTTTGCACCTTTTGCTGTTTGTTTACATGGACTCTCCGCTCAGCAGGTCTCCAGGCAGCAGCGTATTGATTGGGGTGGGACTCCCCATCACCCGTCCCTCCTCTCCGCTCGGGGGTCCCCACAGGTTAGAATACTGTTGCACTCCGCCCCAAAGCAGCTCCCCGCCCGTTTTGGCTCCGCCGGCTCCCAGGCCAGTGCTCCCGCTGCTGCCGGCGCTGTTGTTGTTGTTCCAGTGTGGAGAGTGACCGATGGGATGGGAGGCGGCGGACCCCGTCCCACCCATCCGTGCTTGATTGACTCCTGGAGTGGCCTGCCAGCTGGTGGTGCCCCCGAGCAACTGGCCCTGTGCAAAGAAGCGGTTCACTTCTTCCTCCCCGGCAAATTCTGCCAGGATGGTGGTGTTCCCCAGCACGCACCTGGAACAGAAACCCCAGGAAAAACATCAGTGACCAACGGTCGACAAGGAAAACAGCAAAGACTGTGAAGCAGAGCCTCGACGTTCGTACATGTGCAGGGACTTCTGAGCCTTGGCGGCTTCATCCTTAGAGCTGTAGCGCACAACAGCGTTGCCCTGCGTCAGGTTGAGGTGGAATGTGATGAGCGGGCCGTGCTGCATGCACAGTGTACGCAGAGTGGAACCGTCAATCTGGAGATGGACGGAGGAAACAAGGGCAAAAAAACACAGGTCATTCTCTGAGCATGATGGAGTGAATTAACAAGCATTTGGTCCAAAACTTCACCTGCGGAGTGAGGTTCCTCAGAACCAACCAGCTGCTGGTCCTGCTGGAGCTGTCAGTACTCCACGTGGTACCTGCTGTGCACCAAAAAAAAAAAAAAAAAAATCACACAACAACAGTGATTTCTTAGCCTGGAGTTGTATTTTTTTGCTCCTTCAATTCACTAAAACCAAAATGTCACACCAACTGAATGGGAGGTGTTGACGTCTGTAAAAAGGAACAGGAACCACCCAAAGACTGTTGACAGTTTTTAAACCACAACCTTTTCATTCCAGGGTGTAGACTATTCTGCTAGCCACATCAAAGTTGTACTGAAACTGATCCGGCTCAGTGTAGAACACGGCCTGGATGTTGGTATCTGTAGTACTTCTACTGTGTATTAGCAGAGACAGGTGTTGAATTTAGCTCTTAAACCACAGGAAATGTTAAATTTATAGGCTAATGCAACCGTTAATTATCTACCAATTAGGTAGAATGGTAAAGGTTCATCAACAAAGTACAAATCTTTTACACTTTAAACAGTCTCAAAATAAAAAAAAAATCACCTGTTGTGTAAGAGGTGCTCCACCCTTGGCTCAGACCCAGGGAGTTGCCCCCCCAGGTCGAGGAGGGCTTGGGGTTGGTGAGGCCGGGTGGAGGGCGTGAAGGTGCTGTGGCGTTGCTGCGGGGGCCCTGAGGGACCTCCCACAGCTTGTGGGACAGGGAGGCCTGGCTGTGAGAGATGGGCCCCGGAGACCAAGTGGATTTAATCTCTGAGAGTTTACCTGGAGGAAAACAGAAAAAACGTTTAAAAACAAACAAACATAAAAAGAGACAAAACAGCACAATACAATAATGTAACAATAGTTCAGCCCCAACTGCGTCACCTGTGGTATTTTAATCTATAACTGTGAAATGGCATAAAAATGTAAACTAATACATTTAATAAAAACAAAAACTGATGTTCACTGGATTACAATCTAAATTTCTGTTATAAAATCTACTAATTTACCCTAAGAATTTTAAGATCATTTAAGTCAATACTTACTATGAAATGTATCAGTAATGTAATATATTTACTTCAACACATTTAGCTAAAAAAAATTATTGTCATCAGTAAAGTAGGGGAAACAACAACAACACACCACTAGGGGGGGATGCAGGTATGAGATCTAAAAAGGAGGCGGTGTTTAATCAGCAGCAGAGAGGAAAAAAGGACGAAGAAGATTTTAAGGGGTTACTGTAACAAGAGGACGACACTGAAACACAGCAACCGAGCAGCTGCTGTTTTCACCAGATGGTCGTTGTGGCGGGAATATGGATCAAACTGTGTACCTGGGTCGTCCGTCTCCGGGGAGGACAGACTGAATGAACTAGTGTAGGCACTGACTGGCCAATCAGTGGAGGGAGGCAGAGCCTCCATCTGAGATGAAGTGGGTGAGGAGCCTACGCCGATGTCAGCGACACAACACAGACACGACAGAGAGACAAGGCAATACGGCAGCAGAAAGGAAAAAAAAAGTAATGAAGTTGCACCAGACTGAAAGACAGTAAAGTCATTGAGAAATAGATAAAGAAAAAAAACGAATAATGAGAAAAAAAAAATCAATGATCAGAGTTAGAGCAGAAGAACGAAGAACAAAGGAACGACAAGCAGGTTCTCTGGAGGGCAGCGGCTTTGATGCGGTCAGATTTACGGCTAAACCCAAGTCTACAGTACCATCCTGGACACTGTGACCCCCGTCCTCACCTCCACTCCTGTCCCTCAGCAGGTAGCGGTTGACATCTTGGATATTGGTGTTAATGGTGGGTCCACTGGGGACACTGCCAGGAGTCACGTTGGGGTCGGTCTCAGGGTCGATGTTTTGAAGGCCCTTCCAGGGCACGCCTGGGCAGAACTCTGGGGATTTAAATAAATAAAAATAAAAGCGTTAATATTGTGATATTGGGAATAGCTATCATTAACCTCTATTAAAACTGAAAAAAAAATACATATATATAACAATACATACATGAATGTTGAAAAGATAAAAAGAGAACAACGCCCTCTACAGTTGACTTCCTGTCACTCCTCACCTGGCGGCCAGTTGATATTGGTCCCATTCGCCATTTTGTCACTGTTGCTTTTGCCCTGTCCCCAACTGTCCGGGGGTACATTGGGGCTGGTTGGAGACTCGGAGCTGGACATGAGGTTGTATGGACTGTAGGAGTCCTCCAGCTGTGGGGGCTTCCCAGGGGGGCCCAGGTTGGCACCTGAGAGAAGAAGAAAACACAAGAACACAAGAAAATGATTCTGCTAATTTTTTGGATTCTGTTGACACTGAGTTGATATGAAGGATGATATTTAGGTATGACAATTTACCCTAAGTAATCATAAATTATGGTCATGATTAAACTTTTTAAAATATTATTCTAACTGATGTTAGCCCTACTTATAATACAGTTGCCGGACTTTCTACTTGTTATTTATTTATTTAGTTTTGTGCATTGAAATTAATATAAAAATACATTTCTCACCATGCTTGACTAGTGTGGGCTCCAGGGGAGAGGGGTTTCCAGAGAGACTTTCAATGGCGTTGGGATGTGTCCACTGTGAAAGACGCGACTGGGGCTGGGGGGGTTCCTTCATAGTCAAACCCACCTCCATGCAGTTTACATTCATGTTTGGATTCAGTCCAGCTTTAAGGAACGACAACAGAATTTATTGTTCTGACGTGAGATCACAGGGATCGGTGTTGTTTCACCATCTGAAGAGCACAACAACCGTCACTTACACAGAGAGTAGTGGCTGTAGGCGCTGGGGGTCGACTGCGGCTCTTTGGTCTGCAGGTCAGGAAGGCCTGATGCCTGGGGGTGACATGTAAACGAGTCCAAGGTGGATTTGGCGCCACCAGGCTGCAGGCCTGAGTGGGAAGGTGGAGGCTGCTGCTGCTGCTTCATGAGCAGGGCCTGGGCCAGCTGACGCTGGTGCTGTTGGATCTGCTGCTGCATGTTATTGATTGTACGTGCAACCTGGACATGGGCAGAGAAGAGGACGAATTAAAGACTTCTTATATATAAGCAGATGCAGCCTATTACGACCGATTTACTGAAGAAAATGGTTCAGGGAGAGTTCAGAGGGAGACCTACTTGCTGCTCTTGTTGTCGGATGGGACCAGAAACGTTGCGTTGCGCCTGCAACATCTGTTGCTGAATTTGTAAACGCTGGTATGCCTGTGTATCAAGGATAAGAAATAGTTTTTATTTCAGGCCTCTGTTGACAGATACAGTATGTACTACGACTCTCCAGTCCTACTGTACTGTAGTATCACTGCAGTAAAGGACACTCACCAGTTGCAGCTGGTACAGTTGATTCAGAAGGGTCATATGTTGAGGGTTTATTGGTGAGGTTAAAAGTGCAGGATTAAGACCAATGTTTTTTGCTGCAAACTGTAAGAGCTGTGCTTGAACCTGGTGGTAAACACAGGGAACACGTGACGTGACTAAAGAAACTAGAAACAACAACAAACTTCTGTATTCGAGCCTGAATGTACCTGAGGGGAGAGAAACTGAGGCACTTGAGCACGTAGACTAGGCTGGGAGGAGCTGAGAGGCGGCACTGGTGGCTGAGGAAGCTGCTGCGTTTGCTGCATGGTCCGGGCTTGTGCTGCTCCACTGCCGCCAAACATTCCACTCTGCATCTGCTGAAGAAAATTGAATTTAAATATACAGTCTGCTCAAAACCGGTAGACAAAATGCCAAACGTTAGATGGATATTCACAGAGAAAACTATTTATACATTTGTTTCTAATTGTCTCACTGCCTTCAGTTTTACATCATCGTCTTTTAGCTTCTACTCCATCACTTGCTTTCAAACCTTTCAATAATAAACATGCCGCTGTTCTGCAGTGACAGTAAGTGAGGGGCTAACAGTCCCACCTTATCCATGAAGGGCAAACGTGGGTCGGCTGAGGGGTCTTTGGAAAGAAGCGGAGGCCGTGGGCAGCTCATGGGCTTGTTGATGAGCCCGTTGTTGTAGTCGTGGCCGGCGATGCCCATTCCTCGCTTGTCCAGTTCTGTCTTTTTCTCCAGCAGGGCGCTCATGGCCTGGTCCAGACTCATGTTGTTGCTCTTTAGAGCCTCCTCTGCAGGGTCCCTCTGCAGGACAAACAAGAAACTGTCAGTGATGACAGACTGTAATGGAGTTTTTTTTAAACCAGCACAGCAATCAATTAAACTCACAGGGAAGCCCATGTCTGTCAGCTGTTTGGTGAGACGATTCATGATCCAAGCTTCCTCCTGCTTCACTGGGACCTTCGCCTGAAAGAGACGATGGGATTGTTATGACTTCAGCAACATTCTTAGGTGATGGAGATCCTGTGGAGTCAATCTGTAAATATGTGGTTTTTTCTTTTTAACTATTTTCTTACCTTCTGTGGTGCCTTCTTAGATGCATTGCTCCAGGAATTACAGGAGGAGTTGCTCTCCTGGGAGGCAGCACTGTTCCACATGTCTCCCTCCTCAGCCTCCCACTGCCCCCCTGACAAACTCAGCTCCTCACTTCCACCTCCCCATCCATCTTGCATAGGTTTGGGAGCTGAAAAACAGTGTTGATGGGATGTTATTTATTTTATTCCTAATGTGCACAATGAAATATAGCCCACAATAACTGAAACAATACATGGCCACTAGAGGGCAGTGCAGATTCCTGTGGAAACTTTCCTGCATCATAGGTTCCCCTGTGCCATATTGATGTCCTTGGTTTGACTTATCAGGGGGGAATCTTTTTTTTTTTTTTTTTTAAAGCAGTGGGGTATAATCATGTTATACTCTCAGATATAGACGCACTTCAAAAAATATATAGAAAACTGGAAACAATAAAGGCCGAGTTTCCTACCAGGTTTACAGGAAGCAGAAGTCATTGTTGTGTTGCCTCTACTATAGGTGTCCTGGTTACTGTCTCCCCAGCCTCCACAGCTCCCGGTTGGTTTGCCCCAGGCGGAGGTGCCGTTGTCCACAGTGACAGGAGAGGGCGCAGGTTCGCCCCAAGAGCTCTCTGATTTAGTGTGGGAGTTTGGTAGCTCTCCCCAACCTGGAGGACACACAAGGACAAGAGCAGCCTGTAAAAACGCTTTACTGCACAGACAGAAACGTCTTAACAATCACTTCTGTACAAAACGGCTAACTCTGGGGAATTGTTTACATGACGAACCTTCCTAAAAAGAAAAAGAAAATATACAATATGAAGAATAACTGCACAGGAAAAACTGTGTTACTTTGAGCCTTGTTAGCAAGTTGTTTAGGCTAATAAATAAACTTTGCCTCCATTAATATCAGTTATTATTCTTCTATTCTGCATACATTTAAATGTTTCCCATTTGTTACAATAGGTGCAGCTGTTAAAGCTGCTGACAAACAGTCGCCTCATTTGTCCCCTTCTTTTCAAGTGCTAAATACCAGTCCTGCAGGGAGGCAGAGACCTGAACTTGGCTTAGCAGAATGACTGAGAGAGAGAGAGGAGATACCCGTTTAAAATTTGGCACGGCCTGGTCACTTTTGGCATGTGCTGTCTCTGGGAATGTTGCAGTGCCAAAGCTCAACTTAGCTCACTCTCCAGAGAGAGAGCCTGAAAGTCCACCATAAACTAAAAAAAAAACAAAAAAATCCATCATCCCTGCAGGAATGACCTTGGTGACAGGTGATTATTTCACTTTAAGCCAGCAGATGTCCATGTGGAGTCATCCTGCAGGGTGGGAGACAGCAGGGGGTGTCTGAACTCCCTGAATTTTCAAGGCCTGCACCACCTCCCACTCTCTTCAACTACTGACAGATGGCTGCTACCATCTAATCACACGCTTCCGACCCGTTTCAAACAGTTTGTGGTGAATTGCTATTTTCACAAGCCACTTTGTAAACAGCATTCTTCTGCTTCCTTTGGGTACCCCATGAGGGGTTTCCAGGGGGATCCAACCAGCCATGAGCAGTGTTGTGAAATGTGAGGAGCCTCGTGTTAGGACAAGGTCATCACTGATTAACTCATCAATGGTTGATTACATGAAAACCCAAAAAAAGCAAAACAGCTGTGATTATATAATTATACACGTGACATTTATGGAGATTGAACAAAATAAATTTAAAAAATCTATCCTAGACAGGACGTGCTTTTAATTGTTCAATAGGGACTTCTTTTTTAGAAACGTGATATATTTATTAGTTATTTTCAAATGTGGACAGATGGTCTACCGTGCTGTTAGAGAAGATAAATTAGTCCTGCAGCATCCCCCCGTGACGAAAAATAAAATATGGCGTTTTAAGAGTTTTAATAAAATATAATGACATTCTAGTTACAATTCACAATTTATTAATCAGTATTAAACCCTGGTCTGCTTGGTTGACCACAACACTGATATACTCGCAGGAATTGAAGAAAGCCACGCGCAAGATCTTCTTTAACAGACAAGACTCAGCTGCTATTTCAGTTTTTATGTTGGACTAAACTGAATCTACTGTGGATTAAAATGATTAATATGTTACAAAATTAGACAAAAACATTTGCCTACCTTGACCAATCAAGGGACTCCTGTTGTGAGGTGGGCCAGGCTGATGTTGCACAACAGGATCTATAGGTCCACTGCTGGAGCCTGGGTTTTGAGTGTTTTGGTTATGGTTCTGTACAGGTGCAGGTGGCCCATGGTATGGGTGATTGTGAGAGTGAATGTGGTTGTTGTTGGGACCTGCGGGATTATTGCCTCCACTGGTAACTTTAGGTTGGGACATCCCTGGATTGTTCCTGTCCCACAGATTAACCGACTTGTTGTAGGTACCAGGGTCACCCCAGGCTGAAGTCCCATCATCTATTTCCATCTTACGTCTTATTGAAGTTGGGGAGGGCTCTTCCCATCCTGTAGACTCGGGGATACCCTCCTGTTTATTGCCACCCCAACCTCCACTTTGTTTTACTGAGCCAGAACCAGCCCAAGAACCCATATTCCCGCCACTATTATTGGGACAATCTTGAGGCTTTCCACCCCAACCTTGAGGGGGGGCACTAGGGCGCTGTGAAACAGTCTCTCCCCAACCACCATTTCCTCCTGTCCCAGACGTCACTGATGCTGAGGGAGGTTGTCCCCAGCCACGTGGGTTTTCCTTCCAGCCACTAGCATCTCCCTCCCAGGCAGGGTTGGTGGGGGTTTTTTTGTTGTCTTCTGGTTCTCCCCAGTCACCTGAGTTATTGCTCCCACCACTGTTGCTCCAGCTTTGTGATGTTTTGTGTTGTTCAGTGTTGCCCCATCCCTGTGATGGTGCCTTCATGTGAGAATCTTCCCAACCGCTGGACTTCTCCTCTCCCCAGGACTGGCTACCAATTTTGGGTGCACTGGGAACACTGCTTCCTGCTGTAGGGTTACCCCAACCACTGGAAGTCCCTGGGGGTTTGATGTGGTTGGGAGGATCTCCCCAACCAGGATTTGGTGGGTTTGTTGCTGCCATGTTTCCACCCCAACCTGAAGCACCCTGAGAACCTGGCACATCAGTTTTACTCCCAGAGTCAGTCCTCTGAGCGAGACCCATGTTGTCTCTTTTGGATATCCCCTGGGCACCGTTTGGATTGGTTGGGGCAGAGCCCCAAGATTCAGTGCTTACATCATTTTTACGTTTAGTATCTTCCATATCCCAGGAGGTGTGCTGGCGCACAGGGGTCTGTCCCCAGCCAGTGTTGCAAAGTACTCTGGGATCAAGATCCTGGGCTGGCAGTAGTGGAGTTGGATTATCTTTAGTTGAGTGGTCTCTGCATGGAGGTTGTCCTTCTCTGCTGTCACTGCTCCCTTCACTGGCAGCTGCTGTGCTCACAGCTCTATTCCAAGGGCTATTCTGGGAATCTTGTAGAGGGGAGCTAGGGGCGTCCCAGCCACCTTTGGCTTCCTCACTGTGCTGCTTTCCCCAATCTCCACCAGAATGATCACCCCAACCTCCAGAGTTTCCTGGTCCACCTGTTCCTTGACTCCAGCCAGACTCCCAGGCAGATCCATCCTTAGATGAAGGTGGCTTTGATTCACCATTGTTACCCCAAACTTTACCACCATCATCTCCATTGACCTGTGGGACCCCTTTTGTAGGCTGGCCCATGGAACCCAGGCCTGCAGATGCATTACCCCAAGCAGGCAGACTGTGGATTGGGCTGGGGGGTTCCTGCTTATTAGTGTGATTTGGTCCATCAGTTTTAAGGTTTTGAGGTTCTGAGCTAAAAGACACATTCGTGGATGAGGAGGGGTGTGACTCTGATGCGTCAGAGGACATAATATTACCCCAGGCGCTGCTTATCCCCGAGGAAGTGCTGTTAGTGTTGGCTCCGGTACAGGTGCTGGTCTGGGATGATGTAGGACCAGGCAGATTACAGAGGTTTGGTGTAGGTTGAGGTGGTGAAATGGTGTTGGCTCCCCCTGAGCTGCCTCCCCCTGTGCCACCTCCATCGTGACCCAACATGGGCCAGGCAGAAGGGTTGGCATTAGGGTTTAGGTTCAAGTTTAAATTCGTGGAAGATGATGAGGAAGAGCCCCAGGCCCTGCTGCTTACTCCTGTGACTGAAGTGTCACGTTTCCCTTCATTTCCTACTAAGGACTGAGGGTTGCAATTGGAAGGTCCAGCACCAGAGCCCCAGCTGCGGTTGGCGGCGACCTGGCCGGACAGCATGTTGGTTCCAGTGTGACTGGCAGGATTGGGTCCACTGTTGGCCTTGTTGATAACGTGGTTGCCAGGAAAATGTCCTGTCTGGCTATTGGCCCCTGTGGCCATAGTCACTGTACTGTAACTGCAATTAGTACTGCTGCTGGAGGTCAACTGACCAATGTCAGTATCCAAAGGGCATCCTCCGAGAAGCGTCTGGCTCTGGCTGAGTGTAATGGAAGGCCAAGCCTCTGTGTCCTTCTGGTCGATAATCAGTTGATCCCAGCCTGTGACACGGGAAGAAGAAGCAGCACTTGTGGCACTCCTGTTGGCTGGCAGGTGTCCCCAGAGGGGACTATCATACTGGGCTCCCTGGCTGCTTTGTGGGGGCAAGTCTGTCAGGGAGAAGAGAAAATCAAAAGAACATCAGTGAGATCTTATGATGAGGATGTAAACAAAGGTAGTGCTTAGAGGAGTGTGACGTACATGAGATGCAAATAGACATGAATGAGCCTTAATGTAAACAAAAGTCCAATTTAAACCGTTCTTAAAACATCTTGTGCAAACAATACTTAAATTTATTTTAGAAAATCATTGTTGCTTTCCCTTCTGTTTCACATTGGGTCCACATTGGTGGATCCACTTTTTTTGTGTTTCAGTGTCATTTTTAAATGACTATTTACACTTTGTTGTTACAACCTCTGCACAAACAATCTCCACTCATTCACAAAAACCTGCCTCGTACAAAACCCCAAGTGATGTTTCCACTTTTACTCTCACTGCTCGACATTACACCAGGCATCACGGTGGTCTAGGTGCACCAGGGTAGGACTATGCACTGACCATCCTGACACCGCTACAACATCCCGGTGCATGCACTGTGTCCCTCGACGTGCATGATGAGTCCGCACACACAGAATGAACGGCAACAGCGCTTGAAATTGCCCTGCTTGCAGCTAAAGTAAAAAGCGAGCAGGAGAGAGAGAGAGAGAGAGAGAGAGAGAGAGAGAGAGAGAGCAGTGGGAGAGCAGAGGGAAAACAGGGCACTGTGTTTCTGACACACACAGCGTTGTCGTTCTGTAGCGTCACTCTACTGAGCAGTGTAAGACCGCCATTTTCTCAGTCCTGAATTGGAGCCAAAAAGGCTGTGAGCTACCGTCTGTATCTCCAGGTTTTACAGCGAGCATGTCTCGGTTGCAAAAATTAAACAAGCCCAAAACTCAACACTGCGGGTCCACAACGCACAGTGGCTGCAGCTTCAACGTTCAAAAGTGATCGAGCACAGAGTATGTAACACAACCAAGCCACCAAAGCAACAGAAGAGGCAGAGGAGAGAGGAAAAACACAAGGGAAAAAAAAGAAGTGTGTAAAATCCCATGGAGAGGTGCCTCCCAACCATCCTGTTAGGAGCTAGGTTTTGTGCAACGCAGCAGCCATCCTTGTCTCAATATGTCTGCTCGACTCGCCAAGCTTCTGAGGCTCATTTCTGAAGTGCTGCCAAGAAGTTGCACAGCTCTTGCGCGGCATGAGACACCCCCCTCCACCCCCCCACCCTTTCCTTCCTCACCCCTCATGCTCCATCCCTCCCACCAACACTGCTCTGGCTGGGTTTCCTTGCTTCTATTTATTACCCATCTCCAGCCTAATTTATACCGTGTTCTAGTCCAATTCTAACAGAGGATATTCTCTCCATCACCCTCTCTGGAAAAGGACGGAGAAAAAAGGCTGGTGTGTGAATGTGTGTTTTTATGGGTTAGGAGGGAGGCATATAAATTCTTATATTATAATATTCTTATTACAACCAAGGTGAGGGATTCCTTCATGGCTAATGAGTGGAGATTTTCATTATACACTGATAAGGCATTAGGTCCTCTAGTTCCTCCATCCCTGCATCTTTTCACCTTTCAAAACTATTAAATATTTAGCCCAAACTCCTCCATCTGCATTTAGCTCTGTCGCCAACAATGATCAGCAGCAGCAGGCTAGAGCGAGAAGGATAAAGAATGAGAAAACCCCAGAAAGATCCAGCCACAACTGCTACAAGGCTGTCGTGACATTTTTCAAATGCATACATTTACATAATAACAAGCACAAGATATGATTCTGTTTTGTAAGATCTGACTGCATGTTGAAAATGGGGCGATCCCTGCTTGGACACAGGGCCCAGAAAAGGTTTACATGGCTCTGGTCACAACGTGTTACACAGAGAGATGTGACCTGGTCTGAGACAGAGTCTTGGTGTCGAGGGTAGGGAGCGGGGCAGTTAATGCTGGAGCGTGTTTGGATGACGGTATGGGAGCTTGGCAAAAAAGAGAGAAAAGCATCTGTTTGGATCAAGGCTTGTATTGTTTACAAATGATCCCTACGCCCACCAGACAACACAATAAGTCAATGTTTGGTAGAGAACAGAGTCCCTTTATAAGCCAGGTTCAGCCCCCGTGCCTCTCCGCTGTGAAGACCTGACATGTGGTGAGGTCATGATGTGCTACGAGATGGACGCGCGTTCATTCATGTGTAAATGTACACATGTAGAGACGACACTCGATGTTCTGTTTGCGTGCAACATGTTGGCAAACAGAGAGGACACACAGCATACGTCCTAAACGATAACAGCGTCAGGAGAGAGCTTCGTTTGTCCGTTCCTCCATCCCTACAACACTTTTATGAACGAGCATGGAGTTAGTGGTAAAAGGATGAAAGAGGCAAGATTAGAAGAATTGGCAGTATTGGTCAGAATAGTAACTCCTCCACTAGTATTGCAATAAAATGACCAGATTCTATATTAGTTTATTTATTATATTAGTTTAGTTTATTTATAAACGTTTCTCGATCTTTGAATCCCAATTTTCAGCCATTTCATGTTGATGTTGCTCTGACAACAAAAGCCCTATTAAAATTTAATGAACCTATTGAACAATTAAAGGGAGAGGACCGGCTGCACGATCACTAATTAGTGATATTTCATTTGCGTACAAAGAAAAAATGGCAAAATATACAACCTGATTTAGTCACATAAAAAAAACAAACTGGAAGTTGTTCAAAAGAACAAGATAAAAGAACAAAAAAAGGTACATCTGGGTGTTAATGAGTTTTCCAAGAAGTTGCTATTTTTAAAGGCCTTCTATGGTGCTGTCAAAACCAGGTAGAAACAAAACATTTGTGCCCTTTTTTTTAATGAGACTCATGTAGTTACAAAGAAAGCACAAGAGACATTAAGAGCAAAATTGCTCAGGGAGAGCTGGCCAAATTACCCGTGGGCAGTTAAAATGTTGAGAGATTAAGAGATTGCCAGTTGGCCGTCTTTGACTCCAACAAAGGTTCCAAAAACAATTCAGCTTGGGCCACCGTCCTTGTCATGGTCGAAGACGTTTTCATTTGTTAAACGCAAATAAAAAACTGAGATTGAAACTGAGAGATAAAGAAGGAGGAAGAAGTGATCTAAAAGAGCTGCGTGGGTCTCAGCTGGACTAAGTCTGGATTAATGAAGTCCCTGAGGGAGAGTGGATGGTACACTGCTGACAACGCATGCTGCCAGCCAAACGGATGGGCCTCTCCAACAGGCATGAACACACACCAACACAAAGATGTCGAGATTGTATCAGTATTTCTGGAGATCTTCTTCTTTGACCGTCAGTTTAGCTCTTTGTTGTCGAGGGGAACTGTTCCTGGACGAAGGTGGACACACAACTATGAGATTGTTAGAAAATGTTACCAAGTTCAAAGATTCACATCGTCTGCTAAAGAGTCAGGTGACCACCGACAATAAGTAAGTGGACCCAGGCAGCCAGAGAGGTCTTTACCAAATCGCTGTGGTGACCACTGCTGTGGTGACCACCTTTACTAAAACTTGGGTTTTTGTTAAACTTAAACCTGTGCATTCACTCAAGAAAATGTTGTATTCTTTTGTCAAGTGTTGTCCATGTGAATGGAACATTGGAATCTGCCTGACTTCACATACATAGGTCAGTGGTTCTGGGGACAGTGGTGGTCAACTTTTTTTTTCTTTACTAAAACTAGTAAATGTTTCAGCAGTAAAAAAAAAAAATCTTAGATTTTAAAAAAAGTGTTTTGTCGAGTGAAGTTGGATTTAAGGAAAGCTGGGCTTTAGTGAAGCTAGACCTGAGCGGAGCTGGGTTGGAGCAGCTTTCGCAGCACTGGTCTGGTGACAGTTGGGTAGGAGAATCTGCCAACTGCTATCAAGCGTACACAGAAACAGATGAGGACACGCAGCCTGCAGCAGCTTTTGTTGGTTATGCTGTTAGCAAATATGCACAAATGACACAGGCACTCAGTGGAAATATGTATATAATATGGAATAAAGAAATTAAAACGTCCAGCATCTCCGGACGCTGTCTCTGCAACTCCTTTGTTATGTGTCTTTAAAAATATCTGGTGGGGATATGGGGGGGGGGGAAGTAGGGGGGTTTACATGCTGTTAAAAAGGTAACCTCGATGTCATGTTTATCACAGAGTATCCGCTTTCATTTCTTCCTCTGGGATAAACCAGGTCAAGGGCTTCCTCCAGCATGCCAGTCTGAAAATAGCCAACTGTCTCATGCCCCCACTACATGAAAGAGCCATGGGATATGGACTGTTGACCCACCAAAAGGCAACACTGTGGGAGAGCTTCAATAATGGAAACAATAACGAGTTGACAAACATTCAGTTTGTGCAGGCGGAATAATCCCAGCTGCCCCCGGGGGCCACTGAGGGTATGTGTGAAGTGAGGTGTTGACATAGTGGAGGTGGAGGAGGTGATTACATGTGCATCAGAGAACAGCGTGCGCAGCAGAAAGCGTCAAGAGGAGCAGAGGCTCGGAGCCAGCGTGGAGAGACTGAAAGAGAGATCAAGCAGCGAACATTTGTGGTTGAGAGAGCGCCGATGTTTAATCACATTACGAGACGTCCCAGTCCTCTTTGAGGGGATTCCCTCCGCTCGTTTACTGCAGCGGGACGAAAAAAAGCAAATCGAGTTTGGTCTGCGTTCGCCGTCTGATCTCCACTGGAGGAGCTCAGTTATGTGATGAAGGCAGTTTGTACTGGAGGGGTTTATTTGGTGGCTGCTTTTATGGCACATAAAACCTTGATCATTACTTTATGGCCCTTAAAAGGAGAAAGCAGAACAATGCAGAGAGGACTAATATAAATCTAAAGGGGTATTACCAACACAATAAAATAATACATGACTACAGGACCGTCACCGACAGGTCCAGAAAAGCTGGAACACTTTCAAAATCTGTACTTTTTAACATCAATGAAATGGCCGAAAAAAATTGACCTTATTTGGAATTCTATAAACTATTTAATAAACTAAGCTAATGTAGGAATGATTAACAGATGTAGGTTTACCACTGGGTCACATCTGTTTTCATCATTTATGACTTCTCTGATTGAAAAGTACCATGTGCTGCAGTTTTAGAAGTAGATTATTTTGCTCTTAGTTGCTGTAATACATCTGTGAGATGTCCAACAGTCTGGTCACCATGGTGTGACTCTCCTCTGCATGGTGCACACATTTCAGAAATACATTTCTTTAGTAGTATTTGACTGGTACAACAGCAATACGTGACCTTACATTAAGAAATTATATTCTATTAGTTTCAAAAACTAATGTCATTATGGTCATGTCCAGGTCAGGGTCAAGTTAATATATATACTGTACATACAGTATATATATTAATCAGCATAATTCAAACACTACTACCAGTGACTAGTGACTAGTGTGTTCTACCCGTTAACCATTGTCGGTGATGAATAAAGGGGGAGAGAGGAAATCAGATCTGGGGTCAGTGAGTTATCGTTGGTGGTCTGCCTGTGAATGTAAACTGTATACTGTACAACAAAAACCAGATGCTACAACAGATACATGAAGGATGTGAAGAACAGTTTTCCAGGTCAGTAAATAAAATCAGCAGAATGAAAAGATGTGAAACACCCAGAGCAGACTCTTATCTGTCTGTCTGTCCTGAAGGTCCTGCTGTCTGCATGTCAAAATATAATCATTCAGATGCAAAGAAAAACTAAGCAGAGCAGCCAGCGAGGGGCGGAGGAAACAGCAGCTTTTACCGTAAACCATGAGTCACTCCAGCCCACAGTACTGGACCTCTGCCACGCAGGCTCTCTCCTCCTTTCTTTCTTTCCTCCTCACTTTCTTTCTATCAGTGCCAGGTCAGGCCTACGGAGGAGCACAGCCAACTAGCAGGCTCCATTCTGCTCCTCCTCTAAAACAGGAAACACCGGGGAGCTGGTCAGCAAAGTTTGAAGAAGAGTAGGAGGATGATGGAAGGAGGAAGAGGAGGAGGCGGAGGTGGAGACGATGAAGGCAGGATAAACATCTCATCACTATGGTGACGGAGATGTATTCATAGAGTGCTACGAGGTGGGTAAAATTTGTATTAACTGCATGACTGTTTTGATCAGGATCATCAGAGAGCAGAACATCATTGTATAAAAAGGACACAACAGCCGGCTTTACCATGACACAGTGGGCTGAAGGACAGCAAATACTTCCAGATAGCCAGCTGTGTTTACGCTCCACCCTCTGCCCCTGTAGACTCCAATTCCCTGGAAGCACCTGGGATGGATTTGCACTGCTAAACATATACAGCGTGCGGTCAAAAACACCAGAAAGAGAGCGAGCAGTGACGCTTATTCAAATGTCCCACTGCCATTAAAAAGGCATTAACAAGGACGGGTGGTGGAAACTGATGCATTACCAATGTAATCAATCTGTTGTACACCCACACGCTACTTTATGATGTAAAGTGGACCACTTGGCAGGTGTAGTGTCCGTTTGATTGATATCCTCTCAACATTCACAAACACAGATATTTCTTTGTAACTGATCAGGCTCCGAAACTAAATGCGGGGAAAAAAATCTGCAAAAGGAATAGTTTCTGAGACAAAGGTTTGACCTTCTGTACTGAAAGGTCCAAAATCTTTCTTTTGGGGTGACCAAATCTTCAAAACTTCTGTGGAAGTCATTTCAAAAAAACAAACTGTAATCTGACTGTGTTTGGACTCAATCTTCTGGCTGCTGCTACAAATCCTTTTCTTTAATTTACTCAAACCCTCAAGCAAATTTAAAAATGTAAAGTGCTGCTGTGTATAACCCTACACTCCAGCAGGAAACATATACAGTAGTGTCTTGAGGAAAAGTGCACAACTTGTGCATCTTCAATTAACTGCACAAAAATGAGCTCACGCATGGAGCCTTAGTTTTAAATGAATTGACTATTAACTATAACACCGACCAGCGGTGCACAACAAAATGAAAGTTACAGTCACAGTGCTCACCTGTAGGAAGGCTGGCTGTGGAGGAAGAGGAGGAGCAGGAGTGTATGGCTTCGGCTGCTGAAGGTTCAGTGGGGCAGGGACGTGCCGTGGCAGCCAGAAGCGGACTTCCAGGGGGCAGGGGCTGACCCCTCTTCAACAGCTGCTTGTGCTCCTGCTGGCGGAAGCGAGGGGGCACCTCTCTGGACGGGTAGCGCTGCTGGGGCTGCTGGGTTGACTGCTGCTGACCTCCGGAGGAAGTGCGCTTGCCATTGCCACTGCTAGGGGCTACAGGTGGGGTGGCACTGGGGCTGATGGGGGGAGGAGGAGGGGCTGGGTCGAGCTTGGCAGAGTCTGGCACTGTGGAGTCGGGAGGACAGCGGGGTACCAGGGATGACAGGGAGGGTACAAGAGCATGAGTTAACAAGTGTACACCAGTGGAACAGCCAACACTGTGGTTTCACCCCAGCTCATTATGTCCATAATACCATCTTTACTCCCAGCATGCATTTGTGGAGGCTACAACCTCCGTTTAGACGCCTGACTTGTGTCAGACCAGCCACACTGAGCGCAGGGCAGTAAGTATATGAATATGTCAGGAAATGAATCGCAAAGGAGACAAGTGCAACTCTCCTGCTCTCCACCAGTCACCGCCAAGACGTAGAGTAAACCTTGAATTATACTTTTGCATATTTTTATTGACACTTACTATTTAGGAATGTTGATTTATCTCGATTAATCGGCATTAATCAATAGCTACCCTGTGATTAATCAGAACTTGTACTTGGTTGATAGTCCTAAGAGAATACTTTCACTTTCACATACAACACATATCAGGCAAACGCGACTACAACCTGTAGCCTGATCTGAAAAGCTGCTGTGGCTGCAGCTTTAATTCAAGCCTTGGTCGGTTCAATGGGAACAATGAGGCAAATGAGGTGATGTCTATAAATGCAGCAGATTCCCAGGCCCGGCTCTCGGCAGTGGTCAGTCTAAACACATGGCTGCTCGCTGGAGAAGTGGAGCACTGTAATAATCTCAGGGTGGTACTATAATAAAACTACGGCTTGGCGGTTCGGCCAAAGCACACAGCTCTGAATGACTGCCGTGGTACGTGGTGGCTGAATAGAATTGTTACAGAGGTCCAGGAGCAGATGACAGACTTAAGGCTGGCTGGTCCATTACTCTGGACTATTGTTTCCATCAGCACAGTCAGGTTTATGGCCCCTGAAATAATGGCCTCCTCCAGTGCTGTAGCTAAAATGTACTCAGCGTTTTTATATAAAGCGGCTGAAGCCAAGTGTTCGTGTCCCACAAGCCTTCATGACCCTAATCAACGTGGTCTGGGTTTCCCACCTTTGTCTTTTTAATAACTGTTTAACAGTGACTTTTTTACACTAAATGTTATACAGAGTGGAACCTCATAAAAAGGTAATGAACGGCAGAGCTCGCTCTGAACTAATAACTGTTACTTAATAAGTCGGTCTCTGTTATTCAGGCTGTCGCAATTGCTGGAGTCTGGGGAGGAAAATATAAATAAAGCAACAAAACTGAAAAAAAACAAAACACATCTTCTACAATAGGTAAATACAGCAAGAAAACATAAACAAAACACATCTTCAACAATAGGTAAATACAGCAAGAAAACATATTAACGTAATTTCATTTTCAGTTTAGTTTTTCTTGTGTGTGTGTGTGACATGGAGATTCTCTGCTGGGAAAAAGAAATATAGCTGAATGTGGATGTTCAAGGTCAAGGGTTACCGCTAAGTCAACCAAGCTGCTCAGCTCAGGGTCACGGAGTGAACGCTGAGTGCATTATGGGAGACAAAGTGCACGGGATAATCACCTCGGTGCCTCTCCTTACATAACAAGACGAGCTGCTATAGAAGCATCTAAAGAGTGTGTTCACAGTCGTACACATGCTGTCCAGGAGCGAACCCAAACATCAGCTGATCAGACATTAGAGGCGCTAAGCCAAAATGGTATTTCTGGTGTCTGGTGGTAATAAATACAAGACGACGAGTAGGAGTAGAAAAAAATAAAAAATACAACTGTATAGGCAGCGAGTAAAAAAAAAATACAACTGTATAGGCAGCGAGTGAGAGGAAAAGAAAATCTTTGTGTGGCCCAAAATGAGTTATAGAGAGCGGTGCTTTTCTATTGGCTGCCGTCCCGTGTGTGTGTGTGCAGCGAAGCATTGAATAACTTGCACATTTGCGGCCAGCCCGGCTGAGGGAAAAACAAAGAGTTATGTAATGCTGAGGCCCACGCTGAGGGGAGAGGACAGGATGGTGTTGTGGAACATACATTCACACGGCCATGTAAATACTAACAGACATGTTCACACACACATCATGACTGTTTGTCTTCCTCATTTCTCTGTGTATCCTTCTGTCTGTCAGTGGCATGTTTTTTTTTTTAATGAACTGATGCTCTGCGGCTTGTGTGACTGCAATCTGGTCTTCCTGCGTAAATGTGTTTGTGACGGTTTCTCTTTCTTCGTTCGCCCTCACATGTCATTATCCTGCCGTACTGTGTGTGTTACAGGCAGCAGAAGCACACACTCCTGCCTAAACCCAACCTCCTGCTGACTTTTAAGAGGCGACTCCCCTGTAAAATAAAAAGGACTTTGTGGTTCTGCCTCAGTGTATAAAAATAGTTATGGAGCCAATCGTTATACAGTTGGGACTCTCTGATGTGTGACGTAGATTTATCTGGAAGATGGGGGAGGGGGACTCGCTGGCTGGCTCCTGCGTCAGCCAATCAGAGAGAAGAGAAGAGGAGGAACGAGAGAGGAAAGAGAAAGTGAGTGAGCAAAAACAAGAGAGAAGGAGAAGGAGGAAGAGATCAGGTCCTAAAATAGTAATACTACCATTAACAAACCAGGTCCAACCCTGTTTTTAACTTCTTTTTTTATTAATATTAGTAAAGAAACATTTCTCTGCTTCACCTTTAAAATCTCCATTCACTCTACTCTGTACAGTCAGGGGCCAATTCTTACTAATGTAATTTACTACTTTGTTGCATATCGAAAATATCTGAACACTGCATTTCTGAATATCCAGATGTATTTTAGTTGCAAATATTAGACATAAAAGCTTAAAAATTTAACAAAAAAAACTTTAAAAATACCAAGGTTGTGACCCTGTGACTTGGATGAACTCTAATCCTAGGAACTGTTCCATTAGTATTTCATGCCAGTCATTTTGAGTCTGCTGATCAAATGACCCACAGTCTGCAGTGGTGCTCGGCCTCCTGTTGTAGAGTTTTAGTAAAAACCAGAGGAGGTTTTGAAACATTTTTACATCAGCGTCAGATGTGATTTAATTTGGAGACGAGGGAGACTATAATCAGGACGAATGTGAGAGTGGAAGACATGTCTTCAGTGTTCTCCATCTCCTTCCTCCTCTGGGATTTAAAATGGGAGATTAAAAAGCTTAATTATAAGTGAATAAATATGACACTGTAGTTAAGAGGGAAAAAAAAATCCTCCCTCGTAAGACGTGATTCAAGTCTAATTAAAAGCACTTCATATCTGACTGCACAAGTAACAGGAAGAGAGAAATTGACTGCGGTATTTGCCAAATTTTTTAACACAATGTCAACTTCCACCTGTCATCTGCAGACATGGAGCTGTCAAGGCTGCAGTTGAACAAAGCTGGTTTAATTAATGCTGTACCCTGTCATTTTGCTGTCAACAATAATTTAAAAAAATAATACTCTGACTGTACATTTAAACTCAGGAGCGTCATTTATGTGCAGCCTCCCACAGTGGCACAATCAAGTCCTTACCTCCGTTGCTTTTTAAAACCTAGTTAATCATCGCTGCCTCTGCAGCTACTTAAACGGTTCATTGTGGGATAAGACATGCAGAAGAGATGGTGGTGGTGGTGACAGGGCAGCACACGGCTACGCGCCCCCGCTTTCTGCTACGGCAATTTATAATTCTCCAGCACAATGCACGGGGCGTAATTAAGGGAATGTGAAACAGCAAATTAATCTGTTATGAAATTACTGCCGCAACACTCCTTTATAATAACGCTATCCTTTATTGCGGTGTATACGAACGTCGCCCTGCCCTCCGTGAGAGGCAGAGAGTTGAACAGCACGAACAGCGCGGTGACCCCTGAGGCGTGAACTCAACTCCGAGGACTGTGTTCAGCATCTTGTTGAATTTAGGCCAAGATGAACTGAGTTCTGAAGAAAAAATTTTAAATACGTATATATTTTAAACCGGCAACACACAAAGAGTTGTTTTTTAATTACTTCAAAATACTTTATCTTTCACAATAAAAGCATGTCATTAGGCTGTTTTCCTTTTCGCACACACAAACCGCAAAGCAGGACATTCCTACTTAGCAGAATTCCAGAGAGTTGTTTGGTAGTACGAACACCAAAATTTTGACATTTAAATTGTTTTAGTGGGCGTAAAGGACAAGAGTAAGGCTGTGCGGTATTTGTTAGTATTAAAGTCGTGTGTTTGCCGGGGCACTGAATGTTTATATTCCACTTATGTTTGCTTGTGGAATTAGGTCAGTGAGGAAGTGAGTTTTGGGAGTGTGTGTGGGTCTGCACGTGTCTGTGTGTGTCCCTGTGTGTGTGTGTGACTAGAAATGAGCCAGGAGAAATGTCCTGAAAAGGGCCCCACACAGATGTGCCGGCAAACAGGAAACTGGAGGGAATTTTCACGGAGTTTCAGCAAACACCTCACCTCACTGAACTGAGCACTAATATAACGCGTCGTCAGAGCTCTTCACTCCGTCTTCTTGTTGTACGCTCCACATTCATCTGCTTTATCATTTTTTTTCCACTGCTGCACCTTCACTCTGTTGACACCAGGGTGGGTTTCTACGTTAGACCTGACAGAAGGTGGCACGGGGTTACTATGGTGTCCATGACTTCCAGGAAATCTCATGTGTATGGATGTCTACTCATTCAGCCTCCATGCTGGCCTTGTTCTCCTAATTAGTTCCCAGTGCACTTGACATTAGAATCAGACACAATCTGGTTTTCTTAGTCGATTGGCACAGTTGTTTTTCAGTTTGTTTGTTTTTAAAGATTTTAAAGCAACATATAGATTTAAAATAACATTTTTGCTAATTTTATCTAATATAATAATAATATAATATATATCTAAGAAATAATAATAATATAAAATACTATATTTAGTATTTCTTTTATTTGGATTTTATTCACATTATTTTACAACGGCTGAAATCCCAGTGGAAAGGCAGAGCAACACTAACAGTGCAAACCCCGACTACTGAACTGTCAAGAACGAGGAAATAAAAAGTGCAAAGGTCACAGTGAATTATTGGGAGGTACGAACAGAAGCCCAGAGATCAGGTGTACAGAAATCAGCCTGGTTTGAATGTGGAGAGAAAAGTCTGGTATGTAGGTCAATCCAGCACGACAACACAAGGTGGAGGAGCACAACACCGCACTGAGCCCAGATCACATTCATTAGGGCAGCAAACTGATGGGGGGAGGTGACTACAGGGAGGGCGGGGGGGGAGGGTCCCTGACAGTACAGTCTCATTAACTCAGTCTTTAGGGAGGGAGAGAGAGAGAGAGAGACCCATCAGAACACTGACCCTCAATGACAGAGTTCATAACAACGTAGGTCCACTACAGAGACCACTTTTTTTTTTCCACCAAGTTTGGAATTAAACCTCACACCTTTTTTTTTTCACCAAGTTTGGAATTAAACCTCACACCAACCAATAACCAGGTGCAACCACTAGGTTTAGTTCAACCACAAAACTTACTGTGACATCACACAGTCACCGTCAAATCACACCTCGTTCTTCTGCTGACATCAGCATACAGCAAAGCTAATCTGTTGATTCCAGCCAGTTGTTCTAATCAGATCATCCCTGCCCGCCTGTCCCTTCAAAAGTCCGTTAAGTCCCTCAACCATCTGCTCTCTCGGCCTCAACACGGGGATCTGTTCCTGTGCTAACTTTACCGCCTTACTGGGTTTTTTTTTTTCATAGAAGCATGAGGAGGTATTTTGCTCTGTTTTTTGTTTTAATCTCCGATATCCCTCCTCATCTTTACCCTCCGCCTGAAGAATCATTGGGGAGTCATGGGAAGACTTGTGGAGCAGCTGCAAGATCCCAGTGGTTCTTATTAGCCATATATGGACACCTGGTGTCTTTTCAGGACCACCTGCTTGGTGCTAATACTCTCAGTTTAGGTGGTGTATATGCTCTATATACAAACGAGACAGAAGTGTAACAAGGGGAAATAAGTCTTAGTGGCAGGAAAAGTACCCAAAAAGAGGAAATGACAAGAAACTCAATAACTCACCTTTGGTAGTCTGTTCTGTAGCCTGAAAGAAGGAAAAAAACAAATATTACCAAAAAAAGTCTGTGTCTTTCACAGCTGTTTGGACTCGTGACTAATCCAAAAAAAACGTCAAAAACCAAATATGAAAAAGTATGACTTCACATGTGTGAACATGCCTTCTAACTGGACAAAATTATTATTGTGAGTAAAAACATTAATTTCGAAAGCCTCTAGATATACATAATTAGGATAGTTATTAGAATTGAAACACACAAACAGTGACCAAACAGTGTGTTGTCATGTGATGTTTACCTTTTTCTGAGTGACTTCTTTCTTTTTCTTCTCTTCTGGCTTTTTCTTTTTCTTATCTTCCATCAAATGATTCTCTTCTCGTGTTTAGTTGCTTCTTCTAACAGCTGAAAAGCACAGAACAATTAGGAAACACTACGTTATATTACATCAGAAACGTCAGGCAGTATAAAATTGGTCACTAGATCTCAGTATTAATACCCACAGAAACAGTTCCTGTGTCTACTGTGAATTTAAAAACACTGTTTGTTTTGGGGCCTTCTGTGAACAGAGCTCTGAGTTTTTAAGGTGATAAATAATGGTTAAATAAAAATCAAGTTTAAATATAAAACATAGGGATATATGTTTTTTTAATCCTTGAGGTAAAATTGAACATTGAAGCATCAGTTTTTTTCAACCGTTCTGCAGGGAACAGAGTTCTATGTCACTGCTTGGCAACAAGTGCTCCCTGAGGCGCTGGTGGGCAGTCAGGTGGAGGCAGACTGCAGCTGTGGGCATTGCGTCTGGTTGTGGAGGTTCAATAAGGGAATTAAAAAATACTGAGAGGGAGGACAGAACCTGAATGAGAAAGTGCTCCTACAAATTGAAGCTTCCCATTAAGCAAGTGATATTGCAATGTGGCACAAGTAATGAAAATGGCCACAAAATACAGATGATGTGTAAAAAACTGCGACCTATTATCACTGTGATGCCAAGCTATTAGCCATTAGTAACAACAGAGAAAACAGTCCAGGTAAAAACAATTCACATTCAAAATGTTCAACTCCATTAATGGACTGACAAATTACAGTCTTGGTTCTTAGTTAGAATAAGGTTTTTTTTTAAACCCCAAATGCCCTTCCTGACGCAACTCAACCTTTTAATTCTGACCAGTTGGAATCGAACAGAGATGCTTCAGGATGGAAGCAGGCCTTCCACTGCTTCACACTTTTCCCATAAGTCTGATTCCCGAGATAGTAAACGACAAGGTGTGACATGACAAAATCTGTAAAAGTAAGTGAGGTTGTCGTAGCCAGGCTGTGATTGGATGATCCAATGTCTGAAGCAATGTTCTGGATCTATCTTCTGCAAAATGTATGTCTGATCTATTAACGATTAAAAACAAATTACACATTTAAGTTTTTATTTTTCAAGCCAAAATATATATACAAAAATCAGTGCTATACCAAAAAAAAAAGTTTTAAAAATAAAAAATAAACCTGAGTTAGGGTTGCTCATTCAAGAACTGACTACAGTACAGACTCGGGAAAAGGAGCTCCAAACACCAACCAATGCTGTTGGTCTGTGATCAAGTGGAGGCAATTTGATTTGACACAGAAACCCTGCTGCCAGTCTGGGCCTTTCTACCAGCTTTTACCTCCAACAGCCTGATATAGAGCATGCTGCTGCTGCTGCTGCTGCTGCTGCTGCTGCAGCTGCCAGTCTATATATAGCCAGTGCTGCTCCTTTCAAAGGAATCACTGGGCTTGCATTATGAAGGACCAGGGGGAAACAGAGATGCATCAGTTAATGTGAACTGCTGCTGGCCTCTGACCTGAACAAAGTTCGTCCTCGAGCACGACAATGGTTGAACAGGCAGAACATGGAACTTTTTATATTTGTATATTTGAATATACAAAATATACCTGTCTACCGAGTACGGTGAGTAACTAAGCTGTATAGAGTACTTATTCTGTGATCCAGGAATCCGAGGCTCAATTTGACTGTTTCCAAGGCCTAGTGGTAAGGGCTAGCTATTACGGGATCCAGGTTAAAGAAAAGACACATCTGACTACATCATACATCGGTTTTGTGGATGCAGCCTGAGCGTGACCATGTGCATCGGCGTGCACCAGGGAGGCTTGGAGACTGTCAACATGAAAGACGCACCCATGACCAATTAGCTCAGCTGTGTTGTGGAATTACTGCGTCCTGCCAGAACAACAGGATTACAGCGCCGTGTCCCTGTTAGATCTAGACACTCGCTCAAATGACAATAGAGAAGATTCAAAACAAAAAGTCTGGAGGAGTTGCTAACATTCATACCAAGGTGGAAATATCTTAACGCACCGGAATAAAGAGGTGAAGACAAAGGTGCTGCGGTTACTGGGGCAGACTTTTTGTTTTAGTTTGTCAGGGAAAAGGCGGCGAGCAGAGAGTGTCTGGGCACCGAGCCAGGAATCCCTTGACAACCAAAACAAGAGCACGTCAAGCCCTTTGGGAGAGTGACTGTTAGCAACCACAGCAGCAGCCACCGCAGCTATGGTAGGATGTGGAGGCCCATTCTTTTTGTCTGAACACTAACACATTTGGGCAATGTGGTTCTGAAATAGTACTAAAAATATCTCTTACATTGCTTTGTATGTCAGCGCTGAAACAACCAAACAGGAAAACCTAAGGAAAACTTGTCAGAAGGATTGTACATTTGTGTGAAGGTTAAAAACTGCTAGCTAAGCACTGACAAAGTCCTTGTGCCCTACAAAGAGGATTGCAGTCCCTTAAGTACCTGAAGCTATTCTCAGTGTGGTTATGTTAATACGCTCTGAGTCAAGCAAAAGACGAGCAAACAGTAACCAACGCTATGTAACACATCTGGGGTTTGGACTGAAAAAACGTTTACCACGTTTGTCTTCTATGCCTCGTACCTTTAGAAAAACTGACTGCAGCACATTCCCTACATCACCCCAGTCCTACAGGCAAACAGAGGAACTGACAATAAGGACGTCAACTTCTACCTGCCCGAAACACACACACACAAAAAAACAATCTCTGGCTAAGTGAAACTAGTTTTGGAGCAGAACTGACAAAAAGCGCAAAAATCCTCCTTTTCACTAACAGCAAGCTCATCACTTTCACAGAGGAGCCTCACTAATCAGCCGATCAATGGAACCCAACAACACACCAAGTCAGAGGACGCTACCTGGTCCCACTGCCTCACCGGTAGGTAAAGGCCAATTGAGAGTTTTCATTCTGAAAGAAAGACTATGACCTCAGCTGTATAGTAATCACTGTATTTAGTGGCCTGTTTTTGTTATCAAGCCCCCTTTTGGCGCCTCTACACACACTGCCTCTTTCAGAGGCATCAGTGCTGACTGGGGCCCCTGACCTGGCAGGAACAGAAAATACCCCCACCCCCTTCTCTCCCCTGACAGGCACCGCCACTTCATCCCTTGCCAGACCCAGACCCAATTTAGGGACTCTAACACATCAGTAAAAACCAGCAGGCCTCAAAGCTTACGTCAACCTGCCCTCGCATGCACACGGGTGCAGGCACTCCCGGGCTACACACACTGCTGTCTTCATAAAGAGTGTGTGCCACTGCAGGATGTCAGGCTGCAGCAGCAGTGAGGGCTGTCTCCATGGTGGCACAGGAAGCAACACAACATTAACACCAGTGATGGCCCTTAATGTTGTGGCACACTGTCTTGACTAAATGAGGTCATGAAACCAGGGGAATAATAAAAACTAAAAAGTTGTGGTTAGTCTGTTGATCGATGTTGTGAATTATCAGTTGTTGTCAACCGGCCTAGAATTGTACAAACAGATCACTTTAGGTTTTTATACTTCTAGTTTATGGTAAGGAAGGAAAGAACCAGCCTGAAAAAAAACAACAACAAAGGTAACTGAAAGTTCAATACAACAACTAAAACTACAACAAAGGTAACTGAAAGTTCAATACTGGTTTCAGAAGGAACAAAAATGAATTATCAAAAAGAAGCTACTTCACTTAATTGGCAAATTTAAATATACGTTTGCTTTTTTTTTGTCACCTGCAAAAGAATACAATATCAAGGATAAATTATTAGCATCCCTCCCTCATCCACCATAATGGCCTGGTTTTGAAGCCAGTTTTACCCCATAGTATTTGAGCCCCAAGTTGTGATTCACAGCCCAGATATTTGCTGCCAGTATAAGGGTGAAAAAAGTAAAAAGTCTAAATGTCAATATGCAAATTATCTGCTGCAAAACTCAGAGACGGTCCAGCTTAATGATCACGCTTTCTCTACTCTGTATACACTCTGTACTACATTTTCAGAACCTGCATCCTACACACCTCTGTTGACAAGTGAGAGGTGGTTTTTTTTAACCATGCTATTATATCATAAGGTTTTGACACCATGAAAGTGTTTACCTCTTTTTGAAACCACAGTCACCATGCATCTTCTATCAGTGCAAAAGTCAGATTGACATGTGATTGGAAATTTTAGACTCTGCTGAATCCTAATTGATTACTTATGTCAAAAAAAGTTGTTGTTAAAAAAAGTTGTTAAAAGCATTAATAGCATTTTAGCAATGGATGCTAATAATCTTCTTATATGTGTTGATCACTTCAAGTGGACAGTGCTGAATTAGACGCTGAATTAGACTAAGTTTTGTAAACAGCTACAAGTACAAACTTACCCTGACAAGTATCACTGGACGAGGTAAAAGCAAGGTAAACAAAGGTGTTTATATGGACTATAGGAGGTAAGTTGACCACTAGTTGACAGCATCAATCAATACTGAATTGATGCTCGTGGCACACACTACAATTGTAATAAAATAAAATAAAAGAGAGAGGCTGCACATCAGGTCAGTGTGAAGCCTGAGAGACATACTTTCGTTTTAAACAAACAAGAAATGATGCTCTTAACTTGATGTTTGTATCTTCTGCAGAAAAGGAAGCCACTTTCCAAACACTACTGTTTACATGTAGGACAACAGCAGCAGCAGCAGCAGCAGCAGATGCCTGACTTTGTCAGTAAATGACCATCAGAATGGATAATGACACCCAGGGTCAAAGCACCTGGACAGGGATCAAACCACCAGCTATAGTTATTGCATTCTCTGTCTGTCTGCCGATGCATGTCAGCTCCAGGCTGCCTGCAACCAACAATTTTTGCTTTTCCAAAATAACGACAAGTCAACGTTGCAAAGGCACGGGGTTGCCCTTGAAACATTTGCAACCCGCTCAAGTTACACACTGTGCACAGCAAAGCCACTGTATCCGTGTTAAAGTCGAATCTGTGTTCGCTTGCCTTTCAAAGAAAAAACACCAGAACGGCGGACTCTGTGGCAACGTCCGCCGATAAAAGCAGAGAAGACGACACTGATGTCAAAGTAGGCTGGAGCTCAAAATATGTTCGCAGCAGCAGCAGCAGCAGCTGCCATTTTCAGCCACCAAAAGCCCGAGTAATTCCTTCAGCGTGAAGCTGCGTAGAGACGCACTGCTCCGTGAATGCAACCGGACGGAATAATAAATCCTACCATGAAGCGCCGGGACCGCGGCGGCGGCAGCGGGGGAGCCTCTGCAGCCATTTTGTCGTAACTGACCGGAGCTGGAGCCCGAGACGGTTGAATTAGTGATAACAGGAGGAGGAGGGAGGAAGGTCGGTGAGGAGTGGGGCGGAGCTTCACCTTGCCACGTGACCTTCAATAACAAAACAAACTACCCTTCCTCCTCGCCTCCCTCCCCGCCCCTTCGCGTCTCCATGACAACTACGGTCCTTCTTTCCGTGGCTTCGCAGCACTGATGCACCCGCGCACTCGACACGTGAACGCGCAGCCGCCTCAGCAGCACATATGCAGCGACACCACAAAGTAAACAGCTGTACGCGCAACACACAAACCAGCCAGTGACAATTAGTGTGGTGCGACAACGGGGGGCTACCAACAGAGGGCGCACTTTATGGCGATACCTTTAGTTGCTGGACTGCTTCTTTATTTGCTTTATTTTGGAAGTTAAAAATATCTTCAAAACAATTCATGAGTAAGCCAAAACGTTAGCCAGACTAAGAAATAAACATTTAACACAAAATTAAATTTAAAAGAATTACTGTGTGGTGTCTGACATGGGTTTAAGACAACAGACAACAGTGGTACGGCAAATATGCTTCTAAATATGCAACTATCATGCTTGTGGCTAATAGCAATATCAGGGTATACAGTATTAAACATTAATTCAGCTGCTATTTATTTGTTTTCTACAAACATGCTGACTATAATGTACAGACTCACTTCTTATTCTGCAGAGCAACCAACCCAGACACATTCTAGATTTCCCCTTGCATGACATCATTCATGACATTCATGCAAGGACAGTGCTACGAGTGATTTACAATAGAAACAGGAAATGATACTGGCATGACAAAAAAGGACTTGGTTTCTGCTCAGTTGATGACAACAATTTGTATGATGAACTCTGTGAGATGTCAGACGATAAAAGCAGGTTATAGTCTGAGATAGAAAGTAAATAAACATGATCCGTTTGCTTACGTGGCCATCACTTAACAACTCAATTTATCAAGGCTGAAAGTGAATCAGTGTCAGTGTCTGCACCTCGTTAGGCCAACCAGGTTCACTGTGAATGGGCCTCCAGTGGCTTCTGATGGGGAAATGAATGTGAGAATATGAAATGGTAAAAGCCCACACGAAATGACCGTGAGTCTGATTACAAAACAGGATGATCACCGATGTGTGTCCGCAATTATAGAACCATCTGTACCAGGTGTCACTGGTGTGTCTCACGCAGTAGCTCCAGCCTGTGGACAACTGCAGAGATGTGCATTACTGTAGCATAACACAATTATCCAGTCTGTACGATGATGGAGTGCAAGAGGTGGAGAGGAAGGGAGTGGAAACACTAATCATGTACCATGGTGATGGATCGCCTCTGTGTCATGTAGATATAAATAATCTGTTGCCCAAGTGCTTTTTCAAACTCTCTCTCTCTCTGTGTGTTCGTGTGTGTGTGTGTGTGAACTCCCAGCCTGTTGCTTAAAACACCTGTGTTATTTCTGAACATCATGGCAGCTGAATGGAGAACCAACTATAATGAGAAGGTCAAAGAATTGATCTTTTAGCCATCAGGTTGTGGACGTATGATCCCTGCCTTCAATAATTTACATACAGATGTGTCCCTGGGCATGACACCTAACCTTTAGTTGCTCCTGGCAACCATGCCAAGTAGCTAGGAAAGGATGAGTGTGCTGCAATGGATGAGTGCATGGAAGGCAAACTGAACTTCTAGTCATTTCTTTGCTTTTCATGCAGTCAGATCAGACACGAGCATTTCGTAGTTACCAGTGAATAATAATGATAACAATAATAATATTACTAAAAGGCAGTGATTAATTGGATCAATGACCTATTATAAAGGCAGTGATTAATTGGATCAATGACTGACTGAACTGATGTCTCTTTATATAACACTGGTGTTTGTGCTCCAGATGCAGAAAGAGTTCACGCATTAACAGAGATACAGTCGATGTCAGATGTTAGCCGTGTGGGTGAGCAGTAGCAGCTGCTGCTGAAGTGTCACTTCACACTAATCAGATTTTCAGTAACTGTGTCCCTGTATGGATTTGAATGATTGGACTGCACCAGTTAAACCAACGACAGATCACATCATCTGTGTGTTATTTGTCTTCAGTCCTGTTTCTATCCTGTCGTTCATCATTTATCCTCTGTCCATCTATCTTTCCACGATCATCAGTGCACCGTCTTCACAACTCATTTTCAGCTAAACAACACACACACACACACACACAGCCTCTCTCTCCCACAGAGGAGGAACAGAGGGAGGGAACGACGCCGCAGAGACAGGCTCCAGGATCCTGTCTCTTCATCATCTTTCAAAGTCAGTGCATCCCATCACTGGCTGTACCCACCAAGGTCTCTCCTCCCCCAGTTTGTGGGGTGGGTGTGGGGTGGAAGATTGGCAGGTGGTTGGCAACACTGCAAGTGTCACCTCTCCAACAACTATGTACGATTGTGTCTATTTTTATTTGGAATGAGATTAAGGTCCTGGGGGCCAGAGATACCACCCTGCTGAAAGGTAATGAGTCTTTTCTACTGAGCAAACAGACATTCAGCCTCACAATGGCTGCAGTCAATGTTTGTCTGCCAATCATGATTATGATCAGCAAGAGCAGGAGACTAGGAGTGCACACACACACACACACACGTACACACAGATGTGTCTATTCATACAACACCTTCATCATCACATACAGACTCTTCCTCCATCAGGGATCACCACAGCCAATCATCTGCATATGTAATTTGGCTCAGGTTTTCAGAAACAATGGGCTCAGTACTGCAGCACGAGCTGGTGGTTAGATTGTTTCAAGTTGAATCCCAGGAAGTCAGGGGTCACTGAGGTCACGGCCAAGATGGCTTTCATTGTAACAGTTAGTTTTATTGCCATTCTATTGAATTAAAATACGTTTTACACACTGCATTCTCTTATTATCTATATTATCTGCTAGCTTTGTTGCTAATCTATGACACATACACTGCATTCTCTTATTATCTGTGGCGTCACAGCTCCTGGCTAGCTTTGTTGCTAATCTATGACACAAGGGGCAGTCACTCAACAATTAGGAGCTAAAAGAAATGAACAGAGCAGACCCACCTCCCAAAAAAATATATTTATATATATAAATATAAATATATATACAGGACACAGAAGATACACAGACTGAATGTGTGGTCAGTCCAGTTCTTTAGATTGGAAGATCTCTCACACACACACACACACACACACACTGACATTATATTGTCGTCCTCTCCCCTCAGCGTCCACGCGTCAGCGTGATGAATGTCTCCTTCCTGTGAGTGACCTTCAAGGTCAGTGGCAGTGGGACAAACGCTGCACGCTGCCTCATTTCCCCCGGAGGCTTCAGGAAGGTAACAGCTCCGACATAATTCACCGTCGCCTCTAATCACAAATGTAATCTAACTGGCTGGGGGTGTCACCGGTTCTGCTGTGTTAGTGAGAGAATCAAAAAGAGCAGGCTGGGGTTTCCTACGGTAAGAAGGAGGGTGTCAGTGTTTAGGAGGCTGAGGAGGGAAAGTGTTCAGGCGCGTGTGTGTCCTCGTTCCTCAGTTTGTTTAGTGAAAGTTAACATGTACATCTGCATGTAATTATAATGTGGAAAAGTGGATGAGTCACAGAATTATACCACACTTCCACAAGAGAAACAGGAAACTGGCACAGCAACATTAGACAAAAGAAGCAAGGAAACATTTATTTTTAAATTTATGCAGCATTGGCATTAGAAACCTGGATACAGCTTAGAGCTAGTAGTCGTCGTCAGGCCAAAATCTCCCAGCAGGTTGTTATTATATTGTGGCCAACAGTGGATCACAGTCCATAAAGGATTATAAACAGTGCTCTGTGCAGTAGCCCTGGGTTCTCCAGGTACAGAGTACAGACCACCCTCCTGGTGCCGTGCTCTTCACGTGTCGCCACATGACTGAATGGAAGTGAATGAAAAAAAAAAAAAAGGCAGCAATCATTCCCTTACAACACATAATTAAGACAAACTCCACATGCTACACGCCCAACGATGGATTCATCCTCATCTGTCAGCACCTTTGACTGTCAATTACACATACATATGTCATCAGACGCAGGACCAACAGCGACGGCCTAATGAAAATGGGCAGCGTCGCAGTCAACAACATCAACTCAGTGGAGAGATCCCACCTAGGCCTCGGCATCAATCTACCTGTCAGCGCTGCTCCAGCAGCTACCACCTCCACCCCGCACATCATAAACAGATATATTATTCATGAATTAGCATTATTGTTCAATTAATTATTCAGCAGGTCTTAATTATGTGGCAGATGATCTATTCTGGGTCGTGGGAAATTAGATAATGGAAGACTACAATGCTTCCAGAGCCTCTCTCTCTCTCTCTCTCTCTCTCTCTTTCTGCCATCTTGAAGTGGAGAGTGCGTCGTGTTCTCCGTCAGCGTGGTTAAGATGTTACCAGGCTGAAGTTCTTGGACAGAAGCATCATTTAAATGATCAGAAAATAATTAAGAGCAGAGACGGAGATTTCCTTCTGACTAATTGGTCGAACACACGCCCCCCTGAGGAGAGCGCGCTACACAAGTCTAACAAGGACATTCATTTAAAGGAATCTGTCAGATTAAAATTAATTCAAAATAGTGATGATTGTCACAGCTCAAAAATATATTGTGGCTGTTTTGGCAAGTACAGAGAGAAAAAAACCCGTCCTTTTTGTACCATTTAGCTCAAATCCCATGATGCCTCTGTGATCTGCTCTTTAACAGTCTCTGCTTCTTGACGTTGGTGTCCACCACACACACCTTCCTCCCACTTTTCCTGCTTGTTTTCTAGTCTGTGCACACACACACACACACACAGCACCTTCCTCCCGCTTTTCCTGCTTGTTTTCTAGTCTGCACACACACACACACACACACACACACGCCACAGAGGGAGATGAATCATTCATAGCTGCACACAATGCCTTCAGCCCTCTCCCCAGAGAGAGAGAGAGAGAGAGGGAGAGAGAGAGGCAAGTAATAAAATAATATGGAAGACAATATGGTGGGGAAGAGATGGAGTGGATTAAAACAGCATGTGATTGGGAGTCTGGTTAAGATAGCTGGCAATTTAACGAGCTCTGATTTCAGGATAAGACATTTCTCATAAAGCACACGCAGCACGTACGACGTCAATGCCCAGAGTGGCTGTGTCTCATGTACCACAAGCCAAAGCACTTCATATCTTTTTTTTGTAAAATGAGACTTTTATCTCTACAGACCTAAACAGTCCGTGTCTGTATTAATAAAGAGCTTAAAACTGACTTTGTATTTAATAAAAAAAAAATATCGCTGCAATGCCAATACTGACCAGCAGGGCTCCCATTGACAGTCAACCTGGCTCATGAAACACACAGTTAATGAATTTTCCTTAACGGGTCATATACATGTCTGTGTGTGTGTGATTTATGTTCCTAAATGAACAGACTGTAAAACAATGAGCAGTAAAAATGTTTATCACATTCAATCACACTGAAGTCAGTCATCAGCCAAACAGGACTGAAGGTAACGTTAAACCAAACAGTGAGCAAAAGATGAGTCAGCTGCTGATCACGAGGTTCTGGAAAGTACCAGAAAGTCACACACACACACACACACACACACACAAAACTAACATTTTACCATCAACTTCAGACAATGACAATCTGCACAAACCAGACGTTTTAACGGAGGTGTCATTAATGAACTGCCACTCACTAACCTGCAATTAGTGTCTGTGTGAAATGACAAACCAGACGTTCTAACGGAGGTGTCATTAATGAACTGCCACTCACTAACCTGCAATTAGTGTCTGTGTGAAATGTTCACCAAACCAAAACCCAGTGTGTGTGTGTGTGTGTGTGTGTGTGTGTGTGTGTGTGTGTGTGCTCCTGTCGTGGTGAGTCGTGGTGTGGTGCGGAGTGAGGAGTTCACAGATCGATCCCTCGTCTCAGCCAGAGCCACGGTCGATACCAGCAATAAAACCACAGAAAACACGCTCTCTGGAGAACTGTGACAGAGCCCCAGGCAACGTGTACGTGTGTGTGTGTGTGTGAAGTGATCTGTGTGTGTGTGTTCCAACATATATCAGTGGAGTGGACGGCTCTCCACGGCTGTCACGGCCGCTCCCCCCCGGGAAACATTCAACATTCAACATGACAAAACAGGGGGAAACGACACACACACACACACACACACACACACACACACACACACACACACACAGAGACATGCTGTATATGCTATGATTGTTTATACTGAGGTTTAGTACATAACACACATTTTATTGTTGTTGTTTTAATATTTTAATCTAATATTAATTTGAAATGATTCTTCACGACAAATTCTTAAAAGTTTTATCCTTTTAATGGTGTCAACAGCTAACCAGCTAACCAGCTAACCAGCTAACCAGCTAACGTTCTGCTAATACAGCTAGCTAGCAAGGTGTAGCTATTTAGGGTTTCTGGCAACTCCTATCCCTCTGAGTTGTTTTTACTAGACTGTAAATTTTATTCTTTAATTGTGATTCGTCATTTGTTTTTTTTTTAGGTTTTTTTAATTTGAGGAATCATATTACTTTTTGCTTTATCTTCTTCTTCTACTCCTTCATTTTCCTTCAGAAATCACATCATTGGCTGACACTGATAAAACAGTACACTGTTCACATCTCAGGGTTTGTTATTGTCTCCACCGCTGCCTCTGTGCTAATCATCTTTACTTTTATGATATTATGGTGACCGTAAGCAGAGCGTCATTAGCATACTAGCGTAGCGTATGATAGCGTGGCAGGGGAGGCCTCAGGTGAATAGCGCCATCGCCAGACTGAGGCGATTGAAACACGAGCGACACAATCACACAGTTTTGTGTCTTTTAATATGTGTTGGAAATGACACTGTTCCAGATTTAATCCAATTCCAGATGAGTGTGTGGTGAACGGGCAGAGAAGATTAAAGATATGGAAATCAGCCCATAAAAAAAATCACATGTGATTAGGCTTCTCTCAGAGAACTGCTAACAGCCATTAGCAAAAGATATTAAGCTTCATTTGCATGTTAGATACTGTACTTTAAAAAAAAATGAAATGAATTTTAATAATTCAATTGAGATGAGAATATTCACCAACTGAAGAAAATGCATTTTATAAAAATGACAAGAACCTGGTATGATTTGATCATTACTGTCAAACTGGATCTGAGCTGAAAATTCAGATGTGGGTCACATATGGAGGAAAACAGTCAGATATGGGCCACGTTCCCCTTTTTTATTTTTTACAGGTAAGAGACCAGCTCAGCAGGTTGAGGTTTGGACGTTTGGAAAACACCTGAAATTCACAGCCTTGAAACCTGACACTGAGAGAAGAAGACGTCGTGTCTGGTCGGCATCACTGTGAGGTTTTCTACATCCCTGAGAGCCTTTTCATTTTCTCCCTGATTAAAGAGGAACACAACTCAAAGATGAATAAATGGCAACACATTTTAAACAATCAAATTTAACTTAAAAAAAAATAAAAAAATGTAATAGCTACGGTTCAGCCATTACTGCCCCCTAATGGGTCAGAGAGGGTTTTGGCACCACGGACTGGTATAATGGTGGACTGAGTGGCATGGATATGTGTGAGAATAACAAAACACAATAAAAGGTTTCCTGTATTATACATTACAATTGCTACATATTTAATAGGAATATAATTATTTTATACTGAGCAGATGCTCTTCTAATATTATTTGACGGTAAATCATTTGTAGGTGAGGGCAGGAGTGATTGCCTTTCCAAATAAAATACCTCAGACTTTAATTTTAATGTAATAAAAAGTTAAGATACTTTGAGATTCTTCACTGTCATCGACCCGGCGGTTTAGAGCTTCAGGGCTTAATTAAGACACACATTTTTGCACACA
>NC_024323.1:6767763-6786770 GCF_000523025.1 Cynoglossus semilaevis | reverse complement strand
TCCTCCGTCCACAGCGGTCAGCCACACCGCGGCTCGTCCAGCTGAGATGAGCTCCTCTCCAGTCCTGTCTCGCAGCTGCAGCCTCAGGCTCATCTATCTCCATTTCCCGCTCCCTGTCGTCACGTCTCCAGCAGAGACTAAGCTCTGTAATCAATTCAATTACTGACTGCAGAACAGACCGCAAACCCATCTACCTGCCCGCTGAACCCACACACCCTTTCTTCACTTAACAGCCCCGTCAAGACCCCGAGGTCGAGCCTCATTATTGACTGCACCAGTATCTGACGCTTCACACTGGGAAAAAAGTCGACAGGGAATAGAACAAAAATCATTTTTTAAAAAAAGGTCCTCATTCAATGATCTTATCACTTGATTGGTTTTTGGACATTTTTAATCCAAATTCTAATCTGGTAACCAGAGAACAGAAACGTTCATATACAAGGAGCCAAAATTCCACCGTCAATTTTAGAATCATGTTCTTTTCAAATATTCATTTAGACGCTGAGAATTCAACTGGCAACTTTTGAAAAGGCATCAGACGTTCAGGCTGTTTAATGTAAAGTGTGACAGAGGGAGCTGTGAAAATTGGTCTTTGATTCCACCCCCACCCCCACCCTCCGCCCCCCTGACAATAGAAGGCTAATTAAAATCCTGGCATTTCATATTCAGCACTAATTAACTAAGTGAGGTGGCAGCTCTGAAGAGGGCTGCTGTTAATTAAGCTGAGAATTTGAGCTACACCTTGATGCAGCTCTCTCGCTCTCTCTCTCACACACACACACACACACACACAGTACAACTGTTAATAAGAGATTATTAAAGCAACATTAAACAAAGTTAAATCAACAGTGATATTCTACAACAGCAGGTGTTCGGATCCATTCATTTGACCTGTGGCTCTTTAGCCACTTGGACCAAATTACACATGACTATAAAACAACAAACAAACGTCGTCACCATCACAGCAGGATGATGAGTCGATAACAAGGAAGAGGAAGTCACTTTTTACCAAATCAGACTCATGTCGTTCATCAAACTAACTCCATGTTCCACTTTTTAACTCACCAGTGGCCGACTGGAGGAGAAACAGTTGTTAGCTGTGCAGCTGAGGGACGACGGTGGAGAACGGCGTCTTCATTCTAGTGTCCACATCTCCCTCACGTGTTTCAGCCCTGACAGTGAAGTGCAACCATGAGGAAAATGAATTTCTTTCTTCCTGATCTTCTCCTCCAACCTCTCACTTCCCTGCCTGCTCATGTCCTCTGACGGCCCCCGCCCCCTACCCTGGTACATTCACCCGCAGTCTCTCCTGCACGTCCTCCTCCGGACCCCTCTGTTCTGTCTGATATCTCTGGACGTCAGGAGATTCAAAGTCAAAATGCAATTTGCCGACCCGTTCTGTCCTTTCTGCAGGAGCACATCTGACGGTCCCCTGACTCATGGATGCTGATTGGATTTGTATGTGTGCAGTTGGTTCTGTGTGAAGATCAGTCACACACACACACACACACACACACTCACACACAGTGTAACTTCTTCTTCTTCTCTCTGTGGATCAACTTCTCCTCTCATCCTCAATCCTGGCCTTTTTGCTCAGTTAATCCTGAACTGACTCTGAGCCAGGACCATGAGAGAACTTTATTTTCCTCACTAGGAAACAAGAAATAGAAAATTATAACAATAGAAAACTCTACATAGATGCCAATAAAAATGACTAAACACATTTTTTACAATCCACAGCCAAATTTCTGGTAAGAATTTATGAATCAGGTTCTTCACTCTTATTTAAGATAAAAAAAATAAAGAAAATATAGTGAAGTAGAGGTGAGGATGGGGACATAGACATGTACGAGTCCAAAAACGTCCAGGTATCCTGGGTTAGTGGCAAAAAAAGAAAAAAAAAACTTTTCTCTTTATATGCTGTTTTCCAGTCATTAACTCTCTTCATATGCTGTTTTCCAGTCATTTATCTTTGCTAATACTAGCTGTATTTTTTAGCCAACTTTGCTTCTGTAAACACACCACAAGAGACTTCACAAGAAAAACATACACAGACATTAATTTTATACAGTCACCCTGCTCTATGGGAATTATTTCCGTTAGGTCAGCATCAGTAATTAGTTTAATTTTGTTTGGACCAGAGTATATGAGAATATGATGTTTATGTCCTTTGTTTTCTTCAGCCAGTACGAGTCTTTACTCCACACCCACTGACAGGTCTGTATGAAGACATCATTTGAACCACAAACACACTTGACTTTGTTCTTCCTGTCCTCTCCAACACACACTTCAGGGGAATGTTGTCTTCACGGTTAGCCAACCCGCCTCTGTTCTGTCGGCTAATTGAATCAGCAGCTGACTTTAATTAACAGCAGATCTGATTTGCATAAAGTCGGACCATTTGCATATCGCCGGCAGTCCCTCCCTCTACGTGTCTGAGCAGCTGGGCGCTGAGCCAAGAGCGAGCAGGGTTGGAAGTGGGAAGAGACTGGAATGAAGGGGGAATGAGGGAGGGAAGGAAGGAAGGAAGGAAGGAAGGAAGGAAGGAAGGAAGGAAGGAAGGAAAAGGAAAATTAGCTGTCTGTAAACACAAAGAGAGAGAACGGGCAGATGGAGGATGGAGGAGACAAATGAGGACAACAAACGTGAGCTGAGATGGTGACGTCGTCGACATAGACAGACATTAAAGAAATGCAACGACACAAACACAAACAGTCGCTCTGGTATGAAGTTTAGATAAGATTTAAAACGTCCAAATTTTCAAAATTAGATTAATATGGTTTAAAATAATAGTATGATGTGTTAACACACAAAAATATACAAATTCAGAAACAATAAGACTTAACCTTGAATTAAAAACAACACTAGAAAAAAACCCTAAAACAATAATCCATAGCAAAAATATACAAATTCAGACACAATAAGACTTAACTTTGAATTAGCTAAAACAACACTAGAAAAAAAACCCTAAAACAATAATCCATAGAAATAGTGCTTAAAGTTAGCTAAAATTATAGGAACAAAGCTAATAACCGAATGAGACTTGATAAAAATGTGTGTCTGTTGTCCTGCAGTCGTATCTCACATTCATTTCACCGTGGTTCTTCTTTAAGCACCTCCTGCATATTCATGCAGAAACACATTAACCACGAGGAGCATTTGTCAAAGGGCTTCCTGTAGTGAGTGAGGACCAGCTCTGAGCTGATAGGTCCACTCCATCACTCTGTGCCACGTCTGACCAATGAGCATGACCTGACCTGTCCAAGCGTAGCATGATGTTCAGTGGAGTTTGTGTGTGTCGTGTGTGGAGATCACTGTATGTAGACACAGTGTTAGTCAACAGACATTAAAGCCTCTCTGCAAATGAGAGAGACAGAAAGATCCACGAGTCGGTGAGTAAAGAAGTATCCTCTCTGACTTGGTCGTTAGGCGGACAGAACATCGTTCATCAACGTCACAGAGGGAGGGAGATAGAGAGAGAGATAGAGAGAGGTGGGTAAGGAGCTGGAGAGCTGCCAACAGGGGCGGGCGCAGCGGTCAGGAAGAGCTACAGCTGCGGCTCCACTGCTGGTTCTTTCCTCAGGGAGATAAAGGGACAAGGCTGAGATAATGGGTTCTTAACACTTAATCACTGAGACTGAGGGTGTTTATTTGGGAACCAGTGAGCTGCAGGCCACTTCCACCTGAATTAGACAGGAGTCTGCAGGGACACAGCAGATGACATGTCAGTGAGGGGCCGTTTTGAAGTACTGTGTGTATTGTTTAGAAAAACAAACATAAAAATCACGTTAGATCCCGTTGTTGAAACACATTGTAATATTTATATATATTTCCCCTATTGTGAGGTATCAGTGAGTACACAAATTTAAATTTACTCTCCAAAAAAAATAAATGGTGTTGGGACAAACCAACTCTAGTCACATCTTAGTGAGTGGTGGGCAGGAGAGTTACAGCCAGTGGAAATAGTCTATAATAGAGTTCCTTCCTCCGCCTTTTAAAAACTCTTTGCTTGTTTTCAGTAGGATCAGATCTGTTACTGTTGTAGAGATCTGCAGGTCTCAGCTGGAGGTCTCAGGACCAAACCTCTCACTGAGGACGAAAGTATCCACTCCAGCATCACGGTGATTAGTGCTAATCAGGCCTTCGCTGACGGCGCAGCAGCCATATTGATTTCACAGGGTAATCAAGGAAGAGCCTAATGAGATGTCAATTAAAGCGCCGCACTCTGTGAATTACACCTGCAATCAAACATAATGGGAAATCAGAGAAGGAGGAAACCATGTTAGAGAGCGAGAATATGAAGTGATGAAACTAAAACAGCCTGCTGCTAGAGGGGAGACGGAATACAGACAAAAGCTGTACACAGATAACTAAAGGTTAGCCCATAAGATAAAGAAATGAATGAGCTAAAAGATAGTTAGAGATAAAAAATTGTGTCCTACCATAAGTAGAAAAGGCACTAACATAAATAAGTCAAAATCAAAGAAAGTAAATATTTACAACTTTAACCTTTATTTCTTTAAAATAAGATAAAGGGTTGTTGTTATTAATAATACAAGTAAAAAAAAAACAGAACACAGAAGAATATACAGGAGAAAGCACGACGGCGGCAGCTCAGAGAACGAATATACGCTTCAAACACGGTTCCTTGGTATATTATGGGAAACTTAAAAACACAACAAAGTGAAAAGTATGTTATAAATGTGGCTTCAACAAATCTGCTCTGTTTCCAGTTGGAGCGAACATGTGATCAAACGGTCTCCAATAAATAAGGCACTGTGACCAGGACCAGGTGAGGACCAGGTGAGGACCAGGGCGGCATGTGTTTGTTGGTTCGTGTGAATGATCTGAAAGAGTGGACCACAACTCATGGCATATGTTCACATTTTTATCTCGTGCATAAATATTAATTCATCTTAAATCACTCTTAAGATATTTTTATATTCAAAAAACGAGAACATTTTTATCACCGGGAAACGCAACATCTGGACTGAACACGACACGAACAGACAAGAGTCAAAAAAAAAAAAGACATAAAAGGAAAAGACAAAGCTCAAACATATGATGTGCTGTTTAATGACCTGTTAGACGACTATTAGGCGACAGATAAGTGTGTGTGTGTGTGACTCCAACAGCCTCAGTCGATGACGTGTCGTGGTGATCGAGTGCAAAGACTTACTACACAGGTTTATAAAGGGATTCAAACTGATACGGCACCAATCCTGATGAACGCAGCGTTAAAAATCATCTCAAACAAGGCTAACGTGTTACTGACTAAGGGATTTGAGAGAAAAACAAACCGTTCTGTTTGGCATATGCTGAAGTTTTGGCACCATGAGTAAAAAAAACAAACAAAAAACCCCAAAAACAAAAAAAAAATCCCACCACGGTTTAAAAAAGGAGAATTCAAAGGTCTCTTCACTCCCACGGTGAGAGGGTAGTGTTTGTCAGAGGCACTAAACCGACACAGGGTCTGTCCATTCAGTCGCCGATAACGTTGTCAAATCAAGTCCCTGTGGCGAGCTTTCAGGTCCAGGTTCTTAAGGTTCTGCTGGAGCAGAGTTGACGGATGGACAAAGTCTCATTACCAATGGATTCCCACACAGTTGAGGTCAAGTGTGGCAGAAGAGGGCGGGGCCGGGCCGGGCTGGGCGGGGCAGGGCGGCGTCTACATCTCGTGAGCGGTCAGATGATGTTCTGGGAGGCCGTTGGTGTGAGCCACCGCCGTGTTGTTCTCGTTGAGACGCCTGACGCGGTACATTTCGTAGTGGATGCTGCTGGTGATGTCTTTAATGTTCTGCATGTGGGTTCTAGAACAAAGACAGACAGACATCAGGGACAGTCTTCAATCTGTACAGCTGACGGTCTTCAGCCAGAGGTTTGGGCTTCAGTGTCAGGTAGTTCTGTGGCTCATTTGTTAAAGGTTTTCTTAAATCCCCAACTTTACTCACCTGATGAGGAGATCCCTTAAATAAGCAAACTCACAGTGGGCGATGTTTTCAACTGTTAGAGGGAAGAAGAAGGTAGAAATTATGAATAACAACACAAGAATAAAATCAAATGGATCGACGCCATAAGGCTTCTGTAACCGGGAGCTTTACTTTAAATTGATTTTTATAGACCGTCCACTAGATGGAGTCATTGCTCTCTGTGTGATGCAGAGGTTTGTGTCCAGAGTACGTTAATCCCAGAGAAACCTCTTTATATTCTTTTCAATTTTTTTTTTTTTACCTTCAATTGTACCCCACTTGGTCTTCCTCCCCAACAGCCTCCTGCCATTGACCTGGTACTCCTGATCACTGCCCACCACCGCAAACGGGATCATCTCCTGCGCCAAGGTCAAAGGTCAAGGACAAAATGATTCATTAAAGTCAGGACATGACCTCGTGGTGCTCTCAGCTGGACTGAGGTGACAGACACGGTGACCTCCTCACCCTGATCTTCTCATTGATCATCCTGTCCTCTGCGTCCTCGTCGAACTCTTTCTGAGGATACACGTCGATTCCGTTGGCTTGTAGTTCCTCCCGGATCTGGGTTTAAACACACACACACACACAGGAGAGAGCGTTCATCAAAACCATCTTTAATCCAGGATACAAAGTGAGGCCTGTAATTGAACACACAGTAATCAGACCGATGTGTTTGATGTAGTCTCAAGGAAACCAAGCGTCTGATGTACAGATTAAGGAGGAATTAACACTGATCTGCCTGATAATCCACTACAACGTTAGGGCTTAGTCATTAATTGTCAGGCAGTTTGAACTAACCAGAAAAGCTCACAGGAGGGAAAAAGGAAAGCACAAAAAGGTACAGACGCCAGGAGAATTTATAAAAAAAAAAAAACACCAAGAGGGCAGAAGTTCACTGTAAGCACAAAAAGGTACAGACGCCAGGAAAATTTATAAAAAACACCAAGAGGGCAGAAGTTCACTGAGAATGTGAGGAGGAAAATGATGAGATCAATAAACAGTCTTAAATCAATGGCACAGATTTCTTCTAAAAATCATTTTATATAGATTTATATACATAAAGAAATGAGTAATAGAGTAACTCAAAACTAATAACATAACATATAACATATAACACGTATATATACACACACACACACAGTATACTACATATACACACACACAGTATATATTTGGTTTTTTTTAACCTTCTTTTTGAAGAAGTCCCTCTCCTCCAGGGTTAGTGTATCAGCTTTGGCGATGACGGGGACAATGTTGACCACTTTACTCAGACGTCTCATAAATTCTACGTCCAGAGGCCGCAGACTGGAGGGAAATATAAAAACAAGTTTTTCAGGGCAGGGACAGAAGGACTAAATATTAGCTATTTTCCTGAATGTGATGTTTAAGTTGCATAATTCAACACAAAGTCAGTAAACTAGGAGCATTTTTCGGTATTCTTTGGATTAATATTCAATGAGTTTAATAGAACTCTAAAAGTATACCAAGTCAGTCCACCAGAGGGCATATTTCCCCCACATTTTTCCAGCTGGAGGAACAACTGTGACACATTTAAACCTTTACCAAATCCCCTCCAATTCCTTATGTAACTCTGCTGTGGGGTTTTTCTAAAACAAAAAAGCTTTGTTTTTTTTAAGAGTGATTATGATGTGGTTCATTTCAGGGTCAGAGACTTTTCTTTTTCCTGCAGTTTGATGAAATCATCAGAATGTGGTGATCTTGTTCACTGAGCTTTTTGCATTAACTTAGTGCTGCCTTCGCAAAGACCCAAGTTCAACAATCGATTACACAGAATCCTGACACCCCCACAGACTCGCTGTCTCCCTCCTACTTCCTGTCTCTGTCCCATTAGATGTTTGAGACAAAGTGTGAGCAGCTGCTGACCAGGCTGTGGGACATCTGCAGCATTGGATCCACATGAAACATCTCTGATGGAGGCACAGATGGGGGGCGGGGGGTGGGCTGGTTTCTCACCAGCCCACCGCCAACACAAACACAAATCATGACAGAAAAATTCATTTTTGAGTTGTTTTTTTTTTGCACGCGGCTCATTGATCGATTGTGTCTCTGCTGAAACACCAGGCTGACAATCCACAGCTGCTCTTACGATACCCCCACGTCTCACTGCCCCACTCGACTAAAGTTACACAAAAGCCAAGGCTGTAAACCCTTCAGTCGATGTTTGTCTCTACAGCTCAGAGCAGAGTCGCTGGAACAAGCAGTAAAAAGGGAGAAAAAGCGAAAGAGAGAGAAGGGAGTTTATGGAGTTGAATCAGACACAGATGTGGGCTGACGGGACATTTGTTTGGGACACTGTTTGCTGCTCCTAGAGCTGGGAGAGAGCGGACCATCACTCTTCTATGTGCGTGTATATATACGGGGGGTTCTGGACTGTGTCCCCCTCTGACTGAGTGGAAATTCACCAGAATGCATTCCTTAAAGACAGGAAAGAGATATTTCAACCCGCTGTACATGGAAAATCCTCTGGCTAACAGGGAGTGTGAATGTGTGGTCAGTTCTACATACTCTGCATCTATACAACAACGTCACTATTCACACACACACACACTGTGGCAAAGAGTGTTTGTTTCACTGAAGCACCACGAGGTTTAAATACAAAATTCAACAACATCTTTTAGAGGTCAAATTTAGTGGGTTCGTGGGCTGGAAGTGGTCCATGATCCATAGGTTTGAGACCCTGATTTCCCTCTTTCTCAGTCAAATCAAAGCTAATGTTTCTGATTGTTTACCATGTTCTTTAAAGTGTCTTTTCCGTGTTGTTGTGTTGAGAAGTGACCCAGATATATCCAGGCCCTCTCATGTTTTTCTTCTCCTTGTGTTTATTTATAGCAGTGTGCGAGCGAGCGAGTCCTCACCAGTGTCCGGTCGGGGGGATGAAGTATATGCAGCAGTGAACTCTGGAGTCTGGGATCCGTTTCTTCCTGTTGATGTTGATCTCCTCCTGCAGGTACGCCTCATACTGGTCGTTAATGAACTTCATGATGGGCTGCCAGCTGGAACGTGGAGAGAAAGGTGAAGGGAGGAAACAGGGAAGCAGATGTTGAGATAAAAGTGTAGACAGACGGAGGAAGAAGGAAGAGCATCAGAGAAAGGAGAAAGATAATAAAGAGGGAAAGGGAACAGGAAAGGAGACAGCAGAGATGGGGAATGTGGTGGTCGTAGAAAGGTTAGGTACCAGTTTTCATTGTTGATCTGGTCTCCAAAGCCTGGTGTGTCGATGACCGTCAGCTTCATTCTCACTCCCTTCTCCTCGATGTCTGTGCAGAAACGAAAACAACGTCAGCAGCTGCCAGCAGCCAAAACACCACTGTGATTTAAACACAACGTACACTCTCCGCACAACCACCGGAGCTTCAGGAAGCAGGAATTCTACAATTGCACTGGCTGCGTCTCACCTATACTCAGAGGAGCTAAATGTGTATCAAAACAACTATAGACGGCCGTTTCTATGTGGTTTTAAACACTCAGAGCAGCTGTGTTAGTTCTAATGTTGGACCGTGGCTTCAGAAAATTAGGTTTAAAATAGCACGGACCGCCTGGCAGACAAGGTAGGTAAGAAAAAAACAAACAAAAAAAAAAAACAATGACATGAAAAGAAGAGAAGAGAATTTCAAGGGCTTCAGGGAAGCCGTACCGTGACTGATGGACTTGATTTCCACTGTTTTGGGGATCTTCTCCTGGGCTGTGGCCAGCACAGATTTGCGGCTGACTTTAGACTTGAAGAGTGTGTTCATCAGAGTAGACTTTCCCAGGCCACTCTGTCCTGTAAACAAAAACAGTCACAGAGGTCAACAGCCAAACAAAGCTGCAGGTGAAGAACATCACGTCTGTGACAATTACATTTAGATTCAGTATAAAAACACATGAAATATGAAATAATCCTAAAATGAATCGACCTAAACGCCAACTTTTGCCTTGTAAAACCATAGCAACTATTTTGCATCTACACATCACTGACAGAGGGAGAGGGAACGCTGGAAACTGCCTGTCCTAATGTTTATAGTCATGGTTCCATCTCACCGTTCCATCACTGCACAGAACACTGTCACTGGAGGAGTTTAGAGAGCAGCCATCATCAGGGTTCACTCTCAGGTTACATCAACAACGGGAAACAAATCTGACGACTGGAGACGCACACTGGAACACGGTTGACTTCAAGGCTCAAATTTGGAAATTGTGGGGTTTTTTTTAATTAATGGCTAAAATAAAGCAGTGATAAACACTACATGGAAAAATATGTCTTTGCTAACTTTGGGTGAGAGCCACTTTTTACAGTGGATTTGTTTTAGTAGGAAACTAGCTTTTAGCAACAGTGGGTGAAATCCACTTTTTACAGTGGATTTGTTTTAGTTCTTACATCAAACTCTGAACCAGATGTTGATTCACTACGATCTCCTAACACTGGTGCAAAAACAGAAATACTGTTTCAACCTAGCCTACCCTTTTTCCCCTGAGGTATTTAAACAGTATATGGTAGACTGAGTTGCCACACTGCCACCTACTGGCTGGTAAAACATCTCTAGAGAGGGCAGCACCACTGCGCATGAACACATCAGCCTACACCTTTTCTGTGGTCTATTAAAACTGAGTGAGTGGATTATTGGAACAAAGTGTTGGAATGTGTTTAAACCTGAAACCATGTGGACGCCATAAATGTTTATTCACCATTTAACTGTGCACCGTTCAGTCCAGACCCTGAGGCCACTGTTAAACCAGAACCTTTTATTTGAGGCCGGCCCCGTGTGATCAGGTAGGGTGTTAGGAGTGTGTGTAATTAAAAACGTGTCTGTTTACCACAGCTAAACGAGCAAACAACAGTGAAAGCAGTATCGAAGAACGTCTGAGGTGTCAGGTTCACAGTGAAAGCTGATGGTGGAGATTACAGTGTCGTACCAGAGCGGCATGTGATTTTTTTCAGACAATTTTCAGACAACAAAACCTAGTACGCGTACGTCTTTGTAAGTCATTCTGTATTTCAACAGTGACAGTTCCTGCCCTCAGGTCAGTGTGTTTCACCTGAGCGTTAGAACACCTGCAGCAGCTGCTACTGCAGTAGATACTCCGTGGGTTCATTTAAGAACAGAGACAGCGGAGACATTTCTGACACAACCACCTAATCAGGTGAATCTACCTGGTTGTACTGTACGCGTCGTGCCAACAGTGAAAGCTGACGATTTCTGACTTTGCCAAGTGATTTAGGGCTCAGTGATGGGAGGAGTTCGATGACAGATTAGGATATAATTTTGCTTTAGGGGATGAAGTTGTTGAACTATATGGACTAAAATTTTGGGTCAAGATCATAAACATTTCCCAAAGAACCCCTAGAGAATCTGGACAGACAACTTAGGGCCAGAGATTCAAATTTTTATTTTTTCCAAATACAGTTGTTAAGTGTGAGGATTACTGACAGTTATTTGAGTCTCAGTTGTTGTTCTTTTCAGTTGCTTTAACAGTGTGGATCAAATGATATGCCATGATTGTATGGCACAGATGGGAATTCTATATTATAGAACAAACTGAAATGAGCCGAGGGAGTGAGGGACACAGACATGTGAGGCTGCTGCAGAGGTCGGAGCTCTGTTGGAACACCTTCTCTCACAGATGATCTACTCACCCACAACCATGATGTTGAGTTCAAAGCCCTGCTTCATGGCCTTCCTCCTCATCTGCTCCAGGATAGCGTCGATGCCCACGTAACTGAAGTCCACTGGACCACCGGCCTTCTCCCCGTACATACCACCCACACCAGAGGACACCACGGTGTCAGGCATCATGGCCTCAGACATGGTGCTGCCACTGTAGCTGGAGATCGACTCTGGCCCTGGTCAGGAACAAGGAGAAAAGGAAAATGTTCTGCTCAGATTACAGGGATTACAGGGATTATTCAAAGGACAGCAATCAGGCGACGTTACGGTAGAATCTGTGATGGGAAGCGGTTGGGATCAAGTGGTTGGATATTGGAAATAATGTTGGAAAATTTGCAAGACTGCAGACAGAGATCAAAACTTATTTTCATGAATCATGGTTACAACCCGACTGTAATCCACATTTGGTGAGAACATCCTGTTTCTGAAGCGTATCCTTAAAAAATATTAGTCAAGGCTTCTTGAAAAATGTGTTTTATGTTAATACTAGTCTGTAATAATGGTAGAATCACATACACAACAGTACCCCAACTCAACCAGCAGGACAATCCCAAATCATTACACAGCCTCTGACAGAGAGAGTTCTGTTCCGGGTTTTAACTCTTCTACTCAGACCAGGGGTCTTGAAGGTTCAGGGTTTTACTCAGACCAGGGGTCTTGAAGGTTCAAGTCAAGGACCACCAAACTTTGTAGAACAGATAAATATCAAATATGTACAGGTTCATGTATTCATGTAAGTTTCTTTTTTTCTACCAAAAGTACCTAAAAATATAGTTTACCTGAATAAGCCTTTTTTTTTAACAAAGATTTTTTAAATTAACGTCAGTGTTTCTTTTGTAATGACTACTTGCACATTGAGCAGAAAAAGTGTTTGACTAATGGTGCACAGTTAGTGCAAGGTAACCGTTTTCTGCAGCCAAACCGTCTAATCTTGGTTGGTCAGCACGTCTTTGGGCTCAGAGCAGATTTAATGCTGAGTTTCTCGAACATTAAATCCACGTGTTCGTCGAGCTCTTTTGGCTCAAAACCTACCAAAACACGGAGTTAGCTGAAGACCTACTGTATGCACGCCTCTGTATATGGAGAAGGAAAACATTGGGAAAGTACCGCTGTTCAATTTGCTGGATGATTTATTATCGACCAGCCCAGGTAGGTTATTAAAAACCCCACTCAAACAGAGGACGTGGTTGTTCTGAGGCCAACGCTCTGCCTTGACTCAACACAAAAAAAAAAGGGAGATCACACCATGTGGTGGAGGAGTGAAGTAATTCACACTTGGCAGGAGGTTGTTCTTTATTCCTCCTGCAGTTTGTTTTATTAATGATTATCTTAATGTCCTGCTGTGGAATTCCTATGGATTTGTTCGCAGACATTTTTAAATTCTGGATAACCTGAACTTTAGGATTGATTTAACATTACCATCACAGCAGTGTGTGTGGCAGGTGAAGAATTTACACCGTCTGTGTCTGTGTCTGTGAGTTACAGCAGCTCAGAATGACAAACCCCTTCACTGGCCTCACCCTCTCACCCACACAAAGCATTGTTACAGTCCTGTTAATGTCAAAGTGGGAGAGAAAGAGAGACAAAAGATGAGATGGCAGAGGGTGAAATGTGATACACACACACAACACACACACACACAAACACACAGTGCTCATGGTCGCCACCACCTCATACAAACTGCAGACTTTTTGATCACAATGCTGACTTGTATGCACAAGCTCATGCAAACATGAACACACACACACACTCCATAAAAGCTGCAGCGACTCTGCCAGGAATTTAACAGCGATTGAATTCCAGCTCAGACACAGATTCTGGCTCGCCAAATGAGACCAAATCCAGATCACCAAGATAGTCGGCTTGCACTGCTCGGCAGAATTAAAAGCAAGAAGTGGCACCCCTGGTGGTGGTGGTGAGAGAGCCCTCTGCCCTGCTCGACGTAGAGGACGTAGAGGAGGATCACACTGACTCGTGTCTGTGTCACAGAGAGCCACCTATGAAAGCAGCTCTCATGGCCTCCTCCACCACTTCCTCATCCTGTTCCAACAGTTAGTCAGCAAATTACAGAAGCCCTCTGCCCTGCTCCTCTGCCCTGCTCCTCTGCCCTGCTCCTCTGCCCTCCTCCTCTGCCCTGCTCCTCTGCCCTCCTCCTCTGCCCTGCTCCTCTGCCCTCCTCCTCTGCCCTGCTCCTCTGCCCTCCTCCTCTCCGCTGCTCCTCTCACATTCCTATAGTTCTGCTGGCGTCAGCCTCACCCTTTCCTCCCTCCACCTACATATTCTCTCCCATCAACAGCTTTCCCTCTAGTTTTCCATTGTCTCTCAGTCTCTGTTTTTTTTCACTCCTTTATCTCTGTCCTCCGTTCTATAGAGTATTTTTTTAAATTAGTTTTACAAAATTCCTTTGTTACCTCTCTCTCAACCCACACCGGAATTGTTCCTGTGCTCTGTTGTCATTGTCATTGTTCGAATGCTTCTCTCGAGACTACAGTTAAGAAAGAATGCGACCTGTGCAGAAGAATTACGCTGGTCTTTGAAGTGATGTGGCACAAATTAGGACTATTTTTCTTGATTTTTACATTCAGATTGGTCACAAATAAAAATCTATTCCAGCAACATACTGTACAGAGAACAGGAGACGGAGAAAGAGAGATGTCTCCACTGGTTATTACTGCGACGAGCTCCAGTAATAACCAGTAATAACCAGTGTCATTACTCTGGACTGAAACAATAAGTCAATATTTTTTATAGGGTTTTTTTGCAGTTTATTCTAAAAATACTTAAACTGTGTTTTTCTATTTTGCTTTTGGTCAAACAATAATATACACAGCGGTGGGTGCAGTGGCTAATATCATTGGCTGACACTGTGAGGATTGACTCTGTGTATGTTGTGTATGTGTGTATGTGTGTAATTCAACAGGCGCACCAACGTGGACATGGTTTGTTAAGTGGAATTCAACATGCGCACCAACGTGGACATGGTTTGTTAAACGACTCTAAATTGACAATGTGAGCATGAAAAGTTGTTTGTGTCGGTGCACTGGTCTTGTGATTAATTGACAAACTGTCCAGATTGGGATTGGCCACACATGCCTCTGCGGCCATTAAACAGTTAAAGTGATAGTGATATAAAGAAAAACAACTTTGGTTCAGTATTGACTAAAGAAAGAGCAGGGCTCAGTAACCCAACCCAGAAACACTTCACAGAGGGACATACTGTAAAGAGAAAAACATAAAGTTGTCTACATGCTGCGTATTTATTGTTGTTGTTGCCTGGGGGAAGACCATTGTAATTCCTCAACTGTGGCCCTCCATTTACCTCAGACAGAGAGGTGTCGACCCCGTAAACTCCACCACTAGGAGAAACCAAGCTTCTCACAACAATAAAAACAAATGTCTCTTTTTCTAGCCAGTAAACACTGGAAGCACTTTACAGCAAAATCCAACAGATAAATCAAAAAGTATTAAGACACATGTTATAGTGTTTAAAGGTATCTGATCATAATGACTCGTCACGTTAAGATGCGTCTCCCTGGCGACACGTAAACATTTGAAAGACAAGGCAAAGAAGCAGGTTTTGACCTGGGGCTGATTAATGAAGAGATTCCATTTTTTATCGACTACATTATATTATTTTCTGTTGACGACTTTGTTCATTTAATTGGCATCTGGTATCAAGTTTGATTTTTTTTTTTTCCCGTACTTGAAGCCAAGTGACAGCAAACAGCTCTGAGAGAATTTGTCTTCACTAAATACACGCTCTTTGGTGTTTGATGACATCTAAAACACTGAGGTGACGGATTCTGGCTGCTTTTTAATCTTAATTAAAAACATTGTTTACATTAAACACATAATTACAGTTTACTGTCTGTTGAATCTGTTTTATTCAGCCGTAATAAAAAGACGTCTCCTGAGTTTCTTTGAAAACCCAGATGTTGACACCGCTACAGCAATTATTCTTATTTTACGGATTTCCTTTTCTTTTTTTTAATCCACTACAGTGGGTTAGGGTTAGATCACATGCACGGATACAGAAAACTAAGAATGCCTCATGATGTGCTGTACCGTAGGAGGATACAGAAAACTAATGCCTCATGATGTGCTGTACCGTAGGGTGATTCAAACTGATCCACATCGTGTGTCTGAGAGATCAGTGAAGACCACGCTCTCACTCAGATGAATTACGACGTTATATGAACTCCGTCTTTCACTAGTCGACAGATGCAGGTGGTTTATTTTTTTCAGAGCTTTTCCAGATTCCTCAGTTTCTCAACATTTACTTGCAAACTCTTGCCTACCGACCTCGCAGATGCAAAGACATTTGACCTCACCAATAAAACACGTCCGACCTCTGTGACCCCCAAGCTGGTGAAGATTACCTCAACATTACCAACACTGGCCTGCTGATTCATCGGAGGTCAAACAGTAAAGCGCTGCACCTCACACTGACCAAGACATCTGGTCTGAGAATGTTCAAATGTCTGAAACTATTGATCAAACATCTATGGTTTTCAGTGGTTATCCTAGACATGGATATTACCAAAAAATTCAAAACTGATCTGGTAGGAAACGACTGAGTGTGGAATGGTCTCATTTACATAACATAATGACAGCAAGGAAAGAACAAAATAAACAGTTCTTTCCTGCTTCTGTAGGATCAGATTCCTTGTTTTCAGTAGATTGGCCTGCAGCCGTTTACACAGTACAGAAGAATAACAGGCCAGATCAGAAAAAAAAGTTAATTTAATCTAAATAAAAAACAACAAAACAGAAACAGATCAGGGTCAGGAAAAAGAGAACCAAGAATAGTATCGTACTATAGTGTGGGGTGTGGGGCCAAGAACTGTGAAGATGACTGAGTGTGGTGATGTGGTCAGACACAGAGCCATGCCTCTGCTGCCCCGGGTGTTGATCTTGACAGCGTGGCGAGCAGGTCAGAGGTCATGTTCCCAGTTTAGATTGGAAGTCAGTGGTGCTGAGGTTAACCCTGATCTGACAAACCCAGTGGTTTGACCCTCGGTGTAACTGGAATGACAGTGAAGGAATCCAGAGATTTGGGGAGAAAAAGAAAATCTAAAAACTTGTTTCAAAAGCACATCTGTTATCAGGGAGAGTGACTGCTTTGTGTCTTTTCACAATTATTAAAAAAATGTTAGGACCTGTAACCATGAAGACCAGGGTTTTGACGCTTATTTTTTTTCCATCTCTGCCTCAGGATTGAGGCAGACACGCAGTAATAGTCCACCCACTACCTTTACTGTACAATGGTGGTGATGGTCAAAAAAATGATTCTTTACTGAACACCTTTACTTTGAAGGTTTTACCGCAGGCCTGAAGCTCCGTGTCCATGTCGGACTCACACTACGGTCTAATCCTCTAAATGGGCTGTTTGCATCTTTGCTCTGCGCTGTAATCATTTTATGGTCCCTCTTCAAAAACATCTGCTCTCGTCGTCCTTGATTTACCTTCCCAGACAAGACAAAGAGGATGGTTCACAGAAGTTAAAGAATAAAGTTCTAGATAACAATAAAGTACTTTGAAGCCCTCCTGCGGAGAATCAATTAAATATCCAAGAACACAAGAAGGGAACAAACATCAACACTGGTGTGCACACACACACACACACACACACACACAAACACTTTTTTTCACCCTTTGACGGTGAATCCCTTAATAAAAGAGGGAAATTGGAGAAGCAGCCGTGCAAACAGGCTCTGTTGTGTTATTGAAGTCAGTGTGTTTGTGTAACAAGCCACAGTTCCCAGAGTCTGAATCATTCAACTCTCTGGAGAAATGTGCCCTTTGACCTCTGCAGATCCTACTTGCTCATCGTGTCACCTGGCATTAGACAACAGATGCGTGTGTGTTGGTAAAACTTTTAAAAACCAAATAAAACAAATTTATAAGTGTACAAATATTTAGTCGATTCTCCTTTTATACACAATCCAGAAACTGTCATGTTTAATGTTAATGTTACTTCAATCACCTTTTAGTCTTACAACTGGCTAACTCCTCTCAGGTTGGCTTCAGTTTGGTACCGGCGTTGCTGGTGATGCCCAGCATTTTCCTTGTCAATATCCTGTCTGTCACCAACAGTTGGATTGCAGTTGTATCGTGTATTTACAACGATTATGGACAGTCACAATGGTACGTTATGTTTTCAAAAAGAGCACGGCTAAACTGCAGCGTCATGCCACTGTATTTCCCAAACCAACCAAGAACCTTCATTTCCCAATTTGTTTTAGAAAGAATTTCTATGTAACTGAGAAAATGAATGATTGTTATTTAAATATGTTTCCAGGGTCTCGAGGGCATCCAACAGTTCTTTAGTCAATGTTTATCACCTCTGAGATCACATGACTTTGTCTCCAAAGAGCTTCGAGCAAGTGCTGCTCAATTTTTATCATTTTTCTGCGAGTCAACACACAGAGAGGTTCCATGTCAGAGCAGGTAGATTCAGCCGCTTGTGTAACTGTTGAGAAATGTTTGTAAATTACAGTAATGACAGCAGAAGCCCACAGGTCGGTCCAGACTGCCAGAGGAATGTGCTGGGTCTCCACACTGTGGCGTTGCATTGAGAGATGTCGTCTTTCAAGGCTACTGGTCTACCTTTCACGACAAACAACACATCTAAGGAAAACGCATATTTAGCAAACACTTAAAAACCAACACTCACCTCTTTAAACTACAGCTAAAAAAAAGCAAAAACCCACCAACCACTTCAAAACACCCAGGCCATAAATGAGCAAATATGTAACTTCCGAGGTTTAGGAAATAATCATCTAAATGTTCATCATTAACCCAGGTTTGTGTTTATGCAAAAAAGTAAAAAGAACCAGGAAGAGGCAGACGCAGAGGCACGTTTTCTGTGAACTGCAGACTCAATGAAGGAGCTGTTAGCCATCATGTCAGCAAGTCAGTAGTTTTTAATCTCTGTTCAGGGTAAACGTTATCAGTGAAACGGTTGAACGATGGCAGAAAGGGGTCAGGAATCTGACCTCTGTCCACCCACACACACTGTGGTGGAATGTCATTCAGATGTCAGATGTTTCTTAAGAAGTACCAGCAGCGTACTACCTAGGGTGGCTGTCAGACATAAAATATGACTACAAGTGTGTGACATCTCAGCTATTTTACTACCGGAGGGAAGATGCTTTCCGTGCTTGGACTGAGCTTCTCTCAGGTTTCCAAGTTCACTAATTTCACTGTACGACTGAAAGTGCACAAGCGCACATCCATCATTCTATCAGTAACACGACCAGATGAAATCCTTAGGCTCCAAAGTTGTGAGTGTGTGTGATACAGAGCCTGTACCAGCTCAAATACACAACACAAAAACACAACACAGTCCATTGTAGAGGAGTCACTGTTT
>NC_024323.1:6754174-6767732 GCF_000523025.1 Cynoglossus semilaevis | reverse complement strand
CACACCAGATCTTTTTAAGGCCTAATGTATCATGTGTTCCACAAACACAGACAAAAGATCACATCTTAGTTGAATCCCCTTATTTTGTCAGAGATTTTTTGATGAAGCAGTTTGGCAAAATGAGATCCTCTAGTGCAGGCATAGAGGCGTTTAAAGTAGCCTTTAATAAAACTGTTAAACTGTTGCCAATTTGTGCTACAATGACACAGAGGCACGGAGGATGTCATTGCTCTAATGTATTGATTTTCAAGGAAACGTTTGGTATATTCTCTGTAAATGTTTGTGAAACAGAGAAATGCACCTTTTAAAACGTTTCAATGTATTTGTACAGGAGAGCAGTTTTGCTTGCTTGCCAACAGCCAAATGTTAGGGTACATATTCTGGGCCATGTGCCCTAGGTTGTGAAACATACTCTCAACTTAACAAAGCAGCCATTAGTGTTCCTTCAACCCAAGCAAGACATGGCGTCAACTCCCATCTGACACACGTGGATTAATGATACAGTGGCCACATTACAACAGTTCATATGTGAAGGAAATATACACACAACTGAATGAATGGCTCAACCTTTACATACTGCTTCTGCACACGCACATACTAAACCTTCAGCCCAGCAATTTGATATTCCTGGGTGTGTCTGATTACACAGACAAACCTCATCAGTTTGACATTACACAGCTGTTGATGCAGTCAAGCCACAGTCTGCAATTCCAAGTTGTTATTATGAATTCCACATTAGGTGTATAAATCCTACGGTGCTGACTTACAGGCCGACCTGTAACACACACTCACACACACACACGACAGAGAGGTAAAGATGACCTTTTCAGTTCCCCATCAAACCCTGGTGAAAGGTCATGGTCTGTTCTCTCCTGACATTACACAGAGGCCACAACAGAGCAATCCTTTCAGCAACCCAGTGTATATGAAAGTGTGTGTGTGTGTGTGTGTGTGTGAGAGAGAGGTAAAGGGAAGCTGACATTTTCCATCAGTTTCATGTTTGCAGGGAGCAGTGTTTTTCATTCTAAGGTCCAAACAAAACCTGGACAATACATTTTTCACAATCTGCTTTGTTCTAGCTGCTGCTGAAATACTTCAACAAACCCCTCTCAACCCAACCCAAAAGAAAGCAACACAACTAAAACTAATTAAAAACTACAGGAAGAATTACAAAGCAACTAAAAAAGTTAAAATTAAAAACTACAGGAAGAATTACAAAACCTCACAAGATGAAACGTTTAAACTTGAGGAGGGTTCAGAAAAAACCCACCACAGTCTTTTAATTTGGTCACATGGCTGCATAACATTTCCTACTGGAACAGAATAAGAATGTCTTTCTACCAATTAGCATTAGTGAAGTGGATTCCTGCTCTGTACTTTTGGAAAGCAGACACCACACTAAGATTCCCTTCAGAACTCTATAAAATCTCCAAGTGTGTGTGTGTGTGTGTCTGCTGTGTATACACACACCTTTTGTGTAAGTAAGTAAAGTAATGGAATACTGTTGCCAAACACAACCAGTCTGGAGACCAGCACGTGAACTCTAGCCAAACAGCATGCAAGTGTGTGTGTGTGTGTGTGTGTGTGTGATACTAAGATAAAAACACAGAGGCATAAAACCAGAAGAAATCCAAAACCTTAACAAGACAGAGACAGACAGAGAGAGAGAGAGAGGAGCCTCTTTAGAAAAAAACCCAACCCAAAAGTAACAAAAGGACAAAAATATACTGCATGTCTGACAGCTAAAAAAAAAAAAAAAAAACCCAAAAAACACAAACAGGAGGAACGTTCAGACGTCCACAGCTGGGCTTCAGACTCCAACATGCAGACATATATTTTAAGAAGCAGGGGAAAAAAACTGAAATAGTTTAGGACAAATTTAAAAGTGAAAGAAAACTAAACAATGCAGAAACCAAATAATGACTTCCTCCATGGACAAAGTTTTGTTTTGCAAAAATACACTCCACACATACCCACCCATGCACACTCTGCCAGAATGTGAAACACTCACCAAGTGTAAAGTCTGTGTATGTGTGACCCAGTCGTCCCCTGCCGACGTGCAGCCCTCCAGTGAGAGGCCAAATTCTGCTGTGGCTCTGGAGCCTCTCTGCTCCCTGCCCCTCCCACCACGGCCTGTCATGTGACGGTGTTGGACGCAACAGGCCACACCCACTTCCTACAAACACACCCCTAGTCTTTCTAAAAAAAATGTTTAAGTGCCAAAAAAGAAAAAAGAAAAAGAAAATTGCTGCAATAAAGTTTTTTTTGTGACTGGAAAACAAATCTACTTTTTTGGATTTTAGGCAGCGATTGTTCAGCTCCACCACGGGGAGATCGACTTCAGCCTTTGGGCCAGCTGAGCTCTCTGGATTATTTACTGCCCTAAATGCCTGCTTTAACTCTTTCATCTCTTCTCAGGCTGTGAATTCATCACATCCCAATCATTCCAGACACAGATCTTGGACGCAGGACAGTGCCTCAGTACAAAGATGCTAGAGCTTGGCGTATATCAACGCAAAATTGCACAATAATGAGAAATACTAAACATTTCTGTACTGTATATAATTTCTTTCCACAATGAGAATCAATGAGTGACTCAATTAGGAATAGATATCAGTGGTGATATTTATAAAAAAAAAAAATCAGAATCTGCTCATTCCTATCAATTTCCACCCCTAGGTTAAAAGAAATCCAAGGAAAGGACGTGTTTATGTTTCCATGTGCAGATCCTCCTCATCCAAAAATACCCGTCAGTATCTCCAGAAGTATCTGTAGGCACAAATTGTGGTCGACCTTGTGTCTGTATTCTGTTTAATCTTGGGACATACCCTGTCAACACCACTCAGCTGTAAGTCCGCTCCAACTCCTATCAATTTCCACCCCTAGGTTAAAAGAAATCCAAGGAAAGGACGTGTTTATGTTTCCATGTGCAGATCCTCCTCATCCAAAAATACCCGTCAGTATCTCCAGAAGTATCTGTAGGCACAAATTGTGGTCGACCTTGTGTCTGTATTCTGTTTAATCTTGGGACATACCCTGTCAACACCACTCAGCTGTAAGTCCGCTCCAACTGTTAGAGAGTTTTGTTAAGTGGTGAGAAAAAGCCAGCCTCAAATTATGTTTTAAAACCCGAGAGCCAACCAATTACTGCGACTGATTACTGTTCTTATGCCATATGTATATTTGTGTGATTACAGAGGACAGGAAACAGCTGTCTCCAGCCTCACAGGAAGTGTAATTATACACCAGCCTGAGAGCAAGCTTACCGCCACGTGAAGACACGCAAACACACACACAGACAGATGCACAAACACAGGGCATCTTCTAAATTCCTAGAGGTGAAGAAGTCACTGCTGGAGAACTAAGTGGACAAAAAAAAAAACAGGACAAAACTGATGGTGAAAAGTCTACACTTTTTAAACTGACATATGAAATTATGTGCAATGTCTCACTGTTGGTGCAGCTCGTCAGTTTTAATTGGGATTATCTAAACTAACTGCAACAATTAACTAGAAAATTAAATTGGTCAGATTTCAAATTATGGTCAGAATGACGGGAACTGTATATCCCATAATTCCACTGTTCATCCACTCATCATGTTCTAATACACTCTCAATGTTGTCATTTACCAGCCAGCATTTAAAAATTAAATTGTTAAATTGTAATCAGATTCATCACAGAGTGGCTGTGGATTTAACTAAGACTAAGGTCAAAATAAACATTCCTAGAATATTGTCTTTTCCTTCTAGCATTATGATGGCATTTACAAATTGACATTTACAAATGACATTTACAGAGAAATGTCATTTTATCATTTGTAGGACTGTTGATTTATTTAGATTGTGATTACTTGTGATGAAATACAATGATGATTAACCGTGATTATTCGTGACTAGTAAATACATCAGAATACAAACTTTAATAATTTGACAACCTTACATTAGATTTAAGGGAGTAACAGAAAAACACAGACAGACAGGAGGGGATGCAAACCAGGAGAGGCATTATATAGCTGTCTCCAGGCAAAGTCTTAAACTGAAGCGGTTCTGATGACCTGTTAGTACGATTGAAGACATTTCCTCCTCTTCTCTTTCTGGGCTGCAGACTGAGCCAACCATCAACTCCTAGTAGAACAAACTTGTCCTGGTTTTTACAGAGTTGCTGCCCTGCTGGTAACTCGGCTGTTTTAATTTACTTTGATGAGATGCAGAAAAACCAAAAACGGGACATGATGTCTATGAGGAGATCGGAGCCAAAAGTGAAGTCATGTTTTGGCAGACAGTGTGTGCAGGGTCATCAGTACGGCTGACCCGGGACAGAGTTTTCCAGCAGCTGTCCAAACTCTTGGACTATGACAGCACGAGTAACTGAGGAATTCTCATTTTTACTGCATGACTCATCACTCAGTGTATTTTTTTTTATTCTACACTAATGCAAATTGATTATAAGAACTTAAATAAACAATAAAAAAACATTGTTTGTGGAAAGCTTACATCAGTCTAGAGAGATGTATAAGGCAGAAAACCTAACAAAAATCGCAGAGTTGTTTTAAATACCATAACGTGATTAAATTAAAAACAGCTGTCCCTGTAAACTGTACTGGACTAAAACAAGCAGCACTGACTGGAAGTTTACGCCCTCACAGGTGACCCGGGAGAATTACCTGCGCAACAGCACCTTCTGCTGGTTACTTACAGGGTTGCAGCAGCGAGCCTGGTGCAACACCTCCTTGTTTTTACAAAGAGTTCGGATAAAAAAAAATCGAATTATTATCAAACGGCAATATTTGAAATACCGTAATATTTGCCGTGTTCTCGTTCTGTATGAAAACACATTTACTGCATTTCAAACCCAGCAATTTTTCCTGGAACTTTGAATTATCTTATTATCTTATATTTTGTTTTATGTGATGTATATTTTAATACAATCAAATCATGTGGTTTGTATGAGAACTAACCAGAGTTTTACTCCACTCACCGGAAAGTTTTCAAATGGGTTTTTATTTTTTCACCCATGCTGTCATTTCTAAAGAAACAGAAACCTAAAAACCATGGACACACAAGGGCTGGGCTTAGACTGCTGTTGCTGACTGTAGTCCAGAACACATCCAACAATCGACAAACAAAGACAGACTGCAGACACCACACGAGATTCCTGCACGAGGTAAATAAGAGTGTTGTTGAGTTTCGTTTTCTGACCGCTATTTTTAAAATATACCTTTGTATTTAGATTAGCGATACACACCAGTTTGACTACTGCTAAAGAACTGACTTTTAAACCTTTCATCTGTTTATGCATGAACGTTATGTGTTCCATGATAGCCATAATTATGTTCTTCCATCGGTCCATACCGCTTCTTGTTATTGTTGTTTTAGATAAAGTTGCTGCACAATGGCAAAAGTCATCAGCTGCTGGCTTGCTCTGTCCCTCGCCTTGCCCTCGACCTCCGCTATACAAAGACTAAACTCAATCAACGATTTAAAGGCAATCGACTTTGGTCAATCTGTGCCTCTGCACAGCCTGCTGCTGCTCCACTGGTTTGCACACGCCATTAATATCGATACAAATGGTGTCATATCGTTGATGTTCGATCCAAACTGTGAAGATTATGGGTCGCATTATTATAACAATTATGAGAAGCTGCTGCCACATAGAAACTACTACTACACCCTTGGCAACATCAATCAAGCCACGTCCAACACGCTGCATCTTCCAGGTTATGTCATCTATCCTCAGGCAAAGTACAACGGCAGAAACCGGGACCGAATTATAATAGAAGCCACACACCACTGGTTGTTTCCCACTGGTTATAACATTCATAGAGTGTACATCACACAACATTTTCTGAACACTATGGCTGGAGAATATGATGCTGACCACACATATGAGATCACTCCAAACCTCTTAAGACAGATCCGAGGGTTTTCCACAGCGTCACTGTTGGTGACTGAGGTCCAGAACAGATCCAGGTTCCATGGACTTCAGAGTGCATCCTACACATCAACTAACAGCTATGGCAACTATTCAGCAAACAGACAGAATAACTGGGATTGTGATTGTTTGACAACATGTGCTGCTGGGTTTTTTTGTCTTATAATTGTGTGTGCCGTCTTATTCTTTATACTTGTTAACAGTCCACAATTCAAGAGCAGAAACATGTATTAAAGCTAAACTGTATTTTAGCAACAACAACAAAAACGTTATCTTCTGCTGGTGATGGTGAAAGGTTTTTCTATGAATGTTTGACAGAAATCACTTGATGTTGTATTTACAAATCCAGTTTCAGCTTTCTTTTCAGACACGTTTCTCAGAAAGCATTACTTTAGTGCCGTGCCCTACTTGGGCACACTCACAACATTCCAGCCTTTATTCATGCTACATTTTCATGCTGCACCCTGTCTGATCTAATGGTTGTCACTCACTGTTGTCTCTACAGTTGTTTCATTTGAGGGCGGAAGGAATTAAAGAAAGAAAGCAGAGAGATGAATAAAACCAACAACTGAAAAGAAGTGTTGGTATGTGGTGTAGGTATTTGTCATCACGGTGTACGAGCTTCAATAAAACTTGTTTAATAAATTTGGTTGTCATTTGGAGTTAATATTTTCCACCAAATCATTAAGATTTTTTAATAGTATTTGATGCTTCATGTGTTTAAAATAGTTTTTTGTTGGTAATTATCATGGAAACAGCAGCAACCATCGCCTATTTTTGTAATTGTTTTAAATGTTTCATGATAAAACACACACACCTGTAATTTAAAGATCTTAAAAACATTTTTTCAATATATAGATATATGTTATAAATTGAGGCAATCAAAATGAACGCCTCAATCACATTAATTGATTTGTGATATGAATCAAAGTAAAATGTATGATGTTTTTCAACGCATGGACAGAACGAGGAATTGTCCAATCACACCGTCCACCCACTGACTGTACCTTTGCTCTAATACCTGCTATTAGAGCACCTGGTAGCCCCCGTGGACTACCGAAGGGCCGTGTGGGGTATGTTTTAAATATAAAACTAGGCTGTGTGGGGTATGTTTTAAATATAAAACAAGTCAACATGAGGTTTAAAAAAAAAATCATTAACACTTGCAATGACTTTCAAATTGGTGCAATGACAATGACGATGTTAAGAAGAGTGTCTGCTATTGTATGTCCCAGAACTGGACGGAGCAGCATTAGTTTTCTTTTTGATTATTATTACATTGATCCCCATGTCTGTATCAAACAGGTATACAACTCTTTGTGTAACCAAGTACCTTGAAGTAGCTCTCAGTTTCAAAAAGGTTGGTGATCCATGCATTAGACATTGGGGGTAAATATGAACTAAAAAAAAAAAGGGTACTGTCAGTGGAAATAAATATAAAAAAATAAATAAAACAAAGAGTAAAATGCAGCCACTTTATCTGAAATAAAAATTAAACTAGAAAATACAAATAAATAAAAATGCACCAGTTTGCACCATACTGCTTAGGTTTCATTAACAAGGAAACAGAAACTCAAGGGTAGATAAGGCTACGACTCTGTTGCCTCACAGACAAAAGGATCTGAAGCCAGCTGCACAGCAACACCGGTGAGTGAGCTCCCTTCTAACTGTTTAACTTTTTTTTTTAGTCTTCATATATGATTACCGAGTCATATTATTCATTCACTGACACGTTATTCAAACCTTTTAAATGCTATTTGATACTGGTTAGCATGCAGACTTAAGTAAATATGTGTTCTAAATATCGACCATATAAAACCTTTGAATAGTATTTCTTATATTATCCATAGATTAACTACGATCTTTTTCATATACTGTAGTAACTGACTCTGTAACTGCTCCATCTTGCAAGATTTAACTTTAACATCTATAAGACTCTGTCTGCTGAACGTAAATGGCGTTTAGTTCCCTTTAAATGGTTCATGATCTGTATTAATGCCTCTATCAAGTGCAAGGGCAAAGTGTGATTTGTATCTGAACATGACCTGTAAACACAACTGTAACACAGCTGCACATTTAAACTCAATACAAAGGAGTTAAACCTGTTAGTCACGATAAAACTATGTAAAGTAATTACAGCATTATCCAGCAGGGGCAGCGCCAAATCATAGCCATGATTAAAAGAAGAGAACTATGTATAGACATCTTCTTTACTCCTACACAACTGCCAGACAGCATCATGTACAATCATATACAGCCAAAAGAGAAGCCCAGCTGCTCATGTAGCACAGCACTTAAGAAACATGAGCTGTATAATGGAAGGTAAAGGCACATGAAACCAGCCGTCCACAACATGTTATAACATTTCATTCAGACGTTAACAAATCTAATGTGCATAAAGGCAAAACAATAAAAAAATATTAACTTTTGTTTTCTAATATTGTTGCAGGAAGATGCAGATTTCAGGAAGAGTCCAGAGCTGCTGCGTTGCCCTAGTTTTCGCCTTGACTACTGCATCTGCTGTGAAACAGCTCAAGTCAATCCACGACTTAAAGAAAATCAACTTTGGCCAAACGGTTCCAAAGCATAGCCTTGTCCTACTCCACTGGTTTGCCAATGTTGTTAACATAGACAATAACAATATCGTAAGGTTGACCTTCAATCCAAACAGTGGAGATTATGGCTCACATCACTACGGAAACTATGAGGGGCTGCTGGATCCACCTCCTCCTGGCCAACAATACTACACTCTTGGCAACCTCAACCAAGGCTCATCTGAACTTCCAGATCACGTTGTCCATTCTCAGGGAGAGTATGCAGGTAGAAACCTGGATCGGATAATACTGAGAGTCAGGAACCACAACACGGGAAGGCAACGTTTGCAGAGGGTATACCAGGTGTACATCACACAACATTATGCTGCGTCTGAGAATCATGGGACAATGTATGACCTGCATAATACCTACTGCATCACAACTGATCTTCTAAGACAAATCCAGGAGTTTTCTGTGGGAACAGATCAACAGCCGCTTTCGGCCCTCAGAGATGACTTCCAAAGTAATGCTGATGATGTCCAGTTAAGGCATATCAAACTCTCATGGGGTGAACTTGCTTGTCTTGGACTGTTCTTGTTCATTGTGATTGAAGACAAATACTGCCCTAAGAGAGCAAGCAAAGGACCTCAGCGCTCAGTGAGAAATAACATAGAGACGGATTATGCGATTGATAACAAATACCACCCAAAGAGAGCAAGCACAGAACCACAGCGCTCAGTGAGAAATAACATACAGTCACATTATGTTGTTGAAATTCCGGAACACTTATTGTACAGTGATGACGGCATACATCTACAGGTGACAACAGGCACAAATGGGAAAGCCAGGATTATTTGGAGTGGAGTTCCACAACATCGGTTGAAAAACGGAGCAATGGTAGTACTTTTCAGAAACAACAAGGACAATGAAGCAAGTAGTACCTATAAGTACATTAGTAACAAAGAATCAGGTAGTTTTGATACTTCGGTGCCACTAAATGATGGTCTTCAGGCCAGGCTACATAAGGTGAGAATAAAGTACTGCTTCTGGAAAGTGGTGGGAGAGGAAATATGCCGAGGTCCTGAGTTCAAGAATCCCCAAACAGCAACAAACATAGGAAGCTATGGGGCAAAACTCCAGCTCTTTGTTAAAGATGGTAAAGCTTGTGCCCGCCTGTTTGTCCAGAAAATCTTTACAGAATGGAGGTCAGAGTTTGTCAACTCTTGGGTTGGGTTTTATACCTCTTCAGATAAGGCCACAAATGAGTACAGTTGGTGGCAGTGGCAATGGGCTATAAAATTCAAACCCAACACTGATGTGAAGGACTTCTTTTATGATGTCTATGATTTTCACTCCGAATTAGCAATTGCCCCTGGAGTCCAAGCAAGATTCATGCTGTCAAATAAAGACGTTAGGGCAACAACAATTTCAAGTTGGAGATGAATGCCAACTTGATGTCAATCCACAACATTTAAAATAAAAACAAATCATCTTGCGGGTACAGGGTTTGACATAATTTACTGTCACATTTGCTGTGTATAATGATGAGTAAAGCACTGAATGAACTGCTGAGGAGCCAAAAAAAAAAACAACAACAATACAATCTCCAGCGTGGTTAAGATTACACAAATATTTTTTTAAGATGTATTTTTCTGTTAAATGTGTTTGATGTTGAACATAAAATTTTAAATCCACTGTATCCAACCCTTGTGAGTGTGTTTTTCTTTTTCTTAAATACACAGTAAGACATTCATCCGTTTTTTTTTTCCTGTAAATCTTGTGACATTCATGAGACCTGTGTCCTGACCAGGCCTAGGAGAAGATCTTTATCTTTGTGCAGAAGTGATGCAGTGTCAATGGGGTGAAACTGTGGGAGCACTCGGCACACAACCAGAGGGATTGTTAAAAAAGGGGACACACTTGGCTTCAAAGAAAATACTAAGATAATTAAATCTAAAAAGTTCACTTAATGGCAGAAAATATAATTTCATTAAATACTTAATTTTATTAGAGGAATTAAAACTAATTTCCTCAGACTACTTCATTTTATCTACCAAAAGCCTAAAAAAAGGAACACGTTTTGGGAAATGGTATTTCTATGTACTGAAGTGTTGGTCCGCCATGGGCTGAGCAACAGTGCCCCCTGCAGCCACATTGGGGTATCAGTTCTGTTTTTCCAAGTGGTCATTCAGATCGTTCAGGCTTAGTAAATTCTTAACAACAAGTCTCATTAAAACTGAATGGGAAACACGGCTCTAGACTGAATTAAATATAGGAAGAAAAAGTTAAATAGTTTTATATCTTTAAATCTGAAGAAATCCATAATATTCTACAGTATGTAACCAACCACCGTACCTATAGGAGCAAAGGACTCATAAATGTGTGGAGTAAAAAAACGTGTTTGTACAGTTTACTGTAAACTTTGTTCCTAAAGCAAGTACTAAGAAATGACCATACAGCTGTGAAAAGCAATGGGGTCTTGCTATTTAAAAGAATTATACTTCCTTAATTGGGGAGGGGATTATCACAGGAATTTATTATTGTCATAAAAACAAAATAAACTAAACATTTAACAGATAAAAAAAATTGGACCCCCTTTATATGTTTTACAACGCCAAAAAGTAATAAATAAATGAAGATCTGGAAACTTAAGACAAGTACAGCACAGGAGTGTGTGAGTGACACAGCTGCTCTTTGTTACAAATCAGGCGAAGGCGAGCGTGTCATCACAGGACCCTAAGTTTTACGACAACCCAGCGAGAGAGTTATCACTTATCAGCGAGTTGATCAGTCGCTCTCTCCCGTGGGCGACGCATTCTTGACCATATCAGCTAAAGTGAGGACATGTGTGCACGAGGAAGACGTGTTTGTAAATAAGCACACACACAAACTGAACAGGAGTCCAGGGGCAAGTCTACACTGCACATGATCGGGACAGATCACATGATCATCCCAATTACAGAAAACAAAAAAACAAAAACAAGCAGTTAAAGTTTGTGGGTGAGTTTGACTGAATATGTGCACGATGCATTTGCAGTGGAAATGAAAAAGTAAGTCGTAGTTTTGGGCATGTTGTCAAAGGCCTGGCGCAGTTTTTATTACAAATACTTTGAGGTTTCCTCAAACTGTTTTCTTCCAGAAGTCGGACTGTAAAGGAGGTTTCACTACTTCCTGCATGTTTTGTGTTTCTCTCCTGTTTAACCCATCTTGCAGCCTAAAAGTTTTCATTTTTCTTCCTCCACCTCCTCCTCTGCTCCTCGCTCTTTTTCATCCATTTTTTTCCTTTCTAACATGACCTCCCTCCCACCACATGTATGACTGAGCTGGCTGCAATCTGAGCTGAATGTGGCAGTGGTTTAGAGTCAACACTCTACTTCCACTTAAGTTTTCTTTGCCTATTCCCTCACCACCAAGGAAAAGTAAAATCTTTGATTTGGCACATTTGCTTGAGTAATGGAAAGGAAATACCACCAGGCAACGACAGAAAACCTAAAATTATGTATTTGCTCATGTGCTAAAGCAATTTGTTGAGATGTTGAGAGACGTTGACAAAAGTCAAAACATTGAATAAAAAGTGAAAAAATCTGAGGATTTCTATTTTTACTGGATGCTTTATGACCTCCATATTTAGAACATATCACATCTCAGCCTCCTACGCCTGGATACCACTCCACCAGAGAGAGCAGCCTGTTAGCACAGCTGTCTACAGATAGCAGCATTTCTACTAACAAACACACAGACGACCGAGTGTCCTTACAGGTTAGTAAGAAAGGAGGCATTCAGGACCAACTACTTTGTGGTACCTTCTGTACAGTTCAGTCACAAAGAGGTGTCAGAAATACTGCTTGAAATTAAAAGAATCTCCTGAGGGTGGCGCTATAAGTTGAGTCACCGAGAGACCACACATATCGGGTTTCATCCACAATGAGAAAGCATTTTGTCTAAAGAGTGCACTTCATGGAGAATAGTTTCAAAGGTCCAGGTCCAAGTGTTTTTATTAGGTCACATGATATTTAGAAAAACTGCTATGACACACAGAGCAAACACACGCAGACACAGATACATAAGCAATCTGAATCATTTAGTAAATTATTAATCTAATTATAATTTTATAATTATAATATAATTATGGTTACACAGAAGTTGGCAAATTGTGTCACTTATCTAAAATAATCTTGGAGTCAACCCAACACTTTGGAGAGGTAGGTACTTGAATTTCTTCTTGACTAAAGGGTTGACATTTACCTCCCTTTGTCTGGCAGACTGAGGAGGGGGCAACATCCGTCTCCAGTGTAGTGGATTGTATTGGCATATTTCACATATGTCACTTTAAAGGGCTTATCTTTTTAACGGCTGTCCATGGAGCAGCCCTGTGATTCTCATCATCACCTCAGCCGACTTACATTCACAGACAGTCTACACTGACGCTTTCACAAAACCATGCCTTCTGTGGCTGGAGCTGTCATTTCAGAGTTGAACTATAAAGGCATTGGGAGGAAAAGGATAATAAATCTAAGGGAACAAAAATTGCAGACCCAGTTTAAAATACAGGCTTGAAAAAGAATTTCCAGAGAAGCTGATACACATCTTGACTAAAATCTGGAATGTGGTCATTTATTGTGGCCTTCACTGAACAGGCCAAAGGAGAGATTACATCTTTAATCTTCATTCTATTTGTGGAAGATAAACACATTTAAATTTTATACCTGCAACACACTCCATTAAAGTCAAGACGGCGGCAAAGTGAGACTGAAAAGTCACTATAGGGAGTGCACAAATGAGCAGATTATGTGTATTTTGAGTATGTAGTTAATATCATGACAACTTTCACACATGCTAATGTTTGAAAGTTGTCAATTAACATTTGGCCAATTGTTGCTTGTTAGAAAATCTAAAAACCTGGCAATGAACTCATGAACTTCTGTTTTTACACAAGAATAGTCCAGGTTTAGTCCCAAAAAGCATGATCTCATAGGTAAGAGCTTGACTGTCCTGCCTGCAGTCCAGGTATTTTGTCTCTGCGTCCAGAAGAGAAGCTTCCAAATGTGTACAAACTTAAGTGTTCTATGAAGCAAAACTAGAGTATTACAGCC
>NC_024323.1:6746435-6754074 GCF_000523025.1 Cynoglossus semilaevis | reverse complement strand
ATGAAGCAAAACTAGAGTATTACAGCCAGCATGGGAATTTTCATGACAGGATATTTTATGTGTGACCCGGGGTTCCCAAAACACAAATCTGACCATGTACAAATTCTGTGTGTTGCAGGTTCACGTTAGTTCATGTTGTTCCATTAGTCACCATTTTTTTTAACTTGATGTCAATAGAAGCCAACATTTTTTGGAGCAAACTCATAATAGGCAGCAGTAGTTTCTACTCACCAAAATACATTTCCAGATGGCTACAAGACTGGGACACAGACAGGACGTCCATCTTTAATTGACAGTCTATGATATCATCAGTAGCTTAAAGGGGTTAAAGGGCTGCAAAACTGCTGCAAGTTATTGGGGAAAAAAAGTCTACCAGAAGAACCCATTTGCAACTCAATTGTCAAAAAAGGCAACTTAGAAATTGATCAAAGTTTAGTTTCAGTTCCTAAGAATAGAGAGAAAAAAATACTAAAAAAATAGCAGGTACTCACTGTCTGTCAGTCGAACTGTGGGCACCTCCATGTCAGGTGACTGGACCCTCTCCACCCGGGGCTCTGCCAGGGAAGGCAGAGGAGCACTTGGTGCAGGAGGCGGGTGGTTGTTGTTCTCCATCCCACTGCCTGACACTAAACTGTCTTGTTGTCTGAAGATGGGCATCTCAGGCCTGCGAGAAGCTCCGTCACTAGGGCTGAGGACGGGAGACGGGGGCTCTGCTCTTCTCTGGGGGGGCTCAGGGATCCTAGAGACAGGAACGGACGGCAACTGGGCATCCATCCTCCTTGGAGGAACAGCCGGCTCATGGGACCGTGTCATCCCGAGCTCTGGCCGCCGATTTGCAGAGATGGAGTTGGAAGAGCCGTCCAGGGAGGAATTCCGACTGGCCATGTTGACCTCAGGGCGTTTGAGGCCAAAGCGGGCAATGCCAGCGCTGGGAGAGTTGTCGATCTGCTTGGAGGAGACCTCGATGGAGATTTCCGTCCTGCGAGAAGAGGTCAGGTCCGGGTTTCGACCTCCTGCCAATTCAATGCGCCTCATGCCGGTGTTTGGGGAACGCGGATTGGAGGACTCTGAGGGCGAAGATCTAGCAGAAGAATAGTCGGAGTTGCGGGAGCCCAGCTCGTAGCTTCGCTGGCTTGATGTGGAGGAAGTGGATGAGCGAAGAGAGTTGGTGGTGCGGCGAGACAGGGAGGAGGGATGTGTGGACGAGTCTGTCTCCTCTACCTCAAATGATCGTTTGAGTGCTGAAAAACAAAGAACATTGTCAAGTTAAACAACAAACACCTGGTCCATACAGAAACCGCTGTGGTTCAAACACAGATCCTCTCAAAGTAAAGATTTTTGTCATCAAATAAAATTTAACCCCCTGTAGTCAAATTTAGAGAATGACAACTGCTGTGTCCAAACTTATACTCTGAATGACAACTGCTGTGTCCAAACTTATATCTAATTAAATAAATATCTAATTTCTTGGACAAAAAACAATTAAAAGCATCATTTAAACCACCACTGCACTAAAATATTCATTAATTAAATTGACTAATCACTTAAGTCATGGATTCAAACTTGGTCTCTTAATTGTTTGATATTTGTCTTGTTTTTTTCCACTCATACTTAGTTTTGTCTGTCATTCTGATGCTTCGGGACTTTTCTGCCTTTATTAAGGCCTTTATTAAGACATTTATTGACAATGCGAAAAATACAGAAGAAATGAAAACGTGTCAGTCCATTAACATGTCCTATGAATGACTCAGCACCCCGACGAGTCGTTTTATACATAGGTTTAATTAGACACTTAATATGTTCGATGAAAAACAAATATAACGGCCGATAACGAAGGGGGTAAACGCCGTAAGAGCAGTGGCAGATAAGCGAGCGTGAATGTTTTTTCATTAAATTAACATTTTCAACCACCAACCTCGGGACTTTTGTGCTAATCTTACCAGATTTGACGCGTTTCACATAGCAGGAAATCATGGCGCTTTTCATTTTAAACCCACTGGTAATTCCACCTGGTAAAGAGTAGCGTCAGTCCGCCTATCAAGCAGGTGTGTCGGGATAGAGCGTTCGTTCACTAATCCACGTTACCGCAAATACCTGATCACGTGACCACTATTACACTAACCACGCCATATATACGAGCTGGAAGTGTCGCAATTGAATTTACGTCACAGACCCGAAACATCGTTAAGTACCAGGTAAAATGTAGTTCAGTGATATAGGTAGTGCCTTTGTTTCATGTTTAATGAGAGTTGTGAGACTATGTGAGAATATGCATTATAGAGCAATATATTTAAAAAATAAAAATTATATAACTAAAATAATATTTTATATTAGGTTGTTTATTTATTAATTTTTTATCAATTTGTCCGAGCTTCCTTTGTCTTTATTTATCTTTTATTTATCATTATATCTATCTTAACAATTTGTTCATTACTGTCATTGGATCATTGTTTACAAAGCATTGAAGACGCGAGGCATTTTGCAAAGTATTTTTTAAAATCACATTCATATTATTTTTTGCCATTCACTGTATTTTATTATTATTCTATAAAACTAACACAGAAAAGCTTTAGTCCAGGCCCCAAGGACCTGATAAGAGAAAAACAGCCAGTGATTCCAATGCTATACTGCCACACTGTGGTCATATAACGTGCTACAAAGAGTCCATCTGAATCATTTTGTTTGCTGTGTCTGAGAAAGCAGCATTTTCGGAGTTCATCCTAAATGTTGTCATCCTGGGTCAACGTCCCATCGTGCATTAACTTACACAGGAAAGTGCCTGACACAACTGTTCCACTAAAACATCTCATTTGTCTGTTTTTCTCTCCTTTCATATCAGTGGTAGCAACTCTGCCTTTGTTTTGCTTCCTATGGGTACAGGAGAAATCTTTTGTTTCTAGCCATTTACATCTCTGTGGAATATGTGAGGGTGATAACCCAGCTCACCTCAGCTACTCCCGGCAACATGTCCTGTAGCAACACAAGCCCGATCCCAGATAAACAGCCGAGCCGGCACAGACCTGTGGCCTACTTTAACACTGACCATTCAAACGTCAGCGTGTGGGAAGACACTCTTCCTGGAACTCTCTGTTTTCATATCGTTAATTTGATTCAGGAGGCCTTTGTGTCTGAGCACTGAGAAACTCCGAAAGGGTTACAGCGTCTGCTGGGTGTGACGAGAAACACTAATTTAACAGATTTCCTTTTTTTGAAAACGTTATTAGAAAATACTGAATCAGTTGAACTTTTCCAGACATCCCAGTCCTCTCCCACACAGCCATACGTGCACAAACTAGAGCGGCCAGTGCTAATGGTTTGTGCAGAGCTTCCTGCACGCGCCTACGGTTAAAGCGCATTCCTACAGAATCACAATGCATCATTGTGTATTCATAATAATACTGTAATCTATACTAGAGAGTAGCACATTTCACTATTGTCACTCCACTAAGTCAGTACTAATGTTTGAAATACCTTTTGGCAGGCTAACAGAGAGAAACACAGAGGTAGATGATAGCGATCGTCATGAAAAAACAAAACAGAAAAACAACTTGTGACTGAGATTAAATCTTATGATGCATGTTGCCACCGTTACAGATCATTTTATCAGAGTTTGAAAGACCACATTATCTGTGTTCTCTGTGGCTTTCAAGTGTTAGAACATTAGTGATGGATGAGACCGCTCATGAAAAGAGTTATGTCAAATCAGATGAAGATTACACACAGACAGGAAATGAAGAAATAAAAAACTTCAAATGAAGATAGCTTGCCCTGTTTCGGCCTGGGTGGGTGTTCGGCAGTGACGCCACAGATGCAGAGGCAGATCTTCAGAGTGCCACAGACCACTAGAGAAATGGCTGGGATTTTCGTTTTAATGACCTGTTTGTCTAGAATTGTGCTAACTGCGTGGTGTTCCTGCTCTGTGGTGACACAAGCCGAGCACAGTGAAGTCAACAAACAGACACGCTGGAGTCAGAGGCGCTGTAAGCTGGGGCTTTTATTCCTCCTCCCTAATCAGTGTGTTTGATCTCTGTTGTTTACCACAGCAACATCACTGGAGGTGTGTGTGAATGCAAGAAATAATTCAGGCACAACATGCTGTAGATCACAAAAACACAACAAGTTTCCTTCTGTCCTTCTTCATTTTGATATTACGCTCTTATACTTATTATAATAATTACATATAAGACTGACATTAAAATACATTTTATTCAGCTGCTTGAGCAAAGAGGTCAAAGGTCACATAAAACCTGTCTGAGTATCAGGATTAGCCACAGTTTACATCATACTGTATGTGTCTGATCTGCTTGTTTGTGTGTGTCTGTGTCATATGCACATCTGCTGCTTGTGCTGCTTCAAAGGATAAACACTGATGTGTCTAAAGTGCTGCTGCTGCTGCTGCTGCTGCTGCTGCTGCTGAGGTGATAACACTGATCACAGAGCTTCAAGCCAGGCTCAGATAATACTAATGGTGACCAATGGGGAACAAATGTTAACCTCTGGTCTTTCATTATTGGTTCCCTCTGGTTCTCCTTCCCTTCAGTTCCTCACACTCGACCTGGAACAGAAACCCAATCTTTGAAGATTTTTGTTTTAAACCATATTAACCTTAACCTAAACCATAAACCTCCTTACAGACTCGTACTGTAAAGGCACTAAAACACTCCACAGTGGAGGGTGGTGGGGGTCACACTCTTTTTCCTCTCACAGCACTGTGCCTTCTGACAACTCCGGGGTCTTTCCTGGGGCAGTTGACGTCACAGTTTCAGCCCCACGTCTCTGACAAACACCCAGGAGTCACTTTAAAGGTTAACAATGACCCGCTGTGTTCACGTTACCCTAAGCGTGACCGCTGGTGTTTCCCAGCAGCACCAGTGGCCCTGGCGTCATAAGCAGGAAGCCTGCCTCAGCTGGTGGCTACAGGGCAGCCCACATAGGAGCCCAGACTCCTGAGACCAGTTATCATGGAGCCCTGTCAGAGGACACTTCCTCTCTGCAGCTCTGTGAGGCTCCTCCTGGCATTTTGTCACAAGACACCGAGACGTAATGGTTAAAAAAATGTTCTTGGACAAGCAGAAACACTTCCAACACTGGCTCCTAATAACACAGTGGCAGCGTTTGAAGAGTTTCAGTCCTAATTCCCTCGACACAGCCTCTGCAAACACACTACAGCTACGGCTGAGGAGAAAAATATCTGACAAAAAAAACAAAGAGTTTTATGAACTGAGGAGAAACATATCTGACAAAAAAACCAAAGAGTTTTATGAAAATCAAACTAGAGTTGAAATTAGGGAGCAGCAGAAACTGAACCATTTATTAAGACACAGCACAGACCGTACTCTAGGGTTTAAACTGTCTCTAAAAAAAAAAAAACCTAAAAAAATAAAATTAAACATTTTCAAACATGAGTCAAAACTAAATCTCCTTGGCGTTTGGAGGTGTTTTTGGAGGAGCAGTGTAGACAAGAACAGTCTCAAAAACAGTTCTCAAACTATGGTACGGTATCAGTAAATGTTAACAGTAGGGTATTTTTAACCATAAAAACTCTTTTTTATGATAACACTGGATATTTTTTATAGCCGATGTAGAAAAATCATAATATTTATTCCCTACTTCACTCATTTGTTATTGGTTGCCGAGTGCTCCAGAGCCCAGGACATTTGTTGAACTGTAAATGGCGGCCTGGCTGGGCTCAAATCCATTCCTCCACTGCTGACTATTTTAACATTTTTAACCACCACAAAAAAATCTGCTCTAGTGGTATTTCCTCTGACTGCAGCAGCCAGAGAAAAGAGAGGCGATCAGCTGGGACGAAGAGGAGAGAACAGTCACAAGCTGTCGTTCCTTTCACTTGTTACAGAAATTCACCTTTGAGTCATTAAACCACTCTTTGTTTGCTGTTTGCTCTTCCTCATTAGACACAGATGACAGGAAAACACAAGGGGCTGTTTGCAAGAAGATTCAAATAAAAAAGGATCTCTTTCAGGGAGCGTTACAGACTGTGTGTGTTCATTGAGCGCAGCGGAAGCCCCCAGCGGCTCGGTCAATGATCTGTGTGTTTGTAAGGTTGAGGTCACAGCTGAGGTCGTCAGCCTTGGGCAACAAAATCCTGTCTTCTGTCTCCCTGAGCTTCTCACAGGCGTCATCAGTGCGGAGCGTGACTGAGTGAATCACCACTGGGTGTCCAGTACTGGTGACACGGCACATACGCTCTCTGCTGTCTGAAAACTTTGACGATGACATTTTTAAACTGTACAATGTGATATTGTATTAAAGTATGAAATGATGTGCACTCATAATTTTCAAACTAATTTCACATGATACCAATCCTGATCCCATGTCAAATCACGTATGCTGCCTTTACTTCCCATGGTCATTAAACTAGGTCATGCACTATACATATGAATGATGTCTCTCAGCATTATTAGTCATGGTGAACTGGGACACTGTTTTTTTCATTATCAAGGATGAAGTTGCACTCAACTCTTCAACACGGTGGAGTACTGTTAGTAAATGGACATGAACAGATTTAATTCAGAAATATATAATGTATAAGTCACTGCCCCTGAGCTGATCTGACTTTAACTAAGGTTTCTAGTTCCAATAATTTATAACACACCACAACCTGTTACTATATACTTAAATATACACAGCACATTATTTTAGTACCTGATAGAGAATGTGCTAAATGTGCTCTCTCTCTCTCTCTCTCTCTCCCTCTAATTCCTCAGCCAAGAGTTCAATAAAATAGTGATGAGAAACAGAGGCAGCGCAGAATTTAAAAGGAGTGCCTCGCAGTAAAAAACAAGGCTGAGCAGAGAGTGTCTGTGCAGCAGAACTGGACAAAACTGGTATTATCTGTATTGTTCAGTCCTCCCGAACCCCCCCCCCCCCACACACACACACACACCACCAAAAACCAGCCACCCTCCGCCCCCCAAATACAGCCTTCTAACCCCAATTTGGGTCACATCCCAACATTTGTGAATCACGACTCTCACTGATGTCAACCCAAGCTGTCAGCACGAACACACCGTCATACCAGACCAAGTAAGGCTGCAGAACATTTGGCTGCTACTCCCCTTTTTTGCAGCTTTATATTTTCTTTCAAGTATTTAAAACAAATATAAAGAACCAGGAACTTTTTGTTTTTAGCACTAAATATTTTCAGTCCGTCCTGAGCCATTCGGCAGCGTTTTACTAATAACTTCAATCACGATTAACTTGACTGACTCATTCAAATCTGGTTTTCAGCCCCATCCCTTGATTTTGTCATTTTGGAGCCACCCCCACATGTGTGGGAAAATGCCCTCAGCTAATGGGTTCAGGAGCCAGGCCGCAACCCAGATGTTTTCCTGAAATAATAATAAAAAAAAAATAATAATAATAATAATAATAATAATAATAATAATAATAATAATAATGATAACAATAATACATGTCTGTTCCTGCTGCAGTTTAATGTAGTGGAGAATGAGCTCCTGCTTCTCTACATTTACTTTAAATACATAGTAACAGTGATCTCGCCTAGAACTATTGCACAGTAGTGTCTGAGCGTTACCGCATTAACAGTTAAAGTGGAACAAATTAGGCATTAGACTTGAACACTTTGATTTAAACATGCTATGCTAAGTGAAAAAAC
>NC_024323.1:6739273-6746402 GCF_000523025.1 Cynoglossus semilaevis | reverse complement strand
TTCCTCCCCAGGCCTGATGCTCCTCCTCAGCACCGCTGCATCTGTGCCGCACAGTTGTTCCCGAGCAATACATCATGGTGCATTGGTGGTGACACTGAAGTATTATTACCACACACTTGGCTCAAGCGGGGGCAACGCATACTCCTGACAATCCCGACAGTGGCCCATTATGCTGGTGCGAGGTCTGCGACTGCGAGCCACATGTTTAGAGCCGTTCAGCTGCGTCTATTTCTGAATAACACTTATCTTTCTGCTCTGCCGCTCCGTGTAAGCCAGCGGTTTGAAAAACATAAAGAAGGGGTGAGAGAAAAGAGACAGAGCAGGCATACCACGAGCGGAGCGGCGTTGACAGAGGAGCCGCTCTGGACAAGTGTGGATGCGTTCCCTAATGGCTGTGTGTTTGCCAGAGACAGGAGACAGACAGTCAGTAAGAAAGACAGTTGGGGAGAAAGGTGTCAGTCTGTCAACCTCCCCCTCAGCGCCACCACCGCCGACCCATCCTCCTCCTTCTCCTCCTGCTCTTGGAAACCACCAGCGGGGAGGCCACGGGGGCTCAGGGAGGGAGGCCGAGGACGGACGAGCTGCTGAGAGAGAGAGGGAAACGAGGGAAGCACAGCCAAAGGACAAGGACCCAGGAGTGGGAGGAGAGGGATGACAGGGGGAATCTGAGGAGCCAGGGGCAGAGAGATGAAAAAGAGAGGGAAACGAGGGAAGCACAGCCAAAGGACAAGGACCCAGGAGTGGGAGGAGAGGGATGACAGGGGGAATCTGAGGAGCCAGGGGCAGAGAGATGAAAAAGAAGTGAAGGGGGAGGAGGGGGGGGGTGAGCCAGGTGTTCTCCTCACAGCTGTACTGGTCAGTTACCGTCCCCTCAGTGCTCAGCAGGCAGAAAACAAACACACTCCTGTGGCTCTGGGTATCTGCCAGGTCTCTCTAAACACTGAACCATGTGAGCCCTCCTTTTACTGAGGCGTTCCTAACACATCAGTGAATGAGAAGCTGACGACCAGATGATCTAGGAGATTTTTCAGCTCACATGAATCAGATCGACTGTATTCTGGTGTCAGGCTCAGGGTTATTTCAATTTCAAATTTCCATTTCCCTTGGTGGTTAAGATGCCTCTGATTCTGGACACGTCAGCCAATGGAATTAATAAACAGATTAAATATGTGGCAGTGCTACAGCACCAGTGATGCACAGATGCTGGAGGTGGGGCGTTACCAGGATTAGCTTATCTAGCTAGTTTATCTGAGATGTGCAATCGATGTTGTCTTGCTGTTATCTGCTGTAATAGTTGACCATCAGTCTGTACCACTGCACCAAAAACTTTCTGAATGATAAAAACAAACCCCCCAAAAATAAAATAAACCAGCGCACCCATTTATGGCTTCATTGGGAAATTGTCAAAATTATAAATTACAAAAACAATTTGACCCTTCATAGTTTTTCTGAGCGAGCCCCTGCTGGTCAGCCGTAGTACTACAACCAAAACCTCACTTTCAGGTAAAAAAGGATTCAGGTAAAAAAAAATGTTATTGAATTTGTAGAAGAAACCAAACATCACTACTTGTTCTAATCACCTTTAATTCATATAAAAGTTAAATATTGATGTGTTTACATAGAATATTATTAATGCAATTAAGGGAAGACCACCTGGGCCTCAGCCCAACATTAACTATAGTACCAACGTAGCTGGTTAAATACCATTTACTCACATTATAAGCATTTAGCAGCGACTACTACGAGTAAGGCTAACTTTTTAGCTGTTCTTCCTGAACACAGGCGTCGACATTACACACTTTTACTATGTCACCTTAAAAACCCACGCTGGCTTTAGTTGACATGTACAGTACGACTTGTAACTCATGCTAAGCTCAGAGCTGCAGCTCCGAGCTAACGTGCTGCAGCAGCACCACGTTTAACTTGTTTTTGACACATGCAAAAACATGCCAGTGTGTGAGCACGCGTGCCAAGTCGGAGTGCAGTCGCACTTACATCTCAGTCAGACGCAGGACACACGCCGTGGTGAACGTGAAGTATCAATTATAATCAGTAATGAGTGATGTGACCGTATTCTGACATGTCAGCGTCTAGAGTCCAGAGTCCAGAGTCGAAGTTAAAAAGCAGATCTTTCTGCACAGTTTTTCTCGACACTGACATCAACAAACCCTTCACCCTCTCCCTTCTCTCCCCAGATCCTCTCAGCTCCAATCAAACATGTGGAAACTATCTATAGTGTCCTCATAGCAGGGTGAGAGAACGCCTCAGCCCACACACTCCAACTGACCAGAAACCAGAAGAGGAGAAAAAACGGCGAAGCAGGAGAAACTGACCTTCAAAGTCTGATATGATCCCTTCCAAGTGAGCGTTGACAGTGGACTCAGACATGTTGGTGTATGTGACGCTGTGTGTGTGTATTAGTGCAAGAGAAGAGGGAGCAGGGTTCCCTTTCCCCAGCAAAGAAAAGTCTTCCTGAGGCGCAGTCCTGGTTTTAAACAAATCCCAAATTAGGAGCAAAAAAGAGAGAGAGAGAGAGAGGAGGGCAGGGAGAAAGAAGAAGAAAAAAAACTCCCGAGGACTGAGTGGCTCACTGATCCAAACCCTCTCTCTATCTCTCTCCTCTCTCTTTCTGAAAGCAGCAACTTATTTTTCTCATCTCCTCCTTCTCAACTTCCAGAGCTTGGAATGAGCCTGCGATCACACCCCCCCAGACCCCCCCTCACCCGCCCACCATCTCTCCCTCCTCACTCTCCACCCTCTCTCCCTTTAAGCTTACTGTCCCCCAACCCTCCCCCACGCCGCCCTTCCCCTTCTTTTTTTTTGGAGACTGGCTCTTTTCTACCAAGGCTCCTAATTCTCACTCGTCCAGATCGAAATGCACGCTCATTTTTGAAAACACGCTTCCTGTGAGCAAGGTCACATGACTGTCAAGAAAATGATGAACCAAAATGAACCCATTCAGACCCGATGTTTAAGACTTCGAACTAAATCTTGCAGAAGAAAATACAAGTCGACTCCAGATATTCTGACATGAAGGCGGGAAAACAAACAACAACTGGACTTTTCCACTCGAGACTGAACTTATATGGTCAGAATGTCCGTGCTCTGAGACGGTCAGTCGTGCTCAGTGGCTGTGGAGGCAGACATCAATAAATAAGTGGCCTAATGACTTGATGACCATGTGAATGAGCCGCTGTGTGCAGGGGTGGAGGAGGAGGACGTGAATGTGACCCTTCGTGTGTGTGGGTGTGTGTGTGTGTGTGTCTGTACACAGACCTAAAGCATTAAGACACCAGGTATCTTAGAAATCAAAATAATAGTAGTTCATGTGAAAAACATGAAAACATTATTCTAATTTTTTTCATTTGTAACAACCAAACATGAAAACATTATTCTAATTTTTTTTTCATTTGTAACAACCATTTTTAATTTTGCCAAAATGTGCAAAAGTGTTGTATTAATAATAAATCACTAGGACTGTATGCTGGCATGAGTTAAAGGCTGAGGCTGGAGCTGCTCTGAGTGATTTTCCCAGACTGTATCTGATTCTGACTGTTTTATTGACATTTCTTATTATATCACTGGTCAACTGAAATGTCAACATGTTCCAACAGCAACAACAACAAAAAGACGACAAATGTGTTTGTAGCTGTAACTCAAACCAAACAACCTCCTCCAACTACTTCACTGACCTGACCCAGATTTCATTACTCACTAAACTGTAAACTCTAAAAAACAAACAAAAAAAACCTCTTCTCCACTCTCCGTATGTGAAAACGAATGACTGGAAATACCTGAACAGTTGCCCTGTGGGCAGCAACCACAGCACGGCTGCTGATCTCAGGCTGTGATCTCAGAAGTGAACACTTTTGAACTCAGGAGTCGTTGGAATCACTTTGTTTTTTTTTTTTTGTGATACTGAAATGCAGCACTGGTAAAAATGAATACATACATTACAGGATCATGATGATAAAGATAGAGATACATATTTTGGGTACTGCTCCTTTCATTTACTATAGGAGTATTTCCTCACAGTATACACTGTACTGCGTTCAGATGCAAAGTTTGCTGCACGCCTCCTCCCCGTGGCTGGGAATTGATGAGAAACTTGGGGTTAAAGGTGAGGTCTCCAAGGACACACCACTGACCCCCATTTGAACGCCCGCTAACAGGCTAAACACTGCCCTCTGTCACTAACTCACCGTATTCACAGTCAGGTTTCAAATCTACCGTAGAATATGTTGTAAATTCCATTTTTTTATTTTTAAATAAAACTTTTCACGTTACTATTTCAGTTGAATACTTCGAGATTTATGACGTCTTAAATGTGGCTAGGAAGCAGTTTGAGTTTGAAATAACTGTTTGTTTGTTTTCTGTACCTTTGAAGACTAAATGATTGTCTTCGTCAACCCAGTGAGAACATTGCAGCACTGGGTGTGTTCTCGGTGCCGCCTCCACCAACTCTCAGCTGAGATTTGCGGTATGAGCGAGCGAACACACTCCTCCACCGCCTTCCCTCACCCGCTCGCCATTATCTGACACGGCGTCACTTCCTCCAGCAGGGGTCAGCATTGCGCCTATAAATACACCCTGTCACTGTGGGCGAAGCAGTGCAAGCAGATGCAGTGTCACCGGTTTACAGTAACACGATCTGGGAGCAGATAAAGACGGAGACATGGGGAGAATCCTCAGCCGGACACACCCTAATCCCACACGGTGTGTGCTGCACAACACATGTGTGTCAGATTCCTCTGCTCATATTGAAATAACCACACACACACACACACACACTTGCAGAGACCGACAGAAAGGGGGGAAATAGAGAAACAGAGAGAAAGAGAGAGAGAGAGAGAGAGAGAGGGAAAACTTCCTGCCTCTGCCAATCCATGCAGGTCGCAGCAAGCCCAGACTGTGCTAATCCACTCTGCTGTAACATTTGTCACAGTGGGAGAGGACTGGAACATTTCTTTTCTTTTTTCCCCCTCCTTCCTTGATCTTTTAAGTATTCCATTCATGTCACACCATCCACCTTGCATGCAGGCCAAGAGGAGGAGTGTTTGATGCTCTGTCAGATGGAGTTACGCAGCAGCAGGGCCTAACAGAAAATAAACACCTTATTCATTAATTCAAAGTGAAATAATTGGCAGCTTATCTGGGGATTTTTCTCACCTCCCTCTGAACTTGTTTTTTGTTTTTTTATATGACTGGTCTCATTTAACACATGTTTAGTTTTAAACTATTTAACAGATGGGTAGATTTTGCGCAGGCACAGAGGCATTAACAGTGTGTTTCAACACCACTTAATAGGAAAATTATTTATATTTCAGCTAAGTTTTCAACAGACAGACAGAATAATAGATATTAATTAGCACAATTCTAAAAACAGCATTTTGGGGGGACTCAGTTTGTTGTTCTTTACAACTCAGAAATGCAAACTATGTGTTTTTGTTGTTGTTCTGTTTAAAAAGAAAAAGAGGTGTACTTGTGCCTGTAGCGCCCCCAGCTGGATCATGATACTACTTAAGGCAGCCCTCAAATGCCTCACAAATGGTGATATTATTTGATTTCTGTCAGTCATAACTTATTGCTTCTTGTTATATTCGTATAAGCAGCTGCGAGTGTCAGGTTACCCTCAGTGTCTAGTGTCGGAGGCCAGCCTCCGACAGCGGCCACCCGGACCACCACCGCTCTGCTGCGGGTCCTGCCCGCCCCCAAAATGACAGCAGTCATAGAATTTATATAAACGAGATGCCAGGCTAACATGGCAGTTGCCGGGGCGATGCCAGGTCAACACTGCCCAGACCGAGTGTGTCAAACGAGCACAGTGAAAAGAGAAAAGTAGCTACATAGGAATGAAAATAATATTGTTAATATTAATAAAAAAAATATTTAAAAAAATTATATATCATTCACATATTTACACAGATTTAGTTTCTTGGCTACCTTTTCCACATTTTTGTGTTAACTTCTAGCAATTGTTACAGTATTGCTAACAACTTGGCGAACAATGTCTATAAGACATAAATAAATAAAAAGTTAGCAGAAAAGGCTAAAAAATTTGCCAAATGGTAAAATATAATGAAACTACCAAAAAAGTAACGTAAAACCAAAGAGCTCCTGGTTAAAAGGAGGATTTCCAAGGTTTAAATATAAACATTAATTATAGCAATTATGCTAACTTATAAAATAAACCACGAGCAACTGAGCATCAATAATATTGTAATTATAAACCCTGTTTTATTTACCAGTACGTCCATTAATCACGAATGTTCATAAAGACTTAATCCGGTTTTAAACAGCTGATCAGAAGCAGATGGCAGAAATAAAGGTCAATACTTAAAAATGTTTTTTTAAAGTCCCTGCACTAGCTGTGTTTACTGAAGGTGAATTATAAAGAGGTTTTCTGCCAGGAATTGTCGTATCATCGTAATGTGGAGTTCCTAATTATTATCAGTCACAGCAGCCGAGGAATTCTAGCTTCCTGACAGATCCAACCTAAAACAACAAAGGCTTTGCTGCAGCACAGTCACCCGTGAGTCCAGCCGTGTCAAAGAAGCCATCTGGAAAATGTCAAACCGCCAAACGTTTGTCGCTAGCACGTATGCGCAACGCTTCCATTGATTAATTTCTCCTTCATTTGTTTCAGGTGTGTATGTTTTGGATGTGAGCGGCTGGTTACCGTGGCAGTGTTTACATGGCAACCCTCACAATAATCAGCTGCACTTGGATCGGGGCGTCAGAGAGGAGAGACGGATGGACCGAAGAGGAGGAAGGTGAGGAAAGGTGTGCCAGGAAGGGGAGAAAAAGAAAGACAGATGTGAAAACAAGGAGGACTTTCTCCTCACTGTGTTCATAAGAAGGAGGAAAAGAAAGGAACAGGGCGAGGGTGCAGCGTTAGCATGACTAATGGAAGCAGCAGCACTGGTAGAGTAAACATCAGCCAGAGAACTACAGTACCGTACTGTACTGTACTGTACTGTACTGTACTGTACTGTACTGCTACTGTACTGTACTGCTACTGCACTTCACATTATGTGGGATAAAATGGCAAGAAAAACACAGAGGTCATGGTCTGACGGCCCGGGGTGACAGAGGAAACTGTCTCAGCTCAGTGTGTACAGCAGGGATG
>NC_024323.1:6725447-6739201 GCF_000523025.1 Cynoglossus semilaevis | reverse complement strand
GGGGGAGTGGGGGGAGGGGAGGGGCAATCACAACATGATTAACCTGATCAGGATTCAGAAAAGTCACAACAATCACCTACTCAGATCCAAAAAGACAGCGGCCACACACACTGAGTCCTTTTCTCAGAGTAACAAAAGCATGTGTTAAAAACCAGAGGGTGTCAAACATACGGCCCGTGACCAAAATTGGCACGCCAGGGTGTTCAATCCGGCCCGTTCGATACATTTTGAAAATAAAGAGAAACACACAAACACTTAATTCTCAGGATATTTTTTGTAAAATTATATTTCATTAATTACACTTAATAAATATGAAATATACTTGCACTTGACTTATTGTTTTTTAGTGTTATACGCTGTGGTAAATCCTGAGTTTATTTGGTTTTAACTCCACAGACGTACAGTGTAGAGAAGTGTCTGCGTCTACAGTTGATGCACAGCTGTAGTGACAGCAGCTGCTCTGGGCCAGGCCCCACTCACTTTCATCAAATACAGCACCTGTTGTTGGAAATATGGCTCCACTGAACACACACACACACACAGAATATATAATCACACACACACTCGTGTATATACTTAGCCATCTCCTCTGTTGCTCATGATTGGTCCTTTTCTTCGCTGTTTGTGTGAGTGAGTGTATCGACTGTCTCCACACATGCAACTGTGTATGTGATATGTGGTCGTGTGTACGTGTGTGTGTGTGTGTGTTCTGGTAAACACAGGGAGCAGCTGTCCTCCATCAGAGATGAGTCCCCCCCCCCTCCCCCCTCCCCCGAGCCTCCATCCATCTCTCCACTAGGTAACAATAACCCCGTTCAAGACGTCAGCACGCCGGCCCTGTGTGTTACGTCTTCTCCTTGCACACACACACACACACACACACACACATGTTTCTGCACGGTGAACTGCCATGGCAACTGGGCCACAACAGCAGTAAAGTTTCTCCAGGAAGGAACAGGAAGCGCCGTCTCTTTTCTTCCCCACATATTTCCTCTCCTTAAACCTGTACCGTTTGTTGTTCCAAACAAACAGGCTGTGACAGTGACACAGCGTTGAAACAACACTTGTTTCCTACGGAGCTCTGGAATTATCCGACTCAGCATTGCCACCTGCTGGCTGAAGAGTATACCACAGTTCCATTTCAAATCTCTGAATTCAAAGCAGGTTTGAGGGAGCTCACTGAAACCACACTGTGGTCCTGAGGTGGGACCCAGCAGCCTGCGGCCGTGTCGCTCACACTTTCGATAAACATCATCAGCTGACCTCACTCACTCACTCAGCCTGGAGTCAATGGGACACGTCAGCTCCATTAGCCACAGCCTGGCTGCGGCTGATGGACTGTTTCCATTCGGGGCATCGTCACGGCAGGACCGGGACTCACGTGGCAAACTGAGACGCAGGAGACAATTTCAGTTGGACACGATAGACGGTGATGTGATCGCACACACGTTTAATTAATTTGGTGGTTTATCGTTCAAAGCAACGTGAGGTGAAACACCAGGATGTGCCGGCTGTTTAACACACGGCTGTACACTAGGAGGCTAAAACGGTGTAATGTGAGGGTTTTACTGGGTCCACGTCAAGTTTGTCATCACTGAGTCTCGTTATTAAACAAGTCACTGTCTCCCATGTGTGAAGCACATACTTGATTAGAAGCCAGTGGTTCTTTATCCAGCTGTCAGTCACTCAACAACCTACACCAACGTACAGGCATTCCATTTATGTATGAAACTGACATTAGGTGTCATCTGGACTGCAGGCAGGTCAGTCATATCAACAAAGGCAGGTTGTGCAGTTATAGTAGATTAAAGTGCAGAATTGTTCTGTTGTAAAAAAAAACGTGATTGTCCAGCAGGAGAACATTGTCTTTCCATCTCTGTTTGTCTCCTAAAACTCCGGTATTACCCTTTACTTCAGAAGCAGCTTCTCAAACTCTAGTGAAGGCACAGATCTCCAGTGTCACGGCTCCTCGTGCACCTGTACCTGCACAGATCACAGTCACTGGCTTTGAGTCGAGAACAGTCTTGTATTTAGCAGAGCTAAACGGCCCAGTGAACGTTCCCAACAGAATTCCCATTCTGTGTGTCCAGCTGAAGCAGTTACAGCTCTCAGGAGGAAGCACCTGGAAACCAGAGGCCAGAGGGGAAAGACAGGCCCACCGGCCTGCACACACTTAAGATTCCACATCCAGATTTCACACTCTGTTTAGGTCGCGACGTGCAGTAATATGGATATAATATATCATATGGCACATAAACAAGTGTTCACGTGCACTCAAACACACACACACACACACACACACACACACACCTTCTGTGTGAAAACTGCCGTAACCACTTCACATGGTTCAGCACATTTTTTCCTCAAACCAATGAGTTGTTTTTTTTTTGTTTGTTTTTTTTTACAACTCTGACTTCAACCTATAAAAATACCATTAATCAGCAGACAGCGTCGCCTCACTGATGACTTCAGCATCATGTACACAGCACAGCCTCACACACACACACACACACAGTCTGTTTCCACATCATCTATCAGGATATTTTATCACCACAGTGAGGGGCAAAAAGGCAGATTTAAAAAAAAAAATAATTTCAATCATTTGCATGAGCGACCCCGGGGAGTCAGCTGAGTCTCCCTGGTTTAAGCAGGGAGGGACGGAGTGATGGTCAGGGAGGGACGGAGTGATGGTCAGGGAGGGACGGAGTGATGGTCAGAACCACAGGGGACAAGAGCAGCACTGTTCAAACAGAGAGCTTTCCTGTTTTCACACCACAGACCATTGGAGAAGGCAGACGAGGAGACGGAGACAAACGTCCTCCAAATAAACTAGGTCTCTGTGTCACATGACCACAGCATCAGCTACACACACACACACACACACACACACACACACGTTCTCAGATGGAAACTAAACATAATAACGTGGGGAACGGAAGGTATAAAACGTTCAAGACAAAGACATTTGCCAGGAAACAATGAGATTGTGAAGGGGGGTGTGTGTACTGGTGGTGGTGGTGGGGGACGGGGGGACAGGGGGTGGAGGGGACACACAAACAAGAGACAGAAGAAACCTGCAGGCAGATAAACCAAAGCAGGTCCAGTGAGCTGCTGAACAAACCCTGCAGAGCTCCGGGCAGCAGCTCCCGAAGCCAAACCCCAAAGAAAACATGCAGTCAGCAAACAGGACAGAATGAGAGAGTGGAAAATACCAAAGAGGGGGAAAAGAGAGGCAGACTGTGGTGGAGGAAAAGACTCTGGATCACAGTGAGAGAAGAGTCAAAAAAACAACAACTCTGACCATGTCTTTGTTTGCTGTTCAGCTGATCCTCGGTGTGAGAGCAGTTGTTCTTACCTGAGAACTTGTCCCCTTCCATAACCAGATCACTCCCTCCACGGCCACATGTAGGGTCTGCTCCTTCACTCCTCTCTCTCTCTCTCTCTCTCTCTCTCTCTCCCTCTCTCTGTCTTTTTTTGGACTTCCCGTTCTCCCGTCCCTCTCTCTCTCTCTCTCTCTCTCTGTTTCTCCCTCTGTTCCTCTTCTTCCTCTCTTCTCCTCAGGGCTCTCCACTCTCCCTCCCCTCTTCCCTCCTGATTCCTTCAGTGTGTCTTGCTAATGAATCCAGAATTACGACATCCCCATGTGCTGATCATATGTTGCCCCTTCTCTCTCCTCTCTTTTCCTCTCTCTCTCTCTCTCCTTCCTTCTCCTTCTCCTTCTCCCTCTTCCTTCAGATCAGACTGAGGAGACTGAAGCAGTATTGTGTCGTGAAAATAGAAACCATTAGCTCAACCATGTGACATGACGGACCAAAATAACCCGCTGGACTTGCAAACTCCTCTGCCGCCTCACTTATAAAGTTGCATCTGGCCTGGAGTCGTCGGACACCGACTGATACTTTGAGCTGGTGCGAAACGTCCACGTGAGGAATGGAACAGTTTGTTTGAATCTTGAACAATCTTGAATATATTATTGGACGTGTTGTTGACACAAATGTCTCCATCTCTGAAGCACTTTCCTTCAATGGGTGTTAAAAAAAACTAATACTGACCTTGAGAATTTTGCCTATTTTTCATAGAAAAGACTCCAAATGAGTCCATCTCCTGTGCGGGGCCCTCTACAGGTCACACAAAATATTTCAGGTCTGTGTTTGTTGGTTTTTAAATATAATGTTTCTGTGCTACTTCATCTTCCTGATGTTTTCCTGGATGAACTGTATGTGTGAAAATTAGAAGGTGTCTGTCAACAGGCTGGAAGCTGTGGCTAATGAAAATGCTATTTAATAACAAGACGCAGATTTAATAATAAGACACAGACCAACAGCCGTGACTGAAGGTAAAGAAACAATGAAGCTTTGTTTGGTAACATACACTAGTTTATTGGTTAAAACTAACTAGAGACCAGTGAATCTTTCTTTACATGCTAACCGCTAATAAAGCAAAAAAGTTACGTTATTGATTTCTGACAATGTATATATATATTCTCAAATATTTCATAATATTTCTGACATTTTTCCTTAAATAATAAAAACAAAGTAAATATCTAAATATCCATAGCTTTTGCTGTAAAATGCAAATCAGTAACTCTGAGCTAGCTTAACTCATACTAGAAAAGTTAACAAGGGATGTTAATGTTTTTTTTTACACACACACACACACTTCCTGGTAAAACAAAAAAAAAAAAGAAGTTCTCAAAGGAAAGGCCGTGAACCTGTACTTGTGAGAAGAAAAGAGTGAAGGACTCGGCCCTGCCTCTAAATCATTCTTGGTCTACAGCCGCGTCTGTGTTCAGGAAATTCAGATGACCTCTGACGCCTGGCACGTCCCTCAGACGGCGGCAGGGTTCAGAGGTCATATGGCAAGCGTCTGAGCTGTGATAGAGAGCTCAAACACACTCCGACCTGTCAGTCGGCCGTCTTGTGCAACGCACGCGGCTCATGTTACCGTGTGTACTGAACCTTGGCCTGGATTTGTTTTTGCATGGGAGTATTTTATATTTGTAAGAACTTCCATTTCACTGCGGTTACACTACGTTTTCACTGTCTTTTCGTTTAAGGACCAGAAAATACAGAGGCACTTTGGCGACATCAAAAGGCCACAGCATGAAATGCTGATTTTTAAAAATATAAAAAAATAATGTACTTTTTAAAAAAATACATTTTCGTAAAATAATTAAATTTTATTACAAGTTTCTTCGTAAAATAATTAAATTTTATTACAAAAACAAGTTTAAGCAATCATTACAAAGTTGTTAAATTTTGTCTACATAGTTAAAATTTTCAGCCTGAATTCATCAACTGCCTTTTTCCAGTTCACATCTAGAAATGTTCAATCATTATTTGGTGTTATTTTTATTACTTAAAAAAAAAAAGCTCTTAACTTAAGATTTGTATTTTTAAATAAATATTTCAAGGCCCTTGTGAACAGTATGGAGTCCATTCAAAAGGCATATAAAGACAAGAAAACCAAAAGGACATGGTCTGTCCCTGGTTGGTCTTTTTAAGGACGAGGTGTTAATAATGTCAAACCAGAACAAATCTGTTTTTTCCTCTCACTTTATAACATTGTTTCAGACGTACGTAATGTTTTCCGGTTTGATCTGTGCTGATTTCTCTGTCAACACCACAGGCACCGTGAGACTCAGCCTCAGTCTTTAACTTGTGACGGAGACACGGTGAGATTTAACGTCGTTATCAGTGTGAGTATCAACAGTCATCACGCTGTTAAGGCTTGTTTTATCTCACAATTACACAAACATAAATTAAAGGACTGATGTTCTTGGTGTGTGTGTGTGTGTGTTTGTGTGTGGGTTTGACTTCGATTTTGTGGGTTGAGGTTGAAGCATCCTCCAAAACACCCAGACTCATAAATCAGCCGTTGTCAGAGGCTTTGTATGGGGCATCTCCCTCACTGAGAGCATGTGAATGCACAAAGACACACACACACACACACACACACACAGGAACTCATCCATGCCCTGTGGCGACAGCGTGGTGTCAGGGAGGTCTGCTGACAAGCAGGGCCTTATCCTCAGCTGGAGGAACCTCCCCCAGACCCACGAGTGTGTTCATACACTGATACATGTCAGAGTCTGTGCGTGTGTGTGTGAGTGTATTCACAGTGTTGGACGTCTGTCTGTTTTCGGAGAATGAAGTCTAGATGAACTTTTTTCCTAACACCTGAAGTACGTAGACTAACGCCTCGTTCTCCCTGAACTCCACATCAAGTTCACAGGTTTGTGATTTGAGCCACACGGTGGCAGAGTGGCCACTGCTCCTGCCTAACAGTGAGAACATCGGTGGTATTTTTTTACTTTGATATCCAGTCCTAAAACATACAGGATTAGTCTGTTCTGTTGTAGCGTCCAACCCTCCCTGTGACCCTGAAAAGGATTAATGGTAGAATATGTTTGAAATGAATGTCTGTGTTCTTGCTGCCCCCTTCTGGCAAAGTCTGCTTCAACTTTTTCTTTTACATTTACTCTTCAGCCTTTCAGCCCAAAGACAGTCACATACGTAGATATTAACCCTGTCTGGCAGCTTGAGTAGCTAAAATAAAAAAATGCTACGATGTGCACAGCACTTTGTTCAACAAAAACATCAGTTTAAGTTCATTCTTGGATTATCTTTCTGACTAAAACCTACATTTAGGTGTTTGTTCAGGTTCACACTACTGCCAACATGTTCATTTTCTATCAGCATCTACCATTTACTGTCAGACGCCATAGAACAACAAATGCTATGTACCATTATCAAAGGTCTGTGACACAGTCACTGGAATAACCAGAGGGCAAAGGTCACCTTGTCGGACAAACATCACACACTGCGTGCAGAGCGTTGACCTTTACCATCAGAGAGAGGTTTTTTTCTTTTACTTGGAAAGTCAAATCCAACAGGTCTGACATCATTTGTTCCCTCAGCTGCTGGGACCGTGGACAACCTCAGGTCAGGATGCCTCTCAGGGAAAATAAAGAATTTTTGGTCAATCATTCAGCACGAGCGGAGCTGAGTTTGGAATTCAGCGACGGCTGACTCTGTGAGCGAGACGTGTTTTGAGTTTTGGTCCGCCCTGCGTACGTGCGAGCGACTTTTTACCCACATACTGCTGTCAGAGTGCTGTCTGTCTCGTGTCCTGTCAGCTTTTGAGGGATAAATGTACATCCTGAGGCCTGGGTTCGCTGAAGTGAATTTACAGGCCCTAATAACTAAATGGAACCTGTTTCCTGTTTGACATGTCACTGTGTTATTTGCAAAGGGATATGGATTTACCAAAGCTTTTGTCCTCTCACAAGATCATGCAGTTGGGTTTGCACAGTGGAAAATTGGAGAAGACGAGCAACTGCACAAGAATCAGGCAAAAAAATAAAACCGGAGACGTGCTGAGCCTTGTTTGTGCCTCAGTCTGTTTCCTGTCTCTCTCTCTCTCTCTCTCTCTTACTCTTGCTCTTTGTGCTGATGCTGCAAACAGCGTTGGCTCTTCTTATTTGGAGAAGATGCTTCAGCGGTGAACCACAGCCACAACATTGGCCTGTTTGCCAGTGCACACAAACACACACGTGCGTGCACGAGACAGGGACATGCACAGGTTTCTTCTGTTTTATTGTACATCTGCAGAACGTGATTGCACAAGAGTGGTTTTTTTTTGCACACATCTGCAAAAAAATGACCAAAAATGGCTCGAGCGTAGTGATGTTGACATAAATGTCATCACTTTTTGTCTTTACCATTGTGGAAAAAAAACAAACAACAGGAAACATGAAAAAATATAAATACATAAAAGCAAGTATGTTTGTGTGGGTAAGTAAACATGAGGTAAGAGGGTACAACGCGTACGAAAAGTGTGTTAGAAAAGGCCACCCAATAACATTTGCCGTAAGGAGCGTCACGGAAACGGCACAAAACGTTGAAGTTCTCCTAATCATTTCATAACCGTCATACAGCGTATGTGTTATTTTAACTTATTTTTTAACATTTGCTACGTAATAAATCTGACAGTGCTGGACGTGGTCTTTAATGTACCTGCTGTGAAGTGATGGTGCCAGTATTTCACACCGCTGTGTTGGTATTAAAGTCATCACTAATGTGTCTCCATCATTTAGGTAGAAGACTGATTATTGTTGTTGGAGAAAAGGAACTCTCCGCGTGTTCTACGAGTCACTGTCAAGCTGCAGGAATGACTCAATTCCACTGACTGCGTGACAATAAATTAAAATGAACACAGGGAACACAAACATCTAAATAATAAATGAATGAATAAATTAAACATGATTAATCGCAATTAACCATGTTTAATCATGACTAATCTATAACTAATTGTTTTTAAAAAGCAAAGAAAACTTGGATTTTGTTTGACAGCTGGGTTATAAACCACAATCATCTGCTCTTTATCTTCTAGTATGTGGACAGAACGGGCGTCCTGCCCCGCCTTCACTGTGACCTCACCTCGTGCTGAAGGTCATTCACCCAGACTTAGGTCATAACTCACACTGAGAGTCAGCCCATAAAACTGAACAGGAAGAGAAAGACGCTTCCAAAGATGTAAAAGACTGACGTGGACTGACATAAATACTGTACATTAATACACAGCACCAACAGAGTGACATGTGTAAAATCACAGTGACGGCGTGTACTCACTGGGACTGGTGACGCCACAGCCATCTTTTTCTGTTCTTTTCACCCGAGCGCTGGCTGATCTCGCTGTGAAGAGGACAAGGTCAGAGGAACAAATGAGTCAAATCTCTTCCAAATGTAGATCATTCAACAGATGTAGTGTCATAGTCATAAAAACAGTGACCGAGAAGCTCAGAGCGGATCAGAGTATTTGGTTTGTTAAACGCTACGATTACTATTGAAAAACACCTCCAAGATACTTCACTGTGACCCGTGAGCGCTGAAAACCAAAGTATCAATACACTGATTTTGTACAAGCACCAAATGGCAGCCAGTGCTGAGTGGAAAAGTGTTTCTGTGTGCGGCTCCTTGAAGCCAATTCATCCTCAGTTGTCATGTGGAAAAACAAAGCCGACCACTGTTTGAAAAAGGCTGTTACTGCTGGGCCACAGAGAAAAGGAGTTGCACCCAAACTTATTTCAGACATGTGTGTATTTTTATGATCGTGTGTAAATGTTGGAAACTCCGTTTGGACGTAGCGTAGCACGGCTGAAATAGTAATGCAATAAAACTGCTCTGGCGTGTGGCTACGACTTTGAAGCTATGAATATTTCGAGCTGATCCCCGGTGCTGCAAAAAGACAAACGCACACAGACATCCCATAATACGCCATATTTTAATCAGGCCCTAGAAGTAAATGGTTCCTCTGTGCAAGGCTGCCCCCTGTGGGCATTTACCTTTTTAACCTTTGTTTTGAATGTTTCTGGATGGTAATGTTTTCTTGTTGAATTTACCTTTTTAACCTTTGTTTTGAATATTTCTGGATGGTAATGTTTTCTTGTGCAAAATACAAAATACACAAACTACATTGGAAATACAATATACTTTGTATATCATATAAATACTACTGTATATGAGCATTGAAGTATATGTATGCATATAAAACATATATGCATATATTTCTATATATATTCTATACACAGACACACACATGAACGTGCTCCTTTATTAGGGTCTTTATGGCTAGTCTTTTCTCTGGATCATATGCACATGCATCCTGCCTGTTGTGATTTGTGTTTTTCCACAGTCATTCTTTATGAATCGAGCTATGAGAAACAGCCCCCTCTGCAGGAGATGATCTACATGGAAGAAAACTGCTGGTTACTTAACTCGTCATCTGAACAATAAATGTATCTGCCTAGTGGTCTGATCATGTGACCGCCCCCAGAACCAACAGCTGATGCCCGCATGGTCTGGACTGCTCTGAGAATCAGAATCCTTGTGTGTAATTTTTTTTTTTTTTAGAGCATTAAAAATCTCCCTTCGAAATCTTGCGGTTCTTGGGAAAAGTATCTGTCACGACTAGTTGAGAAACACATGGTACGTCACTGCTCTTCTGCTGATTAGATCAAGCCTGTATTTGAACAACCACAGAGTGACTTTTTTTCAGGGTGTTTATGATATTGCTGTAAACTCCATGCTGTTAAAATGTTTTCAAAATGATCATAAAGTATAATGTTGATTTATAGCTGTACCTGAACTTCACATCAAACAGGTCTGACATGCCGGGGCTGACTGGGATAATTTGAGACGAGGTGTAAAATTAGAAATGGTTTCTTCAAATTAAAAGTCTGAGCATTACTTATTTGTTTGTAATAAAAAAAAAAAGATTTCTGCCTCTTTGGTTGAAGTGAGGTTTATCACCTCCCCAGTGTGAAGCCGTTTGGCTTTAACTTAAAAAAATAACTAATAAAAAAAATTATGAATAACACTGTTATCTTGTCTTTGATATATATGTGTAAATGACACACAGTGAGTGAATAAAGGTCGTCCAGTTCTTACGAACTGCTGCTCTGAACAGTTTGACAAGATAGTGAAGAGATGAGCTCAGCTTTTCCTGGAAGAGCTGGTGATGGCAGCGCAGCAAGATCATCCGAGTTGGTGCACACACGCTTGTTTGTCTTTTCTCCTCTGTTCTTCACCTGCACCGATGCATTACTGGCTGCTCAGCTCAGATACAGTCATCCGGTGCAGGTGACTCAGTTGCCCCATCCTGTTGTTAAGCTGGTTAAAAACACACTTCCAACCTCAGAACAGTGTTCATTTACCACGAACGCCAGCAAACACGGTGGTTTTTCAGCTCGCAGACAGATGGTTCGAGGGTATGAGTGTGTCTGACTGGAAGACGTGAGTAAAGCCCCTGTAATGTGTGAGTGTGTGTGAGTGTGAGTGTGAATATGTGAGTGTGTGTGTGTGTGAGTGTGAATAAGTGTGAGTGTGTGTGAGTGTGTGAGTGAATATGTCTGTTTTTTCATTTGATTTGGTGTAGATAAAGTAGTTGAAGTGAACAACACCATAAACTCGACAGCTTTTTATGGTTGGACTGAAGAAGTGACCTTCACTGACATTTGTTGACTCTGATAAACATCAGTCATCTATTCAAGATTCCACAAGCCACACAACTACATAGGAAAATGGGCATAGCCAGGAAAATAAGAACCACTAGGTGGCGACTCTAAAATTTGAAAAAAAAAATCTAAAACAAACGGAAATCAATTGAGAATTGTTGAACTTTTGATGTCCAACATCCGTACCCACTTCCTAAAGAGTTTGTGGTAACAATCATTAAATAGGAAATGATGTCAGTTGTGTGAAATAAAAATCCCTTTCACACTGATGACAGAAAACCCTGTCATTTTCTTGTATTTACAGGCCTGTCACAGCAAAGCATCATGGGCATTTTTTTGTTTACTAAACACTCGTTAGGTATTCACACCCAAACTCTGTCTACTCTGTGGGTGTAAACGCAGGTAGTGATGTCACGACCACTCTGGTGGTTTCGCCCAGACGACAGCAGCTAGATTTGCAAACAAACGTTGGCGAAAAACTAGGGAAGTGTTTGAACCTCAGCCTGGTGTAAATGTCTGTGACGACGAGTGTGTGTTTTGACGTCAACAACGTCCTGTGGTGACGACATTGGAGTTATTAGCCTGGCTCACATTTTAATTAAGACTTCTACAGTACACCCACTCTCCCTCCCTCCCCCGACTCCTCCCATCCACTGAGTTCATCATGGCAGCCGCTGACAACAGTGAAGGTAACATCCATGTGTTGAAAATCCAGGACAGAAAAATATTGTCCCAGTGTTAACAGCTTTGCAGCAACACTTCCTCGTTACCTGGAGAAGTGAGCGTCCCTGACACTGTGTTATGACATTATTTTCTCCGTCGTCGCAGTTGTGTGAAGGAAAACTGTTACATAACAGATCTCTCTTAAATACGCCCTCTGCTGGATAACACCTTTTTTACAGACTGTCTAAGTCAAATTTATTTATAGCATAAGAGCGCTCTGCCAAAGAAGTTAAAAATCACACCACCTTCTTATTTCAGATATTTTAAAATTGAAGTAAAAATAAAACAGAAACTGCTATTATTTGTACGACCTTCTGACCTCCACGGACAATCTGTGCAGCTTTGCCAACACCACCTCCTCATTCTGTGTCCAGCTCGTACTGTTTACTGTTCATTCCTCTTGTCTACAGTCAAAACAAAAGTGTGCCACCACCTAGCTTGACAAGCTACATTTAGCATGCACCGTAAACATATACAGTCGGTGTGGTCACAAAATACAGCTCAGGCACAAGGTTGAGTTTCACTGAGGGTGAGCAGTACCACTGCTGGCCAGCAGGAGATGGTTTGGTAACATGGTGATTACGTCCATGTGTAACATGTGCAAAGTAAGAATAAAGGGAAAAAAAAAAATCTTTATGTAACATGTGCAAAGTAAGAATAAAGGGGAAAAAAAAATCCTTATCTTTAGATGCAACAATCGCCAACTGTTGAGTCACATTAATAGACCTGGCAAACTGTGGAAAAACACCTTTGGGCCTTCAGCCCTGACAATTATAAAACTGTTTGCTTAAGTGAATAAAAAAAACAGCTTCTGGCTTTAGGGTTGAAGAATAAAGAGACACGACTCTTCAGATCAACTGCTGGGTGTTGAAGCTGTCAAAGATGACGAGACAAGTTACAGTAAGATGTCAAGTGCGACTCATTACCCTAACACTGGCCGTGTGACAACAGTTGCTCTGTTATGTTTTTTGCCAGTTTGTGCAAAGTTTGTTTCAAAGCCCTGAGTGTTTAGTAAGTGACAGAACGAAACACATCCAGTTCGGTCTGTCAAGCCTCGCAGCTAAAAGCATGTCTGTGCTTATTTCCCCCTTAAACCTGCGGAGGCGAGGTGCAAACACACACTCATACACACCCTGAAATGCTAGAGTGTTGCCAGCCACAGAAAGAGCAACAACACAACAAGGTTGACCTGTTGTTGAACGTCAGACTCTGCTGCCGTTGGTGACAAAATGTCCGCTGTAATACTACTGTTGTTAGCCGTTAGCAAGTTAGGTCGTTTATGGTTCATACACATATGTATGGGCTTTCATTTTTAAATGAAATGATTAAATTATATTATATTCACATTTTAACCATTTGAAATAGTGCAGTGTAAGAAGTACAAGTACTTTAGTAATACTACACATGTGCATGTAAAAAAGTACAAAATGAAAGAATTTTAATGTCATAGTTTGACACCTGATCTTGATTTTAGAGTGGATTAAGATGGAGGTATTTTTGCAATTATTATTATTTATTTTTTAATCCAGGCTAATCTAAATGCAGTACCACTTGTCACCTGATTACTCTGCTCCACCCAAATATAATCTCTGAAATCCACATGTCAGAGAAATGTGGCTCTCAATCACATTTCCCCTTTGAGACGAAAAAGAAGTGAAGGTTAGAATTCATGTCCTCTGACAGTGAACTGTATGAATGTGTCGAGTGTGTAGGAGTGAGAACAGTTCACAGTGTCAGCGAACACACACACACACACTGACACACACACACACTGACACTCACTTCAAATAATCCATGTCTTCCTTTCCTTCCTTTTTCACCCGAGGGCGTCGGTTATCTTTACAGATCGTACTTGTCTCATGACAGTGGTATGAACAACTGAGGTCTTCACACACACACGCAGGCACGCAAGCACACACACACACATATATATTTCAATACATACATATACATATATTGCCCTAAAAAAGTCTTTTATTTTGAAAAGTACTCGTTACTTGTGGTAACTCATAGG
>NC_024323.1:6722341-6725279 GCF_000523025.1 Cynoglossus semilaevis | reverse complement strand
TTAGCACTTTAACACACTTGAAACACAAGTGCAATTCCACGCACTAACACATAAATGGAGTTCCTGCCAACAATCGCACACTCGACGTCCTGAGTGATTTACGAAACCTACGCCGCACAATGGGCGACCTGTCTGTAGCCAACGCACTCAACTACCTGAGATGGTTGTTTGCCAAAGGAGGCCATATTTGAGCAGGAGGTCAGGGGAGGTGAGGACACTTGTCCTCACTCTGAAAGAAAACAGGAAGACTGTTTTCTTTCACTTCCACCCAGCGTTTCTTGGGTTCAGGTCCTCGGAGCATTCATCACCTGTGCGACAGGTCACTAGGTCAAAGTCGACTTGTTGTTCTGCTCACAGCTATGAATCCAATGCGAGGTATTTTGTTATCTCTTGATTGCAGTCCCCTGTTCTGACACTAGTTTTCAATTTCATTCTCATTTGCGATTAGCATCTCCAGTCCCTGCCTCGTCTCTTTGTTTCCTGCTCATCACTGCGGTGACTCGTGTGTTCACCGCCATCATCACACACACTCAGAATATGCTGTAACATTTCACACCTCTGGCTGTGAATGAGCAGCACGTACACGGACGAGTGCAGCGAGTGAAAGAACGACACACACACACACACACATACACACACACACAGACCTAAGGAACATTTATCAGACTTGTTTATACAGCCCTGGTAAGACCAATAATCATTAGGATAATAAATATGAATGGATAAATATCATTCCTCCTCCTGTGTAAATGTTTTTTCTTAGTAAAACATCAGCTACATCACACATACCACCACCAGGTGATCAAAAAAGACTTCAGAGCTGAGATAAATGAAACGAACCTTTTAACGTAAAAAAAAACAAAAACTGCCAATGACGTAAAGCCTGAGTATAAATACAAAAACAAACAGCCAACTAATGTTAGCCAAAAAAAGCAAACATCCAAAACAGCAACAAAAAAATACATTTTAGCCAAATAGCATAATGTTAGCATATTGTTAGCACATGTTAGCATAACACCGTTACCTGGGGCTGTAGGGTGTCCTGGGTTGTTTTAAATAAAAGACATTGAAGCCGTCTGGTTAGGGACCAGTACAGCAGCAGCTGTCTTTTCTCGACAGCGTTACACTGTGCCATCAGTTTCAACATCATAATGACACGTTTCGGCCAAAAATGTTTTCTATTTTAGATCAGATATATAATTATCTGCTGTAGAAACTCGCAGATGTGTACACATGTTGGCTGTAGTGTGTATTTAGTGTAAAAAAAAAATACAACAAGCAGCTGGTAACATCAGGGTTAAAAATTGGGAAATGTTTACATAAAAAGAATTGCCACCAAAGAAGATTGGACCTGAAGCTTTATTTGGGAGTAACTATGGTTACAGCTTTTTACGAGTGTTAATGTTTCCGCTGTAGCGACACAGGTTGATTGTGAATCTCCTGCTGTTTACACCCCGCACCTTAAAGCAGGGGCCGACAACAAACAGAGGAGCACTCCGTGACCCACGGCGGAGAGGAGGGTCATGTTTGAGGAAGGGCCATATGTAATATAATAGTGTAAAGACATTGACCCTGACCCTGACCCTGACCCTGAACCGAACCTCCCCCTAAACCAACAGTCTTTCTTCTGGGCCCAGAGGCAGGAACAGGCAGCACTTTTCCCCGCCCGTGAACTTCGGCGTGCAGCTCTTCCTCATTCACCGTGTTGGCAGCAAACTGACACCAGATTGCCAAACACTCGTCACCTGTGTGTGCTCCTCACAGTGCAAACATGAGCCCGCATTATATCATATCCAGTGTTTTGTGACTGTTTCAACAAGACAGGATCCACTATTGGTCCGTACAACTGTTGTCAATGTGGGGTGGGATTTCAATATATTTTCTGCAATTAACAGCGATTAATTGCAGAATATGATGTAATTAATTTTAATTTGATGTTAAAAAAAATGTCGTATCAAAACTGCAATAACATTTGGTCCATAAACTGATGTTAAAAAAAATGTCGTATCAAAAGTGCAATAACCCCATCAGGGCCAAATTAATTTAGTGCGAGACAAAATAAATATGTTACATTGCAAATGTAGTATATGCTAGCTGCCAGGTTTAGAAGATTGTTTCCCAAAAGACTGGGTCGTGACCCTCAGGTGGGTCGCAAGAGATTTATTTTTGGGTCGTCTTGCATCATGTTTCCCAGGAGTTTACGAATTATGTCTTTCGACTTGGGTCGCGAAGGTTTGTGTCTTTTAAAATACGGGTCCCCAGAAGAAAAACACGCAAAAAATGGGAGTAAAATGACATGTACAGATGTACACACATACACAGTACACAGAGAGTATTTCATTGTGTTAAAAAAACTGTAAACTGTAATAAACTAATGTGCAATAAGTACTGTGTGTAAATATTAGTGTGTCATTCATACAACTGCATGCTTTGTAGTTCAACATTTACACAGGAGCAGACTAACGGGCCGTGAGCGTCACGTTGATCCAACTCCAGACATGATATCAACCCTGTAATGAGGGAAACTTTTTAAACTGGTCTAAATGAGCAGGCTGCTGACTCAGCAGGATTATCTCTGCTCCACACAGTACTTTGAACACATTTTAATCACTGACACTTAAACTGATTGGTACTTACAATAAAACATTGGTGTCATGACAGAACCTTGGCCGTCTCCGTCACACTGTCGAGCAGTTTGTGACTGAGTTACGGTCGGAGATTATAGGAGTCAGGAGGTAAATCAAAACCCGGGAAAATGGACTTGATTTTAAGCCTGACGTGCTGCAATCAGTCCACGGTCCACGAGCGGAGAGTGATATGAATTTCCGTATCTTTTCCATCTCCATGTCGGTGCACATGTTCCAGCACACATGAGAACATCGGTGAGCCTGCTATTATCTTTTTTACAGGCTCTCTCCTGGCCTCAGGCCGGCGAACA
>NC_024323.1:6695088-6702821 GCF_000523025.1 Cynoglossus semilaevis | reverse complement strand
CTCCGCCCATCAGCGGCATCAACAGGCGGCATCACAGGGGCTGCATTCTTGGCTGCAGATAATGAACACGGGACGGAGTGGACACTTGAGAGCAGGCTCCACACGGCTGAGGTGGGAGGAAACAAACAGCAGAAAGAAGACAGCGACCGTCACAGATGAGTTACAGACGGTCGTGGGAACTGGCAGCGTGCTGAGCTTTTGCTGTGTTTCTGCTTTTATTTAGGAAAAAAAAAACTTTGGTCTTTGTCAGTGTGATATATTGACTTTTTTACTGGAGCTCGTTTTGCCAAATGTTTCATTGAGGGGAAATTTCAATAATTTAATATCTATCTCTGGGTTTATTTATTGTCAGGACATATTTTGAAATCTTTTGACAGTTTTTTTTTTTCAATTTCAGCTCATGCTTTGTCTTTTAACTTTAGCAGAGGTTTTAGTGACATTTTTTTCTTAATTTATTGAAACATTTAAATAATATATAACAGTTATCTAACCTTGACCAACATTAAAACGGTAAGGGTTTCTCAGGGGCGGGAGCTAACATACAGCTGTCCTCTTTTTTCTTTAAAGATTTTTAAAGACAGAATTTTGGTTCAATTTTTTTTTTTAATTTTGGCTAACTTTTTATCCTACACTATATATATATATATATATTGTTCTTTTCTGATTTATTCCGCCCAGTTAAATATTCACTTGCTTGTTTTGTTGCGGAGCATCCAACAATCTTTTGGCTAACACTTGCTTGTTTTGTTGCGGAGCATCCAGTAATCTTTTGGCGTGACTTCACACAGCACATTACTCATGGCTTGTTTTGAATAACTTGAATTGCTAACCTTCGCTAATTTTTGATGAGCTTTCCATTAAATCTGTAAGAGCAACACGGCAACTGTCAATCATATGATGAGGAGGGTTGAGTCAGGGAGGACTTTGTTCCTTTTTTTATGGTCTATCTATTCCTGTGGCAACTCCTGATGAAGGACGATTCTTAGCTTAATTAATAACAAACACATTTTTTGAGACTATTTGTACAAAAAACTAAAATTAAGGTTTGAGCTGGTGCTTGTAAACACATCAAGAAAACACACACACACACACACTTATCAACAGGAAGCAGGTTTATCATTCAACCCTTCCAAGAAAAACAAACAGTATGCTGCACTTTTACCTCTTTATACCGTAGTTAGCAGCAGCCCTTTAACCACCAGGCCATAGGCTGCACCAGTAATCCCTGATGTGAAAAACATTTTCAAACCTCGTCAAGAACAGACAAGTACCATCAGGACTCACTCAGAAACTTAATACGTGCATTGTTTATCATGCTGACTTCAGCCCTTTAAAGCTGAGCGTCGGTGATCTCCATCAGTCGGCTAGAACTGAAGACGCCTCCTGGAGGAGAGGCGGAAAATAAAGTAATGTACACTTAATAAATTCATGTGGCTATAAACATTGAGCGACCAATAGTTTCACCTGTTGATGGTTTAAAGAGGCAACAAATTGAAGACTAGAAACCTACGCCCTAAACTTAGATAACGTTTCACCTGTTGATGGTTTAAAGAGGCACAATCCAGCAACAAATTGCAGACTAGAAACCTAGAGCCCTAAACTTACGGACCTTCATTAGATAACGCGGAGTTGCACACGCATGTACACATGTACACATGTACACATGTACACATGTACACATGTACACATGTACACATGTACACATGTACACATGTAGCCCAGGTGTATTAGTATGATCATTCACAGGAGCAGGAAGCCAAATTGAAGGGTTTCACCGTCCTCTGCATGCTTCTGTAGATGACAGGGCGAATATGTCTCAACACAGTTTATAGCTGCGCTTTTAAGTTAGCAACTAACAATAGCTGTAGGCTGGAGAGAATCAAAGACTGAAGACTGACTGACTGACTCTCCAGAACAAACAGGCTGAAAGCTGCAGCACTGAGTGAGGCCTTCGTCAGGCAGGGTGGATCCAGAGGTGGATGGAGATGTGTGTGTGTGTGTGTGTGGGGGGGGGGGGTAAGGACTTGAAAGCACATACCAGTAGGAGAGCACTTGGAAAATAATGACTCTGTCTATGTGCTGGAGTGGGCTGTTATTCATACGTGTTACTCATTGATCCAGACAACCAGAGGGAGTGGTGTGCAAGCCAGGGAATGGCTCCAGCAACCCAGTGGACATGAGTGAACACGGGTTCACACACACACACACACACACACACACACATATATATACAAACAAACTTTTTCATATTAACTATCAAAGTCCAAGTCGACATGTGCCGGAAGGACAAAAAGTCACTGGGTTTGTTTGTATATGTGTGTGTGTGTGTGTGTGTGTGTGAAAAGCAAAGATATTTGCGTACAAAACATACAAAAACACACAAAGACTGCCCTTCCTCTCTCTAAGTCAGCCCTCCACGTCCCCCATGCTTGTCCAAACACTCCTCCGTCTTTGACAACACACCACACACACACACACACACACACACACTATGACACACGCGCTTTGTTATTAGACAGTACCCGGAGTGTAGCCCTGACAAAGAATGTGACAGCTCCACACACGTCGCACGGCACAGGGAGAACACACTACACACACACACTGGGAAGGAGGCGCAGGAGGAGGCGTAGGAGTGGAGGCAGCATGACCCAACATGCACCTGGCTCTGACAGAAAACCGTCCGACGCTCCATCGCACAAAGACTCAGAGGAGAAGAGCGGGGAAGGCCGGCATTCCGGGGGAGAGGGTTGTGTACACGGGACTGAGCCGGGGCTTAGACGCAGAAAGACCCGGAGACAGAGACGGAGGGCAGAAGGAGGGCGGGGGGTCGGGAGGGCCACAGGAGATGATGGGGGTGATAGTGAGCAGAAGTGGAAAAGATGAGGGCAACAGGACAAAAGACAGCTGATAGGTGTGTGTGTGTGTGTGTCTGGTGTCCCGTCTTCACTGGCGGTCCAGTGTGGACACCTGCAGCTCATCACTGCTCTGTGTGGAGGGTCCAGTGGTAGGACAGTTGGACAAACTTCTGTGACCGTCTGACCCTCAGAGGTAGGGAACTGAGCAACTGGTTTTGATGCGTGTTGTGTCTTCACATATGGCACGGAGCTGCTGCACGGTGACGCTGCTGTGAACACCATTAAGTCCAAGTCAGTGAGTTGAGTTCTGCGTCATCTGACCCGGTCCAAACATTTTCCACAAGAAATAAAACATTGCACTTTGCACGCCGGCTATCACCCTCCAGATAAAGGATCAACAGCAACAGTGGCCGACCAGTGAACTGTAGCCCAGAGCTTTGCTGTTCTGTTGAGCCGTACACTTCCACCCAGATGTGTCTTGAACATTACATATATATATATAGTAAGGATACAGTGGACAACGTGGGTCAATAGTGAAGTCCAGCTGTCAATCACATGCACTGTCCACTTACATGCACTGCAGACTCTCATACTTTATCTTCCGTTTTCCTCCAAATAGGAGCAGAGTTCACAAAATTGACAACATATAAAGACTAGAACCACAAACTCCACAAACGTTCTTCACTGACAATAAAAACTTTAAAAGATTTTTAGATTCATATATATAAATATAGAGAGCGTTGACTTGAAAACTGACTTGAATGGGTTAACGTCAGACACCACATGGACGTCTGGTCGTTTCCCAGGCTTTGATGATATCTACAGATGTCCCTGTTCATTTCTTATATACGGTCTGTGCTTATTACAGAGCCTGGATCCAGCCAGCAGTCCCCGCGCACACTTAACCACTGGGTCTTTTGTAGATGTGAAGGAGAGACATAACTCATGTCGTTCTTCAGGATGTACAAGTGAGGAGGAGTGAAGGAACTGGGCCGTAAACGGGTCAGCGAGGCACTGATTTACGGTACAAGCAAACTGTCTCCTGATGGCGATGTCATCACAGTACGGCCGTCGCTGCACATATATATCTCCTCTTTGCTAATATGCTTCGTTACAGATCAGCTTCAGCCTGGAGATGTTCAGCAGAGACCTGCAGAGATCATCTGTCCTCCCTTCCTTCCTTCCTTTCTTCCTTCCTTCCTTCTCAGCCTCAGGAGTTCAAAGCTGATAGAAAAGCTTTATGACCACACCCACAGACAGATCAGTGTGTCAGGCCCTTTTCATTCTTGCCATCAGTTATGGGGTGAGGGCGGGGTACAAACCTGGATGGACTGGACCACCAGTCCATCACAGAGCCACATATTAAGACTAAAGACTGAATATAAAGAGCTAACACACTGTGGTCATGTATATTATTAGACTGAGGAGGAATTGAAGAGAACATACAAACTAGATACAGAAAGAGGCTTGAACTGATGACCTTTGTACTGTAAGGCAAAAACACTAACCGCTGCTTCATTGCGTAGCTGTGGCTTTTTTTTAATCAAATATAAATTCTAAAGACAGAGAGAGGAAGGAATAATTCTCAACCTTGGGAGAGCAGAAAGTTACTGCTATTAAACATTTACTCAGGTTATTTTTTACTCCTGCTTATCTCTTTATCATTGCTTTTCCAGCACACTGAGTCACACACACACACTCATGCACTGATACACGATGTAAAACTTCACTCTGCTCACCCTCTGACTGTCACTGAAGTATAACTTCGTTTGTCAAACGATCGTTTTTACACAGGAAGTCACTGACCTGTGTACGAAGACTTCTTCATCGTCTCTTCTCTCTGTGCTTCTCAGTCTGAAGATTGTAACAGTTGACTGTTGTGCATCCGTAACGTTTCCAGGTTCGTGTCCTCTGTCTCTGTCTTTCCCTCTGGCTCTCCTTCCTTCTCGACCACTCCTCGACGACCAGCTTTCCAAACACACCTGAGGGCAGGTAAACTGACGTCTGGTCTGACTCGCTGAACTGTATTCCAACTCCTTGCTTTTTCTTTTTTTTTTCTTTCTCCAGCGCCAACCACTTGGAGGGACAGTCTTCTGGGAACGAGGACTCCAATCACACCTGCGCTCCTGACGCACGCCCAGTCCAGCAGCGGGAGTGGTTTACTGCGGGGGTTTTCTCACATTAAAAAGCTCGGAAGTGGGATGAAGAGGGTTTTCTGGGAATAATGTCAGGGCTTGCGGCTGAACTGAGCTCTGTCTAAGAGTAAATAAACGCCTTTGGAAGCGCAGTAATCCCCAAATTCAACAGGTCTGGTCTGTTGCGCAACTTGGAAGGCGTGGAAGTGGATGTTAACTGTCACCGATGATCAGACATGATAATCATCACTGTTAAAATGAATAATAGCAGGGCACACGTGCACTGATCGGTCTATTTATGAGCACACGCTGTCATTTTCTTTGTGTGTTTTCAGGCAGTTGTCTGTATGTAGTACAGTTAGGGTATGCAGTTTCGACAGGATGCACATAAACACAGGAGTAACAGTAGAAAAAGAGCAGCGAGAATCGAACCAAACACCTACTTGCTGTTAGGCGAGAGCACCAGCCACACTTCCACTATACAGTACAGCCTCATGAAGTATGTTTTTTTTCCCTATCTCTCTGCTACAAATAAACCATAGCATCATCTAGATGTTATTTTATAAACAACTAAGTCAACTAAACATTGCTCCACAGAATGGGGACAAAGCAGCAAAAATAGATTAAGAAAAATAAGACAAAAATATGTTTATATTTTAAAACGTATTTTACACGTGGCATAATAAGACCAAAATATTCACTGTATTCCATGTTCCGGTACAGAGAGACTGAAGGTCACAAAACATCTGTAAACTCATCATCATCATCTTCATCTTTTATTTACAAAATGTCTAATCTGATTCCTGTATTACTGGCCTATGCTGCAGCGAGTAGCTGCAGTTCTGAGCTGCAGAGACCTCTTGTGGCAGCAGCCTGTATTTCACTTTGATTCTCCCCCTGTTCTGTTGGTTTCCCGCTCGCAGACAAGAAGCAATGGGGGAGGAAGTACTAAACAACATGGGCAGCGGTTCTTGTTGCGTCATAAAGGGCAACTTGTTGATGTTTGAGAAATGTTGATGAAGCAGAAACAGATCTGCCTTGACAGCTGCCGGCAGGTAAACAAGGTGTATGAGGCAGAAAAAAACAAGGCTAAATCAGACATCAGTAATAGGACACACACACCCACACACCCCCCCGCACACAGTCTTCAGATGTAGCAAAAAAGCTGCGTGCTAGTGCACCGCCAATGCAACCGAACGTACAGTAGCTAATTAGCACTGCGTTAGCAATGCGCTGCCAACTAGAGATAGAATAGATACGGACTAGGCCAAACCAAGCCCGCTAACGAGGTCAGCCTCGTTTCCTTTAGGGTTCTACTGATAGATATGGCCTCTTGGTAAGTTGTATTACCGCCACCTAATGGGTCTATTGTACACTGGTAAATATTTGATCTCAAGGGCATTGCATTCAACTGCAAACGGAATAGAAAATGAAATTTAAAAAAATACACAAAGAAACTAAGAACCACACAGACTACAGCTGGTACACACTGGTATTACAGCAGTTGTGGCCGCACCTGTAAAACCTTCAACTGTGATGATTGAGTGGAAAGAGTTGAGTCTCTACTTAAGTTTGCAGGGCTTACATTGGCAGCGACATGAAAGCAGTGAAATATGCAGGATGTATGTGGGGGTGTTAAAGTGTTGGTTTGAACGCTGTTTTAGTGAAAGTGCTCTTCGTAAAATGAGTAGTAGTTCAACATAAATTATCTGTCACTGACAGATGATTTCAAAAAATCTAGAACAAACTGCTAACTAAGAGATTAAGGCTTTCTTTTTAATAATTAATATGAATTATTAATTTGTATTAATAAGGATTTTGCCAGGAGCAACCAAACACCATAACCTCTATATAGTTATAAAACAGCTGAGACAAATGTTTAACCTACAAGAACGTTTATTTCTTTTACATTTTTATTATATATATTGTTGTTTATAAATGTATTCATAATAGATGGTGTAATAATAAATAAACGGTGCAGTGTTCAGGATGCTGCCCTCTGTCTGTAACTTACTTTACACCTACTCGCTCTGCCAGAAGTCTGCTGACAAAGTCCAAATTCCCCTGTTTACACAAAACTGCTTATGACGTATTCTGAAAAACCTTCAGGGAGAAAATGAGTAATTGACCGCTTTTCATGCTAATCATCTGATCATGTTAACACTGATCAACAGCACATTGCAGACATGGAATAATGATCTGTATGCACCGACCAGCTGGAGCCCTAACACCAATCGACCTGTTGCACATATTGCATCAAAGTAAAATATTTCCCCGGCCTTTGATAATCACACAACGTAAAGCTCAGTCAAGTGGAAACAGATTGTTATCGCGACCTCTGACATACAGTATTTATGTACTTCAGATCGGCTGCTTCCTGTTGCAAGCCTAAATATTTCTTGTTCAGCACATTGTGGTATTCTGGGCAGACAAAAAAAAAGAAGCAGTGGTGTTACTGCTCCGGGGTTTGTTTTTCTCGTCTGAGGGGTCTCAGTTTCCTCTCAGTGAGCTCACTTAGGCCTGTAGTTTCCGCAGCAGCGCTATACATCAAGCTTTATAGTCAGACCAATGCGACCCCACTGTAGACGCATTTGTACATTTCAATTGACAGCTGTCGCTTTCTGGAGGAAAAAAATGTTCGCAGCTTCTGACCACAGCTGCATCTCCACCAGTAAACACCTCTGCAGGCTCTGCATTTACCTTTTTGTAGTCCAACAATTTTAAATGCTCACAGTTTTTGCAA
>NC_024323.1:6636722-6695043 GCF_000523025.1 Cynoglossus semilaevis | reverse complement strand
GAAATTTAAACCATAACATTACATAGTGATTTGGGAGGATCAGATACTGTATGTTGGTGCTAAAATAACCCAGCATCAATAAACCGCTAATCCTTAAAAACAGGTTGGTGTAAGGCAGGGGTTGCCAACCTTTCTGAAACTGAAAGCTACTTCAAGGGCACTTAGTAATTACAAAGCTACCCTTTTTGATACAGACTTCCAGAACAATGTAACAATAATTAGTTCTGGGACTTACAATAGTAGACACTCTTCTTACCATCGTCATTGCTCCCATTTGAATATCACTGTGAGTGTAACTGGTTCAAAAAGCAGTCTTGTTGACTAGTTTTATTTTTAGAACATACCGCGGGCACCACATTGGTGACCCCTGGTGTAACGTAACAACTAAAGGGTCAATGATAACCCAGTTAGTTGGCATTTGATGGCTAAATATGCAAGCTAACTGCTATTGATAACATTTGTTGACATGTATGACTCTGAATGAAAGCTGACCTGAAATCACTGCACTGTATATATATTGATGCTAACCACCATTACATTTACATGTATGCATTTATCATTCAGACGCTTTTATCCAAAGCCACTTACAAGAGGTGGATTAACAATCATGTTACACAGAAGAACTCTTGAAAGGAGACCCATAGTTAGGGAACAAGACAGAGAAGGGTTAGGAGAGGAGCAGGACAGGAGGCTGAGTCCTCAAGAGTTTCTTGAAGACAGGCAGGGACGCCACCAGCGTGGAACAACCCATGAAAAGACCATTATGCTAAGATTTGGTAAATGTTTTTAAACATATACAAAAAGAAAAACTAGTCATGTTGTGTTCACCTGTGTGTCAAACCGTATCTATGTTCAAAAAAAGATGGAGGCATGAAAAATCGAGTTCCAGCAACACCTTTATTTACCATAAATTGTATGATAATGACCTTTGCAACAATGTTACCACCAGTTAGGTAAAAAAATATATATTTACATTTAAATACATACAGCAATGAAGAAGTACAGTGTAAATTGTATTGTTTTTTTCTTTACCATTTATGTACAGTGCTCTGTGGCAAATGTCAAAGTTCCAACGTGGCCTGTGTTTTGTTTTGCACCTTATTGTCTTTTCACTGACATCACACCAGACTCACACAAGGCTGCTCAGTGATGCAGAGTGTTGCAGAGTTTTCGGGTTGCTCTCCTGCAGAATTCAGACACGTTCAGCGTCTAAGCGTGCTACGCATGTCCTCATAAACATCGTTGGTGGCGATGCGCTGTGGTTTCACTGCAGTGCGCAAAGTCTTGGTCTGAAAAAGGCAGATCTTTATGTCAACATGTTTAATGTCTTTTGTTTTTATATATTAATTTGATTTCTGTTTGTTCGTCTCTGTGGGGTTTTATTAGTAAAAAAAAATAATAAAATGAGGTTGTACATTTTTCATGAATAAGTCAAAGTAGCCTGGTTATTGACCCCTGCAGTAAGGTATTACCAATTACTATTTGCAGAAAATTCTTTAAAAAAAAAAGTAAAAGTCATCTCTGTCTGTATTTTCTCATTTTTCAATTTTTGTTTTTTAGCAAATGGCCCGCAACGTGAAAACTCAAAGCTGAAGTTGATTTTGACAACCATCCAATCAAACACTGTAGACACACACACGTCCACAGGTTTCACATCATTTGCATGATTTAAATGATCAAAATGGTCCTGACTCTTTACAACCTGTAGATGTGGACTAGCATTTCCTGATTTTTGAACTTATTAAAGACTTGTGTTGTTCTCTCAGTATGACTGACAGATGTGTGACTCACAGTGACTCATCCACCACATCCTCTGTCTTTACACGTCTCAGAGGACCAGTGTGAATTGTGCTGCTGGACTTGATGATCCTTTAATGAGGCATTTGTGTACTATGGAATAGTTGATGTACTGAGAAAAGGTCTGACCATATCCTGAACTCACCCAAGGAAGAGATTGTAAAAGACAGCCATGGTCATTAGGAGTAAATGTGAACGACATCACGTTTAAAAAAAACAACTGTGTTCCATATCTAGTTAATGAACAAAACGTTGTATATAACTTCACGCATGACATAATAATAGCCGTAAATTAGCGCAGTACGTACATCTACATCAAGTGTAAACAGAGATCAATTTATATGCAGATGATACTTTGGTCGGTTTAGTCTCTATGACCAATACCATAACATTTAAATAATACAAAGCACTGAGCGCCCAGTACTCTGTAGGGCTGTACATTCTGGACATCGCTGCGACACAACTTTAATGAGGTGATTATTATTAAACCACAAATTTAAACATCTACAATCTTGCGTGAGAAAATATTTTGTTGAGAATTCAATCAGTCTCCATCAAGGCTGGGCAGTGAGCTGATCTCGCCCTTCCCTCAGCTGCTAATTCACTCCGTCCATTTACCAAAAATTGAATGACAGAAAACACTGTTGAAGTCCCCTCCACCATAGACTTTTTTTTTTTTTGTCAGGCCCTGATGATAAATGTTGACTATTTGTATTGAAGGCAGAAAAATTGCAGGAAAGAAAACGTTGTATATAACTTCACGCATGAGAAGAAGAAGAACAGTAAGAACAGATCAAGAAGCTCAGGTGATGACTTTAATGATGATATGCTGCTATGTGTGTTCATATTTGATAAAGTTCCCGTCACTCATGCACCCGCTCCTTCAACAGGGTTTCCCCTAATGTGTGTTTATCTAACAGGTAAGATCAAGAAGCGTGAGTGTGAGTGTGGGTGTGAGTGTGAGTGTGAGTTATCTGTTCCATTTCTGCTCTGTCCACTTTACAACAGTAACAAATGTAGGTTTGTTATGAAAAACAACAGGAAGGAAGGTGGAAAAAGAAAAACCCACAGAATCGGAATGTCATCTCAAGCAAAAACAAAGTTTGCAGTAGAGTGAGAGAAAAAATACACACGCACATTTAATGAAGTGGAGGGTGGGGCGGGGTGGGGGGGTGTAATACCTTCAAAAAGAACCATACGATGGCGGCAAATATGAAGCTGAGCAGCACAGCAGCTGAAATCCCTACAGAGACCAGGACCAGGTTGTGATGTTTGGCTGCACACTCTTGCTTCTCATCTGCTGAAGTGAAGTTTCATGAAATTTACATGAAGTGAAGAAGCAATACTGTTATTATACATTTATATAATTGATTCATATTGATTTGACTCGCCTGTCACCACCAGCAGAACAGATCCATTCCCTTTCACCTGCTCCAGGTCGTTCTTGGGGTTCAACCTTTTAAACATACACATGTACACCCCTGTGTCGTCGACTGTTAGGTTTTTGATTTCAATGTCCACGGAGGAGTTGTCTGCAGTGATCTTGAGTCTGTCTTTGAATGTTAGAGCGATGGTATTCTTTCTTGACTCCATGTGCCTGTTAACAACCTTAACCTCCTCGTTCAGGTCCTTGAACAAAACAAAACTCCTGACACCTTTTACAGAGCACTGGCACTGGATCTTAACAGCTTCTTCGGCTTTCCTCCACATCACTCCACTCTGAGCTGAATGTACACAAAAAAAACAGGAGTCAAACCCAGCGAGAGTACAAGCCATTAACCAGTGGCTCCCTGTGTTATCCATATGTACGACTATGAATATATGTGTGATAAATGTCAGCTGAATACTTTAACTGATGTGAAACAGTTCTTTGTTGAAATCGCAATTGTGATGTAATTAAAGCCAAGACTTTGCTTTGGGACTCTGAATCTAGGATTAAAGAAATTTGACCAAAATTGACACCAAAAACGTTAAAATTAAATAGTACAAAAAAGGAAACAGCCAAAACTAAACTCCTGCCAGAAAATGTTAAAATAAAACCAAAATTGGCTGAAGATAACTATATGCTTTGCTCTATGTTATAAGTTAGCAAAACAAGCTCAGGTTAAGCAGGGCAATCTTAACTCAGTCAGTTAGTTAGAAACAGATACATGTTAAAAGAAATATTCAACCCTGTCGTCCTGGCTAGGTAGCTAGGCAAAATGTAAAAACAAACACATTCTAAATCAAATTCTAATTAAAGTTAGAATTTAAGACAGAAAAACATGAATACCTTTTGAAAAAAAAATTCTAATTAAAGTTAGAATTTAAGACAGACATGAATACCTTTTGAAAAAAAAAATAGGTCTGTGACTCATATTTTCGGCCTTACCAGTTTTACTCAGGGCTGATGAGGAGAAGAAGAGAACTGTGAGTTTTATCCAGACAGCAGACATGCTGACAGCAACTATCACCTGAACTGACACTCTGACTCCTCAGACGGAAATGTTGTCTGTTTTTTACCAACATTACTTCCGACTCCTCAGACGGAAATGTTGTCTGTTGTCAACGCAGCACGTGACCCAGATTTTTAAAAAAGGTCACAAAAAGGCTGCTTCGGTGTTTCGTCTGCCCACAGGTTTCAAGTGTTGCATAAAACAAAACTCAAACACAGGGCAATAAAACAGTTGTCAGTGTCTTGAGTGACTCCTCGCACACAAACAAACCACAACTGCGAGGCCCGAGACATGTGAATGACACGCGGTTCGAGTGTGGTGCAAAATACTTTAGACAAAAACACAAACAGATTCACGTTCTTATCAGAATGTTCAGAATGTGGCTACAGAAACTGACTGTGGTCTGTGTCAAATGTGAACCAAACCAAACCAAATCTCCTAATGGAACTTGGACGCTGTTTAGCAGTGCCCCCTTGTGGTAACAAACACACATATTTGCATTTTCAATTTCTTTACAAGCAACTGAAATGTTACTACACTGCGTGGTTGGTTGTGTCAACCACATACAGAAAGTATTTGTGTTTTTTTTTAACAATATATAAATCTGAAAACAGAAATCCAGCCACATTAAAATGAAATATATATAATAGGATTAATGAAAATTCAACCTGTATTTTAATTATATGACCATTTACGCCTTAGTAGTTACCACACAGTGGGCCACCTGGTGTAGATGTGGTTAGTGCTCCTGCCTTACAGCTAGAACAGGCATGGGCAACCTAGGGCCCTGGGCCCAGATGTGGCCCATTCAGCTTTTTATTCCGGCCCCAAACCTTTTCAAATTGTATAATTTATTTATATCATCATTTTACTTCTGCCTTTTCCCTGCAATACCCACGTCTCCCCAATAGATGGCACAGAAAATGATAAAAGCATTTTAGCTTTTATGCATGACTGTCATGTCAATTATCTTAGTTCACACAAACATTCCATCTGTCTGCTCCTGACCCGGCCCCGTGTTCAGTTTTAGGACAACTGTGGCCGCGAGTCAAGGAGTTTCCCCACCCCTGAGTTAGAAGGTCACCGGTTTAAGGCCCGTCAGTTACTGATGGTGTTCTCCAGTTTCCTGTGGCTTTGTATTACAACGATGACTCAGAAGGAGACCAAAGTCTTTTGCTTCACACAACAATACATTTTCTGAAAGTTTATGGTCTTAATTGCATGTTTCTATGTCTTTCAAAGTGGAATATGACGTCATTTCTGTGAACTAACCAAGAGTAAAGCAGTCACATGGTGTGATTAAAGCTCTGACAGACTCTGTTTTTCTGAGTTCTTCCATACGTCTGAAGTGGAGCAGCAGGTATTTACAGTCAGTTGAAAAACCTACTCAGATTTTTTTTCACTTTGCCAGTCTACGGCTACATGTCACCGCATGTGACTTGAAGTCCATCTGGTGAACACCACCTACTACGCACTACACACACAGACACACACTGCAACCTGGAACTGGAAGCCAGTTCCTCACAAATGTTTTTTTCTATTTTGCGCAAAAGTAAAAAAAAAATCTTTTGCAAAAGCTTTGAATTCAAAACTGTTCATTTGGTTCAATTAAGATTGAAAAAGTGTAAAAGCTATGAAAGACTCCAGAGAGTCAGGTCTTAACGTGTTAGAACAACTTTTGAAACGATAACATCTGTCTTTTTGAAAAAACAAACAAACAAAAAACCGTGAGCTGCTGCTGGAACTCCACTTCCTCCCAGGTGTGATCTGAAATCACAGCTAATAGCTCAGTGGACTCAGCACAGATACGGTAATGACCAACGTAATCTGAGCCTGAAATGATCTCAGCCAGCTCCATTACCCAGTCACGGCAGGATTGTAAACTCTGCATCAATGACGGCAATAAAGGTTTACACAGTCTTTGGGAATAAATAAATAAATAAATAAGTAAAAGGGAACGCCCAACTACCCACCCACCCACNNNNCGTGTGCATCTATTAGTGCCCTTCCTCCGCTCTCCTGCCGTTAACAATGTGAGCCAGAGCAGATGCTGCATTTATGTTGTCGTCTTCTCCTCCTGCTGGAAACAGCCCTGTCCATTTGCCAGACAGGGTTTCCTGTTTAGTGCTCGTGATGGGAAGAGGAGGCGTTTTTTTTCTTCTCTCTCTTTTTTTTTTCAAGCCGGCAGAATAATTAAAAGAATCTCTGAGTGGATACGGAGCAGAAATAGAATCATGTGGGGCCTGAAGGATGATCAGGAGGAGCTGTGTGTGTTTACAGAGCAGGAACAGGGCAGGAACAGAATGATTTATTGGATTTTCAATCAGGCAATAGGGCACATGTGACCCTGCAGTGGGGCTGTTTTTCTGCTCGTTGAGAAAGCACTGTGACTCTGCTTTGCTGAGTCAGTGCAGCGTGACTGAATACGGATATTGATTGATGTCTGACTGATGGGGGGCTACGGCTCTCAGAGATGACTCATCTCATTTCCCAAATTCGTTTTGTTCCGGCCCCCTCGTATCCTTTTCCTCTTTCACAGAGCTCCGGGGACCCACGCGGCCTCAGCTGCCACGCACGTGCTTTAATGACCAAATCAATACATTGAAGCCGTAAATGAGCAAAGGATGCTCAAACATTCATCAGCACGACACATGGTGTGGGGGGAGAAAGGGGAAGGGAGAGGGGGGGACTCTAATCTCTCTGGTCTCCCATTGAAGATAAGAAGGATAATCAAAGAGCAGGAGTGGACCACTGACCATTGTGACCCAGTTTATTGTATAGACCGTGATGGGAGCAAATGTGACCCAGTAAGAGTTACTGTGATTGGTGGAAGTGTTGGCATTATTAGTTCAAAACAAACAGACACTTCCTCCGTCTCCACTGTCTCAGTCAAAACACATGGCCAAAACCTCCAACACTTTTTTTTATCTTAACTTTGAGTCCTAACTTATGTCACAGTCAAAGATAAAATAGGTCAAAATAGTTAATCAAATATCCAGTTAACACTTGAATCAATCTAATCTAGACAATGTCCACTGTTTTATGGTTTATCTTAGACTTTGCTGCACTAACATCGTTGCAGGGTTAGTTACATCTACGCCTACCAGTTGACTAGTTATTAAACCTCATCTTTATGACCTTTATGACCTTTCCAGTCTCATATTTTTGGAAGGTGATACAGACCGCCACTGTTACAGTCAATTTAAAGTTTGTGATTCAAAAACCTTTAAACCTTCCTGTGTTTTTCATCAGCGTTCGACTCGACTCAGGACTTTTTTCCTGTGGATACAACAGGAAGAGAAAACAAGTCTTCATTGACTCCACTTCAACATCCTGGCATTTCTCCAGGACAGGAAGTTCTTTTCCTGAACTCTAGTGACCTTTGCATGCCATTTCACGACAGACGAAGGATTAAAAAAAAGAAAAGAAAACCCACACAGCTCCACACCTCAGTGCTTTCTACTGTGAATCTTCTACCTGCTGTTTGTCTGCTTTCTATTAAAGACAGTGAATACATAGAATGGAAAGTCGTCAGGAACGGAATAAAATGAAAGCCATCAATTTGTAGACAGATCTCTGGGAAACAGCTGAGCCTTTAAAATGCTTTAGGGACCGACAAAAAAAGATATACGGTCAGGAAAAAAATGTCTAATAAGAATTAGCCAGGGAATTTTAGCTAAAAAAATATTTGTAACAGCTTAAAACTAGACAAAAAGCTAAGAGGTCCAGAATTTTATTTTTTATAACGATAATAATGACACATGCCAACTACCTTATATGCTAGGAACACCAAATCACAGCTTTGGTTTGATAGAGTCTTCACACACACTCAACAACTTTCAATCAAAACAGACAAATTCACATTCGTGCTGGACAAGGTTTTCCAGAGGATAACGAGTACTACCAAATACAGCTATTTGATGAAGTGCTATCAAAGTAATACTTCACAACAGTACCTCTACCATGAATATCTTTCCTGCCCGTGGACTTGACTAAATACTGAGTTAGGACTAAGTGCACAGACCCCATTAATCAGAAAGTGTTGAGAGCCAAATAACCACTGCATGATGTCATGAGGAGACGGAGCACTTTCCCTCTCTCTATGACAGAACTGGCAGCAGCTCAGGTGAATATTGTGAGCAGACAGGTTTCCAGTAAAGAGTCTGCAGCTTTCAACTCCATCTTTGTGCACACGAATACCACCTGGAGCACAAAGATGTTTAATTCAGTATTCAAAAATATCCCCCATCCCTACTACAGTGATGTGAGTACATGGAAAAAAGTAGAATAATCAGCCACAGCAAATTCATACCAATCTTTATTGTATTTAGAAATCCACGCTTCATTTTTTTTTTCTTTACCATTTACAACAGGGGAGGATGAGAGACAAGCTAAAAGTCATGCCTTTTCCCAGCAGGCGCGATGCACTACAGGATGGACTGAAATGGAGGAAGAGGGTGAAATACATAAAGTGCTTTTGTCAACATTTTCTTCTTTTTAATAGAAAAAAGGATCAAAACAAAAGGTTTGAAGGCGGAGGGAGTGGAAACAGGGCTCTGGGGTCGTGACACCAGCAGTGAAGGTGAAGACGGTGAAATGATGATGAGGAGGAAGAGAGGTGTGGGGGTATTTATTTAAAAAAAAAAAAGGTGTTTAAATGAAAAAAACAAAACAAAAATAACAAGTGGTCTCAGCCCAGGATGAGGCTGGACTTGCCACCGGGTGGGTTTCTTCGGCCACCGGCGTTGGCATTGGCATTTCCCGACGGCGCGGGCTGTTGTGGGTTCTCCTTCTGCTGCTCTTGCTCTTCGTGCTCCACGTCCTCCGAAGACTCCGGAGCTGCAACAAAGGAAAACGCACATTTATTCAGAGCAAACAGGTGAAGCCGTGTGACGCCAGATGTCTGACGGAGCTGAAGCTCAGAATCACAGTGTGCAGAAACGGCTGTGTGACAACCACCGTGTGTCAGTACTGACTGACCTCCGCCTCAGAATTTTGAATATCTAGTAGGCAAATATTAGCCTACTGAATTAACGCATCACACACACACAAAAAATGAATGCAGGTGGTTTATAGCACAACCTGCAGGGGAGAAAGTGGAGCTACATGCTGTGTTAACAACATTGTATGTGCATTTCCTTTACAGCATTAGCTACATGTATGTCTATGTTATGCACAGCAGTGACTTAAAGGCTACTAAATGTAGTTAAACCAGTGTAAAGGGGGAAGAGCATATTTGATGAAATAAACTTCTTCACAAACATAAGAACCCACTGACTCTCTTCTTTTGTTTTAAGGTAGAGGCAGAAAGTGAGCTTCGATCCCTGAACTCTGATGGAGATGTGCGGTCAGACATTCCATTATCTCAGACAAACGTGCACCTGGAGTTTAATAAAAAGCTTATTCACAACAAGTCGGACCCTCCCACCAGAGAACAGCTGCCTGCCCACAGACCATCACGGGGAACATACCACATCAAAGAGGTCACGTGATGTTGGCAGGGAAAGGCAGAACATGTGTACTGCGTCTTTAAATTTAAAAAAAAACTTTTGATATGGCAGCAGGATGTGGGATGGTGCCAGCCTCCGCAGCCACTCAGGAACTTTTACAGCCTGTTGGGCTTGTTGTAGTGAGCTTCTCACTGACTAATCCAAGTCATGCACTGCTGGTTAGACATGGTGAGAGTGAGACAGAGGCTTATTTTAAACAGCTGCATAGTTTAAGACACTCACCATCGTTCACTTGCTCTTGGCCATTTTCATCCTGTAATAAAAACACAAAAATGTCAGCGATCTTCACTGAACACGATGGTTTTTCTCATAAGAGGAATCACAAAATAATTCTTCGTCTCTATCCTACGGCTACTAATTTCTTTCAACACGCTGCAGACTAGTCTGTGCATCGTCTGGATTCTACAGTTGCAGGCAGACATAACAGCTCTCCTGCTGATTTTTATTTTGGCCCGAATAGAAGCCAAAACAGAACGCAGTGTGTGGAAAAATAATTCCTACAAACACGATCCAGATGTCCATTAATCAACTGGAAGCTTTTCACGACATTTTGGTGGATTATTGGTGATTGATTACATCACCGCAGCAGCTTTCTAATCACTGAGATGTGATACATTTCTAAAAGGTTGGCCACGTCTTTTGTTTGACTAGTATCAAATTTCATTCCTGTTTACACTTCAGTCACATTTCTTGACTGCAAATTTAATCAGTATAGTCTGCAAGGTCTGATCTGTTCCCAGGAAGAAGAAAAAAAAAACTTCTCAGTCCAGTTTAAAAGTCATGCTTCTTCCACCACTGGATTTCTCTGTTGTACTTTTCAGAATTCATGCCCCATCTATGACCCCTGTCTGTGCTCATCAGCCCTAAACTAGGCCACGGCTCTGTTATGAAAGCAGCATGTGTAGGAGTAAATGGGAGGTACATCTCGTCTCTGGTTCCACAGCATGGCTGCCCCGGAGTTGTGGATGGTGGTCAGTTCCGGTTGAGGGTTCTTGGGGAAAAGGAGAGGCTGCTGGCATCGTCTCAATGGAGCCGAAGGTTCACCGCACAGGGTCCCAGCGGCTTCACCAGCTGGGAGATAAGAGACAGAGGCACTGTTAGAAAACCTTATCTAACCTTAGTGCTGGCCAACAGATGAGTGTGTAGTCAAAGCAGACAGAAACAAAACAATCTTCAGTTGAAAAGACTCTCTGACCAAACAACAAAAATGAGAGGACAAGAGGTGACCTGATGTAGAGTACATGCATGTGATTTTTAAATACCAAGGTCACTTTATTATAGCTGATGAGTCCAAATGTCCATTTTAAAATATATTTAAACAAATACTTGTATAAAACAAAATCCCCTGCAAATAATCCAAATCAAATGTATCAGGAAAGTTTTCTTTTTAAACATAGATCCACCATTTGGATCTGAGTTTCAGAATACATAATGTTGTTTTTTGATTTTTTTTGTCGTGTTTCCAGGATGTGCAGGTTGCGAGCGGTAAACATTAATAATGTAGGAACAGACTTTGGCGGAGGAAGAGAAGGTTTGAATGGACCAGCAGAGGAAACAGGCTGCAAAAGGAACTCCTTCAGAATGATTCTGGTGTAAACTGAAGCCACTTCCTCCTCTACAGTGACACAGCACGTGACTTGACGACTTCAGAACACGAGCTTGATGATTAAAAGTTACAGTCAGGATATTTTATTCCTTGTTAAGATTCTGGACCAATTATTTGCTTTTAATGAACATAGTTGTGATTGAGTGATTAAAATTGCAGAGTAAAATATAAATATATATTACATTTAGGATATAAAGCATATCACTTCAGTCCTGTTGTCCAACAGGAGTCTAGTTCTTGTGGAACCACAAATTTCTCTGTCCAATCCAGGCTCCCAAACAAGTGGAATTTGTGAATGTGAATTCGACAAAGTACAATTACCTTCAGACAAACCATTTCAGTCTTTGCAAAAGGCCTTGAATTTATTTTTAAAAAATACTTCCAGGCAGACGAGCTGGAAGCCAAAACTCACACAAGGCTACAATACCGACAGTCTAGTGTAGCAGAGAAAAGCAATAAAACTGTCTTTGGCTCCTCGTAGACGAAGGAGCCTGTGCTAATCAAAGCCACATAAGGTAACGTCCTCGCTCCGGCCCGGAGGACTGGGAGGGGACAGAGCGTCTCTGTGATGATGGGAACAACGGCGGCTGGAGAAGAGGAGGAGTGGCTGCTGCTGTTGTTGTTGATGGAGTGAAGTGAATCAGCAGAGCCTGAGAGCAACAACAAGAGCTCCTTCACTGCAGTCGGACGACACACACTCACTCACACACACACAGACTCCTGAGTCTCACCATTCACCAACAAACAGCAAATGGAAGGAGATTAATCTCCATCGACGGGGTAAAAGCAATGCATTATGTTATCATGGCTGTAACACATAGCCTTCTATTTAACATTAGAGATCTCCTGGGTCCATTATATTTATGTATATGTTACTGACCAGGCTTTGACAGAGGAACATAAATTAGATTACTGCTGCTAGTCCTGGCTTCCTCTGTGCTCAGTAAATGGAAACCAGGACAAATCAACAACCTGTATTTATTGACACATGATAGCATGGGCCGAATACTGCAGTCATTGTCTTCTTTTCTTTTTAATTCTAAGAGAGAGTCAACATGATTGATTCAACCTGTCGGCACTCAAGACAGTAAATTTAAAGTGTAAGACCAGACTCAAAACACACAGTAAAGCCTTTTATCTGCCATAAAAGAAAAAGAAAATGGATTCAGATGTGTTGCTGTATTTTTAAACTTCAGTCTGGGATTTTTCTCATGTCACTGACATGATTGCTCCTGCTAGTATCCCAGATGCAGAAAAAGTCATACTGAGAAATACTCATGCTGCTTGATGGGGAAAAAAATTAAGTTGTCAACAGTTAATTTTTCTACCTGCATACTTGTTGCAAAGATGTTGCATTCAAGGCCAATTTTTTTTCAAGGAAAACACACGGATTTATATATACTTGTAAAATATAATAATTGAGAGGGTTCAAACACATGGACCTTACTGAAGTTGCTAGTTGACGTCTTTCTTCTTTTAGTGAGTTTCAAACATCTTCAACATCATGCGTAGGTTTTGTTTTTTTTTTTCTAAAGTGACCTAACGTGACACATCACGATCCAAACAGTGATTACCTGTAAATCCTGCTAATGCAATAAGCAATGCTCTTGTTGGCAGACACAAACATCCTAGGACAGCTGAACTTGACCAGGACCCAAATGAAACAATGTAAGCAGGAAAGGACTTCACTATCAGCAGCTGCCGGCTGAATTAGCCTGGGCTAAAAATATCGATACAGCAAAATATCATGCAGTAAAACTCAGTGGCAACGTAAATATCGATTCAAATGTTACTGTAACCAAGTGGCAGGAAATGCCGTAATGATTGTCTGGATGCATTAACTACAAATCAGATGCACTGTCTGGTTAGAACACAGTGTAGTGACAGGTTGTTTCACAGGATCCAGCATAAACCAAAAACAGATTACAAGCTAAAACCAAAGATATACTAGATGTTTTTACAGCTCAGATTTAGTCTAGTGACTTGTTCTTCATACAAGATTGAAATTAAATACTGCACTATTACTACTATATTTGTTGGAGGGACAGAAAAATGATATTGTCTACCAATATTATTTGATGTTTATTTTTGGTATCCAGTCAGGGGCCAGATTAAATGGTTCAGCCCACGGGCTGCCAGTTAATGATCACTGGTCTACACTATTAAAAATATATGAATGAAGCTTTCCTGTCCTAAACTATAGCACCACTATAGTATGTTTCCCCCAAGGGGGATGAATAAAGCCCTACTCTACTCTACACGGTCAAGGCCTAAAAAAAACCTGTATGTAACTGAATTTCAAAATAAAGTAAAATAAAGTGCAGAATTTCAAATTTACTCTTTATTGATCTTTTTTTTTTGTTCATTGCGATATTACTATATACTTTGTCATTTAATCTTTTCCTCTATAGTTATTGTCGCCACAATCTCTTGTTGACGTCCTGCAGCCAGTTCTGTTAGTAACGTATGCCACACACATTTTTCACCTCGGGCTTTTAACATAGTCTTCCAAAACTTCTTGTAAGAGACATAAAATCTGAAAAGATCATTTAATACTTGTAAAGGTGTGTTCCCCTACAGTGTTGATGACAAACAAAGGCATCACAATAACTGCATCTCAACATGTATTTGATCATGGCTCTGTAACACTATACTTATTGTATTTCAACGTTGTGGGAAAATACAAATCGGAACGGCTCCAGGGGTCGGAGGGGTGAGGTAATGATTTTTGGGTTAATTCATCACAGGCCACACACACACACACACACTTCAAATTATGATACCCTGTCATGAGCTGGAACAACTTTGTGAGTGTGAAACCACAGGATTCTTCAGGGATTCTTGAGCAAAATTACAGCTTTGCGCTAAATGAAAAGCTTTTTTGTTAGTGTCTGCTTTTTAAGCATTTGTTGAATATTTTAGACTCAATGGATATGAATGTACATATGCATACTTGACATGTAAAATGCTGTCAAAGTGTCAGGAAAATTCACCAAAATATTTGGTTTTACTTGCAAAGAGATATTCACATATATTATTTATGTTGCAGTACAGCAACACGATCAGGAAAAAGCTGCACTACTACAGAGAGTGTTTGGATCATTTTCACAGGTAAAAATGTATTAAATTAATTTTTCTTTTTCCAAATTTAAGCCAGTTTTACTGGATGCATGTTCTGATCTTGGTAACATTTATTTGCAGGATGTTTATCCCTCGTTTACCTGAATCCACCCTCCTGTCTGTGTATCAGCATGCGTTTCACCCGATGACAACACTTTCATCTGACCCATTTTTTTTTCCAGTGTCTCATTCACATTAACAAAGCCCAGCTTCAAATTACCCTTACCCCAGAGCTCGGAGGCTTTTTGGCTTTACCAGTGGTGGGACGTCCTTATAAAAAAGGCCTAAATGGAAAAATACTGAACAACACATGACTGTGTATCTTTTCCTCGCTCAACTTAGAAAAATTAATTCCACTGGGTTTTCCTTTTTTTTTTTGCTTACTTAAGGATTCCGGTATCATTGCCTACGTTTGCAAGACTGAGCTTGCCCTCATGTACCCTCGCCGGTGCCAAACTTAAACCACGTCTAATGCTGTTCAGTGAATCAAAGCCTGACGTTGTCATTAAGTTGTGGAAAAGTGACTACGATAGGTTGCAGGGGTGTTGGATTGTAATTACTTGGTGGATTGTTCCTTCGATGAGCATGAGGGTCATCAGGCTCAGCAAAGATGTTAGAGGCCATGCTGCTTTTGCGTGGGGTGGAGTTGTCATCTGTGCCGAAGGAGATGCTGGAGTCTCCGCCTGGCGGTCGTAGTACCCTGTGGAGCAAGAAACGGAAGTAAGTTTCCAACTAGAAACTACATTCAGTAATCAGTAAGTCAATAAAGCTATAGAAAACAAAAAAGTCAGTACCAAAGAACAGGTACTAACACATTCTTGAGCACCCAGCTGTATACTTCAAGACATCAATCTGTAAATTGTTTGGGACATCTTAGGAGAACGTCAGTTCCTCTGACAGAACATACTGCACCAACAAGAAGCTTTTGCATATTTGTAATGTAATGTAGACAATAACGGCACTGCTTGGACGAGTATGTAGAACTGGAACTGTTATGATTCCCCAATGATGTGCTGGTGCATAGACAGGACATAGCACTTTTAATGGTCTTAACTTGAAACACCAGGGCATATCATAAACTGTTTTATTAACTAAAATTTGGGGTCACTGTAAACCCATTTCTCAACCTCTGTAAAAAAAACAAAACCAGCATCTCAACTTTTCACTGATTATTTGGGGCAAAGTGTCACATTTTTTTCTGTATTTGTGCCTCAAATAATGTGACCATTGTGGAGCAAGAAAATGTAATCTGTAACCACTCACTGGAGCCCTACATCAACAGCTTTACGGTGATATTGGAGGTTTGTTATTGTCTGTTGGTTTTGTGTGTCGCCCTTTGTTGCTGCTCTGGCCCTAAAAAAACACACACACACTTAACTCCCAATCATCACTCGACTCCACCCTAACCCTTGCAAACATATTACTCACACACATCAAAACAGAGGCTCCTGTCAAGGTCTACCCTCTCTAAGCCCCGGCTGTCGGCCTGTCAGACAAACAGCACAATCTTTGCCCTGCAGCTGACTCCGGTCACATATAATCACAGTTAGTTGGCTAGCTGCTGCCTCTCCCTGCACAAATTCTTTTGCCGTGACATATTAAAAGGGTTGGTGTCAGTTTTCTATAGCTTTTTCATTTCATCATTTGATTCCACTTTTTAGGCCAACTTGACAAGTGTGAGGTCATTAACTAATATAGGTCACCAGATGTACTAAAGGCAGTACCAGACCAATTTAAGGGAGCTTACATGCAGGCTAGTGCTTGATAAACAATGTCCGCTTCCCATCAACATTCCTTCCACCACTATGTGAACAAAAGGAACCAATAATGAGCAGGAAAACCTTTTTTGCTGTGCTGAAGGACAGTTGGGCTGGAAGAGAGAAACTGTGTGTGTGTATGTGTGTATGCGCTTGTGTGCTGATCCCCTTCTGGACCCCTCCCTCTTCTTCCCCAACAAACCCTCCTCTCCTCCCTCGAAACCACCACCACCAGCTGACACTGGAGCAGCTGTCCGGAGGGCCAGGGGAGGCATATGGAGTCCAAAAATCAAGGCAACTCAAAGGGCAGAATTACAAAGACGAGCAACTACTGGAGGAGGATCCACAGCACGTGGACCGCTTCTAATTTTCTCAATCAATTCTCGTATATACAAACCAGTGTGGGTGACACACAGTGATGTGACAGTAATGCCTAAACCAGACTTCACCTCCCGGCCAGAGGGGGATGAGCTCATGATTTCCGCACAGATTGCGACTGGGGGAAAGACTTTAGCTGCCTGGCAGCAGACCCCACCCTAAAATCAAAATGCAAATGTTATCAATAAAATAGCACCGATGTTGAGCAGTTGTACACCAGCACACAGGTGGAGCCAGGTTTGACAATGCTGAACTGCCATGACCACGATGGCATGACTGATAACGCATGGAGCGAAGAAAAGCGTTTTAATGGCCTACAAAGCTTTCAGCCTAATTCTGCTTCGGTCTCTGCACTACCGATCTTCTTGGACAGCCGGCATCAGAAATAATCAGTCACCCTTTCAAAAAAAAATTAGGGTTTAAAGAGACAAATCAAAGAGCTAGAATTTACATGCTTAGCTAGCAGCTCAAAGCCCCCACCCAAGCCCCTGCATCATCTGAGCACAGCATGGCACATCAAAACGCCTGATGATTGACCGGGATTTACAAAGCTCATTCAGCTGTGGAAGCATTACCTTTGAATCATCAGCAGAAGCTGAAACATTTAAACCAGTTTGATTAAAGCTTTACCATTTTAGGTGTTGTCTTTCCTCTTTTATTGTGTTCACTCTAAAGGGCGAGGAATGCATTTAGACGAGACAAATCACTAACCAGAAAGCTATGACTGCATGCTTGGACGATGAGTGGTCTTTTTAAGTCGGCGGGTGTGTGTTAATGTAATCGTCCTCGTGAATCACAAGATGTAGCATTAAACAACGCAAATGTCCATCTGTAAGCCTCTCCCTCAACGTCCATCCATGCCAGACATCGGTGAAGGAAATGAAGAGATAATGACATAAGCAGACCCGAGTCTGGTCTGAGATTCTTCCTGTGACCAGGGACAGAGTTGGACTTTAGTCGGCTCATTTAATGTTACTGTGGACCTCAACAGGGAAATGCAACAGAAGCTACAGTTAGTAGTAGGTAGGCCTTTTTTTTAAATCTACAAAGTGAAACATATTAGGAATTCACAGCAGGAAGACACAGAGCTGCGGCTAAAACTAAGAAAAGTTAGTGGGTCACGGCCACTTAAGAGCTAAGGAAGAAGCATTTTCAACGAAAAGGGGCAGGAAATACCATTATTTTATCATTCCTTTAAAAAATAAATAAATAAACTTAGGCAAACGTTATTCGCCTCAGCTCTGGGGGGTTAACTTAACTAACTTATTGTAGCCAGCAGCTATGGCGCATCACTCAGCCAATAAGATTAACTTAAAAGAAGGCGATACGTCGTAGTTCAGTTAAATCTAGAAAATTCTCTGATCGACCATAAAGAAGGCCCCAGTTCGGCAGAAAAGTGACTTTGACTAAAAGCGTGAAAAAGAGGCGTTTGCTAGCGTCGAGGACCCGCATCCCACTTCTTTTGTTCCTTCGTCAAAGGCTTTCTGCTCCTTTTTACCTGGAACTGCTTTTAGTACCGGGGTCCATTCCTTTAAAGGTGGTGGTCGTCGTCATCTTTAAGGACTTTTCGCTGTCTTGGCAGTGATAAGGAATCAGTGAAAAAGGAAGGAAAAGAAAAATACAGCAAATTTCCCCGGACAGCTCCCGCAGAGATACGACAAGAAGCCGACTCCACCCGTCACTAAAACACCGAACGACTACCAGATCCACTGGTTCTGCAGAGCCTGCCCCCCAAGACCCAGCCCACCGATGTTAGAGCCTCTCTGATTGGATATACCCACAGAAGCGTCTTCTCTGATTGGACAAAAACACTCAAGCGCCGTCTTTCATGCTGGTAGCAAATCTGGTCAGTTGGTGTCAGTACTCTTACTTTTTTCTGTCCGTGACATTTAGAAGATGTTAATCTTTAGGTCAAGGATTTGACTTATTTTCCACACTTTTTTTGCTTTAATTTAATTTACTTTGTTCACAAGCATGTCTTTTTCTGACTCTAATGATATTTCACACATTTTTTAACAAAATGAACAAAATGGACAGATAAGTCTCAAATCCACCCTTTTAATACACTTTTGATGATTTTAATTTGCCAACAAATTTTGACACTAAACTCCTGTTTCCACCATTTTCACTGAAATCCTTTGGCCTTAATTGTTTCCTCAGCATTAACTCCAGACTAAAATCCCAGGGATTTTTGACTGAATTGTCAGACATCATGGAACTAGACTTTTCTTTAGTGACTTGGACTCACACTGTCTCAGTAGATCTCTTTCTGATCAGTCTGAGTCACACAAGGACATAATCCACTGACTACACTTGCATGTCAGAGTCTGGGGGCCATTGAGAAGTTTAGACATCCGGATTTTTTGTCTGAGTCAACGTGAGTCACAGATAACGTTTCAGACCAGTCAGACCTGGGCCCGCGGGATTTAAAGTCATCTCATAGTGTAGATTTTCTGTGACTAACATAGACTTGAGACAAAACTTTTTCTGTTTTGTTCTTCTTGAACTTGAACACAAATACTCTGTCCCTAGATACAAAATAAAAATTGTTTACAAGTGTTTTTCATTGGTCAAGAAAATATATAAAGGTTTTGGAAAATTTCAAGGCAATGTCTTGTAGCTGTTGTTTGCAACATTTTTAGTTAACTTTCGGGTATTTCTAGCCTAACTGAGTTCATGTGTTCATTCATATAATCATTTATTCTGACAAACTAATTTTCCTCTTATATCTTACATTATATAAAGAATATAGAATATAATCTTATATTGCTGTATTTTCTGTGGTTTACATATATTGATGAATACATTATCACAGCACGGTTCTTCAAACTGTGATTATAATTCAGATTCAGTTTAGAGAAGTCTCTGCAGGTCAGACCATTACACCAGTGACCAGCTGTACAACAATAATGACAGTTTGGAAAAAAGACATTAGCTTTATTTAGGCATCTTAATAGACAAAACAGATGTTTATTAACTGAAACATCTCTCCAGGATCAACGAGGCCTGAAGCTTAGGCCTAGTCAAATGATTACCAAAAACATCTCTCTACACATCAGCTACCTTATAAAAATGTATAAAATCAAAACAGGTTTTTGAAGTCGACAGGAACCAAATGACAAACCCAGCCCAATCCCAAACTGGATGCAGTGTTAACCAAGTGTTAGGCAGCCCCACATTCAAATAGACAAGGGTTTAGTAGAGATTTACAGGAAACTGAGCAGGTCTTGTCCAAGGACTGGTCAAGTTAGCTTAATCCAACCAGCCCCAATGGCCAAGTCTATTTGCAACCATTAAAAAAAAAAAAAAAAACAACCCTTAGGGTGGGTGGAGGGGGTCATTTACATTTACCACAATACAGTATGAACAAACAAAACCTGAACTGAGGGCGCTCTGGATCTGGTTTATGTACAAAAGTAAAAGTAACAGGAGCGAGAATGCACATACTATACAGCAGTTTTGTGTGGTAGAGAAAATGACAACTTCTTCAGAGATGGAATTCTGTCAAGACCAAAGGACAAGTCGCAAAGAAGCAGCCGCTGTGTATCAAGGGCCGTGAAGCGTGGTTGTGTCGGTGGTGGAAAACGGTGGTGAATGCGGTCAGTTACATCAGGCCTCCTGTCTGTTGCTGAAACACATCGATTGTATCTTCATCTTCCATTTCCAACTGTTGGGAGACAAAGGTTATTTCTCTCTCACTCCATGTGTCCAAAGTGTAAAAATATAGACTAAAGTCATTCATACATTTTAATTACAAAATATGTAGCATCTGAAAATTTACATTCATTAAAAAAGTATTTAATTTAGCAAATAATTTCTGATATTACTTTGTGGTATTCACATAAAATGTGAGATTTAATGTTTAATGGATCAATCAGGGTTTTGGTGTGTTGAGAAAGTACCAAGAACTTCCCGGATCCCTGGTGCAGTGTAGTGCCACCACTGCCCTTAGTTCTCAAGTGTTTTAATTGGAGGAGACATGTTTCATTATTTGTTCATGTACATTGATAAATAAGTACATGATGTACTCATGTTAACTTGGTTATTGTTGAACTCTGACTTAAATACAGTAAATCCAACTCACCTGTGCAGGTGTGTCTGTTTCATTTATCGGTTGTCCATCAAATCTGAACCTGATTTGCCTCATTGACAGTCCCTGATGGATAGAAACATTAAGTTCACTTTAATTGGATTGAAGAAACAAACAACTCCACTCTGGTAAAACAGGAAGGTTGAAAAAGCAGCAGAACAAATGTGGTTCAGAGCCAGTAAACAATGGACAATGAGTCTGTAAAGAAATACAACTGCAAATGTGACCATTAGGAACTTTTTAATGAGCACCATCTGTCCTTCTTTTGACCTTTTATTACACTTGATTTATTACAAGTCATTCTCATCTGTGATATAGATTACAAAATAGTTTCACCAAGGACAAATATCAAAATAAAAGACTGCAGGGTTTGACAGCGATTCATAAAAAGTATATAAAATACTTTTATAGCAGGTTTAAGGTCCAAACACTGACTCATGTTAATTTACTAAACAGACCCAATATTCTTTGGAAGAGCTGAAACTTGAGATAAACAAATAAAATAAAAAATAATTTTATAATGCTTAGATTTTATTACTTGCAAAAGAAAGTCTCCCCATGCGGTCGCTAGTTGACGGAGAAATAAATACTTTTGTATTATTTTAGAGTTATTTTGCATCTTCTACTTGCAAACAAAGTCACAGGGTTCTAAATGTACATTATGTTAATTTCCATGCAGTGACTGTGATTACGTTGACTTGTGTTTGTCAAGGCAAATGTTTACTTGAAATGGGTACATTCAGTGTGTGATGTCACTGAGTCACCCTTCCTCCCATTCCTGCCTGGGAACCACTGCTTTACTGGTCACCACAGGAAAACCAAATAACCCTCATCCTGAAACAAACATCTTCCTCAATGTTCACAGTCGGTCAGCAATGACTGTTTTGCACACTGATATTGTGCTTCACCCACCTGTCTCTCACAATAGGCCTTCATGAGTTTGATGAGCGGTGTGTGTCTTTTAATTTTGAACTGCACTACAGATCCATCCTGGCCTGCCACCTTCAGGTTTATGTGTTCATTATTCTCTGTCTTCACCCCTTCCTGTAGTAGAGAAGTAATAAGATAACACAGATTAGTAGAGATACTACGAGTATTGAAGTTGGGAGTGCATAAAAAATAAAAATCTAAACCTAAAAAATAAATACACTTCAGCACTGTAATCACAATTACCAAAAAACAAACTTTCTGACCAAAGACGTTTTTCTCCTTTTTACTCCATTCCACTCAATCCAAACAATGCAAATGCAAAAAACAAACTCCCAGGTGCATTTGGGTGTCAAGGTTTTTTAGAAGTCAGCAGGAGTCGGGTTTTTAATTAATCTTTGACGCATTCTTTGTTATAAATTTGTCAAATTTTGTTGACATAATAAGTAAATCTGTAACAAATAATCAAAGAAAATAGATGAACTGATTACAAAATGATCAAGAGCTACAGCTTTAATAAAACTCACTAAAATAAAAAAAATGTGTAAAACAAAGTTGGACACAACTTTATTATAGTAGTTTGTTCAGATAAAAATTTCTATTTGATCAGAACCAAAAGAAACACTACATCTACGATCCTGGCACCTGTCAATGAACATCATTACATCAGGCGTTACAACCTTATAAACTGATTTGCAAGCAGTGTTATTTTACTTCATGATTATATATAGTCTGTATAAGTTTACCCCTAAATTCACTTTTCAAATAGAATAAAGTTAATAGAACATCTATTTTTGTACAGTCTGCCAATAAGACCAGTTTAGATCTGAGAACTGTATATATATATATATATATATATATATATATAGGTGTTAATTGGTGTAATTTTATATTTTATTTATATACAATTTTGGAAATACCTGGTATTTATTTTACATAAGACATATTTAATATGGTTTAACTGTTATCAAGTTTCATGTGCCTACTGTAAAAAATGGAAAACAGAAATAATTATTGTTAGAGCAAACACAAGAGCCACCACGTGGTTACGGGTAAACAGAAACAAAAACGCAATGACACCGCATTTCTCTTGCAAATTAAAAGTTCCCAAAGCACACTTCTCTTTGTTTACATTCGCCGGACTTGTCAGACAGAAAAGTCACTGCTTGACATCAGAAAATTAATGTCTGAGATTTATTTAAATGGAGTTTTGACGGTTGTTTATGTTACGTCCTCCTTGGATCTTAGAACACGGTGAGGAGGACACCATCTGGTTGCAGTGTCAGATTGGATCCAACAGGCGCGGCGGCCGTGTCATACACACAGGACACATGATCCTCGGTACACCTGTGAGGCCGCCCGTCAACAACAGGCGTCTCTGATGACAAAGATATGACACAAAGCAGCGGCTCAGTCAGAGCTGCTCTCTGTCTGCAGCCTCACTTTCATTTTCACTGTTTTTGACACCAAAAAAAAAAAAAAAAACATCTGCGCGCCTGTGGATGCGCGTTCACAAACCTTCCGCTCTATCAAAGTAGGGATGGCTAGGAGTTGAATTTGACTCTGAACTTTATCGCTATGATGCAAAAGATGTGGGACTGTCTATATTTAGACGCCCGCTCACTTCACAAATTCGCTTAAATAACGCGGTATTGAAAAACTATGCAAAAAGACTCACCTTTGGTTTTTCATCAGCCATGGTCACTCTTTTGGCGCTTCTCTATGCTGCCACACAAAGAATACGAGTACGCGCACGTACTCGCCCACCCTACAAATTTCGAACCCAGCGTGCGCGATCTCGATGCAGTGCGCGTCCATCGCTATCATCAGTGAATGGCTGCCCTTAGTCACATGGACTAAAGCGCAGTCATTGCATGGGCGGGAGAGACTGGATGCGCGTTAAGGAGGTGGCGAGCGCCACATGCACGCGCACAGCGGTGTTTTACTTTTTGTTGTAGTTTAAAGGAAATTCCATGCCAGAATAAGCATTTAAATACCTAACTGGCTACATAGTTAGGATCTAATCACCATTCTAGGCAAAAGCAATACTACGGAGGTGCAGTATTTTCAGTAAATGTTGTCAGTTTTTATACCCTGAATCCTGGCGGCCATCTTGTTTTCCCTCTCCTGTGAGCAAAGCATACAGAATCAAAAACGAATTGTCTGGTATTGAAGTAATGTCGTATCTACAATGAAATTATATCTACCACTTTGTAATAATGATAATAATTATTAATTAAATTATAAATTATTATAATTTAAATATTTGCACGATGTTTTTTATTTAATTCGCTTTTATATCGTGTACTCTTCTTATATAGAATTTAAATATGAAATTTTTAATCATGGACATACAATTTATGAATAGGTCATTTCTTTGGATACCTGAATGAGAATACATTAGACAACAATGTGTACAATGAAACAGGCAGTAAATAGAGCAGCCCTTTCCCTGACGTCATCACGCGTGCGCCGTCATTTGTTCGGCTGAAAGAGAGGCGCGGGAGCTGCATTGTACCTTAGGGTTATGAAAAGAAGTCATTATAGTTGTAAAATCTAATATTATTGTATTTTTGCAGTGTAGATATAGGTCTTCTTTAATGGAGGAGGTAGATGTCGAGCCGGTCATTACTGTAAGTAACCGCTGAGCCTATTTTCGCTTTATTTACAGAAAGTAAATAGCAATCCAGCTAACATTTAGCTACATAGTAACAACCTGTCAACTTGACAGCATACTTCAGTCAGATTGAGAGATTCCTTTTTCTCAAAAATGTTTCAATCGGTTTATTGTCAGGTTTAAATGAAGTATTCAATTCCGAATTGGATTATGTGACTCACTAGTATCATCTCACTTGGATAGATTTCAAACTTGATTTTCAAACTTCTTTTGTATTTTGATTTTTAATTTTCTGTGTCTTCAACAGCGCCTGTCTATAAAATATTAAGTGGGGGCATTTTGCGTAACACATCTGCCTCAATTGCAACCCCACTTTTTTAGTTAATGTCCAAGTCACAAGGTTCTCAAGAGTTTCTTTTACATTTTTATTCTCATATAGAATATTCCTGCGGCCAGTCATGACAAGCATTTAGGGTTTGCCTGGGGTCCTGGTGATATCCTTGTGTATGAGACCCTGTACAAAGCATCAGGTCTGTATCAGTATCATTTGAATTGTCACTGTACACTTTCTATTTATCCATTTTTGTTGTCATTAATTTTACTTAGTTTTGTCCTTTTTGTCTTTTATCAGGGAGCAAAAGATCACCCTGTACCTTCATTCATGAGGTCAGGAAAGATGAAGACATATATTCTCCTATCTTACGTAAACTCTTCAATGAGTCACATCACATCTTTGTCGGACTGCAGACGATTGGAGAGGACCTCCCAAGCAAATCCAAAAAGCCACAGTAAATTTTCTCTCCATTGATTTCCAGTTTAGGGCAGCGTATTAGCCTTGTATATTACTTATATTTACTTACAAATAGATAAAACAAGCTTGGTATATCTCCCCAGGTTTGTTAGCGTCAGTAAAAACTACAGATCTGTGATACGAGCCTGTATGGAAGAACTCCAACAAGTTGCAGGTGAGATTTTTTTCAAATATAGTTCTGACATTTTTAGCTGTGAGTTTAGTTGGTTTATTCAGGGAGGTAAAATAAAATCTCTTTTTTTTCTCTAGTTTCAACAAAAGATTCAAAATTGGCCACAGAGTATGGGAATCAGGTATGAACCACTTTTATTTATATATTTGAAGAAATCTGCAAAGACGTAACCCTCCTGAGCTCTTTATTTTCTTCTGACACTTTCATAACATTAACATTCGGCACAGGTCTCCATTCTGTTGGCCATAGAGCTCATCTGGAATCTGTGTGAAGTGCTTTTCATTGATGCTGCTCCAGGTGATAATTTAAATTTGTTAATTTAAATTTTCTTACTTACTATTATTGTTGTTGTTGCTCAGTAATACATTTATGTGTGTCTTATTAGCTGGTTCCCTGTTGCTCCACCTTTTGGACTGGATTAGATTGCACAGGGCTGATGTGGACGAAAAGGCCAGAGATGTGCTTCAAAGCGAGAGCCCAGCTGAGCACTGCGACTACTGGGATGTGGTACGTACAGCACAGGACTAACTAACTGCAACAAATCTCCTTCAGTGTTTGTGTGTGTGAACTTACATATTTTGACGTTGCGTTTTGCAGGTAGTGAGTTATGTTTTACAGGGAAGGTTGGAAGAAGCGAGGCAGATGCTGGTAAAGCAGGCAATGCTGCATCCTGCGTCCAGAAACATGTACAAGCTGATGGACAGTCTGCTGAGCAAGATGCCCTTCTACAAGGTGAGTCCAGGTTTTAGTTGATTTTGTACCTAGGAAATAATTTCAATAAGCTACCTCCTTCCTTTATACTGCACAGATATCAGTTCTTTAGTTAAACAGTTGTTTAAATCTGAATTGTCGATGATATGGTCCTTAAGCCGGGTGGAACGCAGCCGTTAGCAGAGTTTGATGTGAAGTGGAGACACTGGCATGACGAGGTGGACCGCTGCCTACAGGATGGGTCATTTGCCAGCAACCAGCACCTGGAGCTCATTTGCAAGGTGGATGTTTTAATCCAATATCCATTTATGCTTAAATGCAACCTGACTAGTCAGTATGACAATATGACAGCACTTTCTTTCCCCTATTCTAACACAAATTGTCCTTCATTGTGTTCATGATTGTCTCAGATTTTAGTGGGAGATGAAGACACTTTACTCACACAGAAGGAACTGCTGAGCACCTGGTATCATTTCCTGGTGACGAGACTGCTGTTCTGCCACCCGACAGTTAAAGCCACAGAGTTACACTTCTATGCACAGGTAGCCCACATTTGTAGCTTCTGTCACCCCAATGGTCACTGTCTGTTTTGTATCCTCCTTATTTAATTACATGTGTTTGTGTGTCCTTTCATACTTCAGTCATGTTTGACCATGTTCCTGGACCCACGCAGCACGCCAGAACCTCTGGACAGCATCCTGCTGGCCGCATTTGAGATCGATATTCACCAGGTCATTAAGGATTGCAGGTACGACACAGAGGTCTGTGGTGAGGATACGAGATGCAACATAATATTGCACTGAAATTTGAAAAAAAAAAAATCAGCATTTCTCCCCTCTACCTTCGTTTTCCTCTAGCATTGCTCTCAACAACTGGTGGTTTGTGGCCCATATCACAGATCTGCTGGATCACTGTAAACTCCTTAAGTCTCATAATCTACAGTAAGCTCTCTGATGTGCTTTATTTGTCTTAGATACATTGTATTCATTGGAAACAGCATTGACCAGAGATTCTATTTTGTTACAGTTTTGGTTCAAACCTAAGAGAGTTTCTCCTGTTGGAATATGCGTCTGGGCTCTTCACTCACCACAGGTAAGATGATGAGAAGCGTTGGGTAGAAAGTCTGGGGTGAATTGTTTTTGCTTTAAAATGGATTGTTGCGTGCATGTATGTGTGCGTGAAGTTTGTGGCAGTTGGCCGTGGATTACTTTGACCACTGTTCAGAGTTTGGCCGTGTTTACCTGGAGCTGCTCATCGAACGCGTTCCTTTGGACACGGAGAGAAAAGCCCTGAAGGTGCTGAGGATCTGTGAGCAGAGGCAAATGTCAGAGCAAGGTACAGAAGCTTCCTCTGTTTGCATCCAAACAGAGAAGTCAAATAATGCTTTTTGGTTCACTGTAATGGGAGACCTTTGACCTTCACGTGTTTGTCTCTCCTCAGTGCGCAGTATCTGTAAGATCATGGCCATGAGGACTCTGAGGAACAACAGGCTGGGCTCTGCTCTGTCCTGGAGCATCAGAGCCAAGGATGCTGCTTTGGCCACTCTCATCTCAGAGAGGTCAGTGTCTGGAGCTTCACTAAGATTCTTTTTTAGTTGGCGATTAAAGTATAGTGACTGTTTACATGTCAGTTCCATTGTTAATATTTTAACTTTTTATTATGTACAACATAGTTTAATTGACCCTGAAGATACAGGAATGTTTTCTATCCAGTTTTTACCTCTCTCACTCTGTTACACACTCACACTGTTGCAAGAGGTCGCACAGCGTGTTGACTGTTGCTACTGTCTGTTGCTACAACATATGCATCACAGACAGGCGGTAAAACAGACAGTCAGCTGTGATACGTTGTTCCTCTGGAGTGTGTTGATTACAGCCTGACCACACACACTTAACAAAGTCAGGCAAACAACATGGTACAAACACTACCTTTCAATTAGTTTACAAGTGTCTGTGTGTTGGTCAGATTCCTTCAGGATTACTGTGAGAGAGGAACATTCTCTGACCTGGACCTGATCGACAACCTGGGCTCAGCGATGCTGCTCAGTGACAGACTGACTTTCCTAGGTATGGAAAAGTAGAGAGAGTTATAAATATCATTTTAGGGCGACAGTACATATTATAAATCCCGCTATGCATTGATGTACTGTTAAAAACTGCAATATATACTGTATATTGCCACACTCAAGTATTGACTGTACTGTGCTGTTCTTCTATTTCCAGGAAAGTACAGGGAGTTCCATAAGCTGTATGGAGAGAAGCGCTTTCGAGAAGCGGCCACGCTGCTCCTCTCCCTCATGACGGCCAAGATTGCCCCCCGCAGCTTCTGGATGACCCTGCTGACTGATGCCCTGCCACTACTGGAGCAAAAAGAGGTCGGCCATCATAAGATGATTCACATTGACATTGATTAACTCACTCAGCTTTGCTGGGATTTAGTTTTAGTCATTATGAAACCTTACCGAAAATCCTATAGAAATTAGTACAGTACTTTTCAAATACTGATGTGGACAACGCAGCAGAAGTAAAAGATTGTTCTGCAGTCTGTTTTAATAACATGTTGGGGTTTTTTTCAAAGGTCATCTTCACAGCAAACCAAACTTATGAGCTGATGTACTGTTTAGAGGAGCTGACGTCTTCACTCAACACCACAGCTCCCAGTAAAGACAAACCCATGCAGGTAGGCATTACAAATGAGCCCTCGCTCATGTATTTTCAAAGGCCTTTTATTACAGTTACCTAGTGATCAGTCAATGTCAATAATACACAAAAACAATAAAATCAACAATAAAAACATACACTTTTTGCTTTATCCTGGTAGTTAGCTCTCGTCCATCACTGTTTACCAAACTAATTTTGCGGTGATGCCTCTGACTATGAAAGGTTCTGTAAATTGGTTCACCTCTGATGTGTGTGTTTGTTTTCTCTTCAGGAGGACGAAGTGGAGAAAACCAAGGTGGAGCTGCTGAGACTAGCCATGGCCAGAAACCTGGCGATCGCCATCGTTAAAGAGGGAACAGTGGAGACCTGAGTGATGACGTCGCCACGGAAAATGCCATCTTTTGCTTTTTTTTTTGTACTGTAAATAAAACTCCAGTGATTAAAATGTCTTTGATAATAAAATGTTTCATGATTTCATTACCTGGTTGAGGTAAATTTGTCCGGCAGGAAAAAATCAGCTCAGAAAGTCAAGCTACCAGTGAAAGAAATTTATTTTTAATCATGCAGTGAAGAAACGGCACCATACAGTATGTACAAACCTGACACTCCCAAAATCTACGTCACATGTCCACATACAACAAAGACACATTACACACTTCTGTACTAAAAAACACTCCTTTACGTTCCATATGGGATGTGATGGTTTGATAGTTTGGCCTGACAGAACAATCCTTCCTAAACGCAACTCTTGAACTAGTTTGCTTCACATTTTCCAGTTTCAGTGATGCACTGAAATTGCACAGAAAACAATCGTGTATCCTCCGAATACTGAGGTGGTAAATGTCCTTAAATACATCACAGACACAGAAGAGCTGCTAAAGTATAACCCAGATAACAAGAAATAAAGGTCACTTTAAAGAAAAGCCTACACTCACTATACTCAGAAACAAAAGAGTATTTGTCAATAAAATCAAACACTGTGCTGCTGTTTAAACATCGATGGTCCACTTCTATAACACAGGGTAACTTGAGATGAGAATTTACTAAAATAAATGTTTAGAAAATAATGTCACATCAACCATCCATCGTCCTACGTTAGTGGATGTCTATTGTTTATACATTCCAGTGTAACTGCATTCTAGAAATCCACTATTTCAAGTATATATTATCATTGTTTCAAGTATACCAAGTGCAGCCTGGTTGGTGTTATCAGTAAGAAGTAAATAAAAGCACAGACTTCATTTGTTTAGACCGTTTACAGTATGTAGAGGCTCAGTAGTTTTTTTTCATTTAAATCAAATATTTGTTCTGCTGCAGAGCAACAACAAAGTGTTTTAAGTGAAGCAAACTTAGTGAAACTTGTATTTTTCTCATGTCCATGTCATTTCATCTTCTTTGGGGTTTCATGGCAGCAGGTGTCAGTTATGTTGTGACACTGGCCTCCTCACAACTTAATAACTTGATTTAAATCTATGCTGAACAATAGTTATTCATGACACCAACGTAAATTCAAAACATGAAGGTAAAGGACATGTCGCTGAGCTTTTTACTTTCTCATCAACTTGACTCTACAAGCTCTTCATAAAACAAACCAGGAACAAAACTGGTGGTCTGTTAACATCTTACAAGTGTAAAACAATGGCCAGAAAATGGTAATGTTATTTAGAGAATGTGAAGCTGTGGACCTGTTACTTCTCTCTGGGATGTACTTGACTTCACACACACCCCTTCATGGAGTTAAGACCTTCCGCCGATCTGTCCTTCAAGACCTTCATGCTGCTATAGATGACCCCACATCTCTGGTGGAGGGAACTGGTCGACCTCTCCGATCTCATTGCACAAATGGTCTCCGAGTGTAAACGCCAGCTTGTAGCGCAGACGCACTTTTTCCTGTAAAGACACACACACACACACACACACAGATGTTTGTTTGCATCTTTATCATCTGGTCACGATGTCTCAGGACAAGAGAAGTTGTGTTGAGAACTAAATCATGCATACAGCAGTTAAAAAGGAATGTGTTCCACTAAAAGACAAAAATATTCAAAAAATGCATTCAAAATAGTTTAATTAAATTACCGTGGTTTAATGAGCCAATGAGCTCTGCTCACATAAGAGCATAATGACCAAGCATTTTCTCTGATGATTTGTGACTTTGCTTTTATATAAAAAAAATTCCTAGAAATGCAGGGTTTGGCAGTGGTCTGGAAGAGGCCCAGAGATTCTCTCTTTGTTGATGAGGTCACGTACCTTTGCTGGATTTGCCAACAACATGATCTGGGTGATGGAGGATGGAGGGAGGATGGGATTGAACGGTGCCAGTTCTGCTCCTGATGGGGGCTGCAGCTTCACCTTCATCGTCTGGTGTAAAGTTGAGAGACTGAGTGAGTACTTCTATATTTGTGTGCCTTTACTTAAAGATGGCTCTGGCCATTTCTATGTCGCAGTGATTTTTAAAACATCTCTGAGGATGTGTTAAAGTAACAAAATGTATGTTTGAAAAAAACTTGAGCTCCACGTGAGATGAGTGAATACACATACTTGTATTCAAATATGTGTTAGCATTTTAGTAAAACTTTCTGGATGCGACTATAGAATTTTTTTTGAAAACATTCTGGATTTAGAGTTTGGATCCAAGACACTTTAACCATCTTAACTAAACTAACAAAAAGTGAATTTTAAGGCTAACGTACAGATAATAACTTTTTTTTAATGTACTTGATTATTGCAGCCAGACTCCAATTTATCATCTTTATGAAGTTTTGAACAATATATGACAGCTCTTCACTAGGACTGACAAAATAGGGTTGCTGTGGACAACAATCACAATCAAGTCCAGGAGGTGCATGTCTACCTTGGGTACAGCAGCTTGCAGTAACACATTGTGAACAGGGAGAGGCGCTGTATTTAACATGGACACCACCATCACAAGCACATCGGGCCTGCCCGGGGGACAGTTAGAGGCGAAGTTGATCAGAACACGAACGCCATCCTTGTCATAGGCCGTCACTGGCAGGACTTTACCTGAGGACAGGGTGAAGACATTAAACACACACCACTTCACAGTTATTTACTCAGCTCCTCCATCTCTCTGTCCTTACTCGGTCTGATGGACTCCAGAGGGACGTGAACGTTGCTCAGTGAGACGTCTGCTGCTCTTGCTGGGCTGCCCTGTGGTGGAGGGTGGGAGGGAGAGAGCGAGTGGAAAAGTGGGCTGCCTGGAGCTGAGCCCAGACTCTGGACTGTAGGGTGGGACAGGGCAGGAGAACCAGGCATCATACCCTGAAGAGCAGCTGCAGAAGAGGAGGCCTGTCCTGGTATGTGAGGAGGTGCCACAGCAGGAGTTACTCCTAAGTTGCCTCCTCTGGGTGTCATCTGATTGGACAACCTGAAGATGGACGTCACAAATTCTATCACATCTCTCCATAAAGGCACCACATTTGTTTTTTAATCAAACGCTAAAAGGAAAATACTGTACATCTTATGATCTAATGAAAACCCTAACATGGCCAAGTCCTGCAGGTTCTGAAGACTCTGCAGGTTGGATGATGGTTCGCTCTGAGACGCCACCGGAGCCGATGAAGCAACACTGCCAAACATGGCGACGTTTGATGGTACAGCCTGCAGAAAGACACCACAACTCATCGCCTGTGTTTACAAACATAACAGTCTCTGGTGTGTAGTTTACTGTGATTTCACAAACCTTCTGAAGGACGTACAGTGAGTCCCACTGATTGGACACTTCGATTAATGTTGGCTTTGATTGGCTGCTCACAGACGCAGGGGGTTCGTTTAGTCCTGCAAACCAAAGAGTGTCAAGAGCTTTTAAATGCTCTTATTCAAACATATGTCTCTGTTATTAATGGACATGGCACATTTTACAATTGTATTATGCTCAGGAACATTTGATCCAATGAGTAAAACAAAACCTGTTTGTCCTTTAAATAAAATCAAAATATCATTACAAGTGCAATGCAGCATGATCTGAATGAACAGCTCTGAATATGAAAAAAAACATTTTAGATAAATACTGGTGATTATGGTTCTGATAATGACCAGAACCACGTCAGTGTAATGTATCGACTGTGGATTAATACCCAAGGAGAGCAGCTCGTCATCGAGGAGCGATAGAGAAGTGGAGGCCTGGCCCAGTGGAGGATGACTCGGGCTGCTGCTCTGACTGCCATGAGAGCTGGTCAGGTGTTTGGGAGGAGGAGGAAGGAAAGGTATGGGGGAGCCTGTGCCATTGGTGGAGAAAGGATGCGAGGGATCAGAGGGTGGGAGGATGGGCTGAGGAGGGCTCGGAGCGTCGAGGTCAGTGAGGTCGATTAAAGTGTCCGTGGTCTCTGGAGAGTGGCAGAAAGAAATGAAACCGTGGAAACAATCAAACCTTCTGCAAGAAAGGTTTATGTTTTTACTTTTAAAGAACATCTCTCACCGCTCTCAACTGCAGCAGTCGTAGATTGAGGTTCTTCATTGTAACTGTTGATTGGCAGTCCCTCCACAATGTTCTTATAAGAGTTGATGACCCTGGAGAGATCATCACTGGCCTGGAGGATGTCACCTGGACAGCAGATGTGCAGAGTTTTAGAGGAGACACACATATTCCTTTATGAACTCCCGGGAGGAGTTAGCCATTTCCACAGGACACCTTTGATGGGTTTTAAATCGCATTCAATATCTATACTCTTAAATTTGTTATTTTAAACAACAAACCTAAACAGGTGTCATTGTCCTCTGTCTCAGTGGCCATTTTGAAGGCAGCACGTCTTAGCTTATCACACCGTTCATACAGTTCCTGAGGTGAAACACAAAGAATAATAGAGTACACAATCACACAAATTGTCTTTCAAGGCATACATTAGCAAGCTCTAGTGGTGAAGACATGGTATGGTTGAATAATTTTTACTTCATTGTTTCAATCTAATACAAAAACACAGGGATTCAAAATGGATATTTCTGGATTATCCGTCTTATCTTGTATCGTGCTGAATCATATTTTAACCTATCATGTCATCATCATACACACCTTGATGATTTCCTTGTCAGAGTCAGTGGAGCTGTCTTTGTTGTAGTGAGACAACATCTCCGTCAGTAGCTTCACGTTGATGGTGACCTCCTCCAGTGTATGCACACGTTTAGTCAACTTCTGCACTCGGGCCTCATCCTGTGAGGCATAATTAACAGAAGGTAAAAACTACTCTGCTGAAATTCCGCAGGTTACAGTTATCAGCGTTCTGTTCTGACCTCTTTCACCATATTCTTTATTAGTCTGTTGGCTTCCTGCAGGTCTTCTGGATTTTTACTCCTGAGAAGCTCAGCAAGCAGCTGAACCAGAACACAAATACAAAAGTGACTTCAATTAAAGGAGGAATGTATTAGCTATGTGTAGAATGATGATTTTGACAAACTTGGACAAGAGTTATTCATTATTTTCTCTGATTTCCTCACCTTCCCCATGTCCTCGTTGTCAAATACTGGATGCTTAGGACGAGTTGGAGGTGAGGGAATTAACGTCATGTCCAGCGGTAACTCTGGATCTTGTGTCACTAAACCTACAAGAGGAATGCATTTTGGGTTAATTATGAGAATTAATATGAGATTATTATGAGAATGCTCTTCACGCCCACCTTGTCTTTTGAGTGTTTGATACGCTTCATTGATTTTGGCTTCATTGGGAAAAGCAACAGTCCAGCTGTATAACATTTCTACAATCTTCATCTTCACTTTCTCAGGTGTACTGTCACCCATATACTAAAACCAAACAGCCAGACATTAGTGAATAAAAAAACCCATTAGAATTCTTTCTATGGAGCATAAAGCCTAGGTGTACATTGGAAATGCTTACCTTGGGAGACACGACTTTAATCAGCTCATTCAAAAACCTGTATTTTCCAACTTCATTATGAAACCGTCTCCCACAGTTCTTCATGCAGGCTTCCAGCACCTATTTGAGATAATAATATCATAGATGTTTAAGTGGAAGAAATGAGAAAGACTGACTTAAAAACAGGACATGTCTCACTGTCAGCGCCTGGAGAGCCTCCCATTCTTGGGGTGACTGTATTTTGTGGACGAGCAGTGTTACAGCAATCTGAGGACTGAAAGAGCAAAACTGCATTGGATTAAAAGAACAGACTTGTTGACATTAACAAAAAACATTTCTTCGAGTATTTGACAGACATACCCTTCCAGTTCTTTGTTGATCTGATCACAGAAGCCTATGATGTACTCCCAGTCCTCCTGTCTGTTGGTTGGATGGGTGGCTTTATCTGAAGCAGAGTTACAAACACAATGATTACTGTAATGCAACTTCTGTTTCTTTCTTAAATATAAGGAGGTGATGCTTCATTTAAAGACAAACCCATTGTAAAGATATATAAGGAGGTGATGCTTCATTTAAAGGTATTTTTTTTTTAAAGACAAACCCATTGTAAAGACTTAAAAGGCAACCATTAATGAGAATATTTAGCACAGGTTGTCTGACTATATTTTTTAATTTTGAAAATACAAATGAGAATATTTAGCACAGGTTGTCTGGCTATATTTTTTAATTTTGAAAATACACTTATTTTATTTTATTTATTTTATTATTATTATCTTATTGTAGAAACAAATCAATATTCAACAACAACATGTCATTCAATTCATAAAAGCCCCAGATGTCAACCACAAAAGATGTTCTTCTGTAGAAACAAATCAATATTCAACAACATGTCATTCAATTTGTCATTTGGTTCATAAAAGCCCCAGATGTCAATCACAAAAGATGTTCTTGTTTTGGGTCAGACTTGTTTGTTTGGTTCCACAAAGTTTCAAGTTTGTGGTTTACCTTGGAGGGACTTACAGCCTATTCTGTCGACAGCTGCATACCAGAAGTGGGCCACCAAAGACTTCCTAATTATTGGTGTTGTTGAGGCATGAAGTGAGAATATGAAATCAGTTGAGAATGTATACGCAAAATCAGTACGTTAAATGTGTAGAACACCTGAGTAATTGTAATCAGTCTCAGATTAACAACATTATCTGGGACTGAACTCAGAGTATCTATTGTATCACTGAGCCTCGTCGCGACCATTACAATGCAGTAATTGTTACCACAACGTTAACACACAATTGTGAAGTTCGTTGTGTTTTGTGAAGCTCATTTACTATCAAACAGACCAGTGTGATTGTGTCCTGCAGAAATATGAGTGTGTGTTGAGGAACAGCTGTCTGCACCCAGTTCCCTGTCACTGCTGTCTGCCATCAGTGTGTTATTAAAGCTCTCCACCCATCCAGCTAATTCCCGCTGCAAACATTAGACTGACAGCGTCCGCCAGCGGCCGGGTGGCGGATGACAGCCTTCATACGCTGAGACACACTACTCTGTCGTCCATAAAAACGTCATATTGCCATTTCCACAAAATATTTACTTCATAAAATGGGATTAAACACTCACTGAGCCAGGATTCAAGCGACTCCCCTTCCTGGTACGCCATAGCACTTCAAAACATCGCGTGATGTCAGCTACGTATGCGCGAGAGACTGAAAGGAATGCTTGGAATCATTTTAACAACAGCGTACATTATATTAAATTTTAAACACATAAAGCTACATGCTTATATAATTTTATTTTTTCAACTGTAGACACAGTTTTTTTTATCTTATTTTCTGTTCTATTGTCTTATTTTTTTTAAGCAGGCATCGTGAGAAGCTGCAAAGCCTGGGGTCCTACATGACACTCACATTGTAAAGATGGCGGCCTCTATATCGGGACTACTGAAACCCTGGTTACCAAGGTTGGAAATTTACCTGTTCGACAGATGTATATATACATTTTTCTTATAAATAAGTGGGTTTAGTGGCGCACTGTTCCCGCCTCAAAGCAATAACGTGCGATGTAATCGATCTAAGTTGAACAAAGCAATTTCCTGTTGCACATGTAAGATGTCGATATGAAGTTGAATATATGTTAAGATTGAAGACAGACATTCAAATATTATAATCCCAAAAACAATGCTAACAGACTTGACTTAAATCGAAGCTTGAAACAAATACATTTTTAATACTAATAATTCTGTGTCACCCTTTACATGCAGGGTGTTCCTGGTCAGGTGGAGCAGGTATAATCCCTATTATCTGGATCCAGAAGTCAGGAAGGATGTGTACAGCAAAACAGAGACAGAGCTGACAGCTGAGGAGAAAGAGCAGCAGCAGCTTAAAGCAATCAGACCCATCAAGGCAGCGACCAATTCAGTCACCAGCTCAGTTTTTGACGACCCAGTTCTAAGGTAAAACCTAGGCGTCAGCAGATCATTGCGCTTAACGTGTTTGTTCAAAACTGAACCTGTTTTTTGCTTTTCAGTAAATTCATCAATATGATGATGAAAAATGGGAACAAGATTCTGGCGAGAGAGATTATGACACAAGTAAACAAAACACACAAAAAACACAATAATATAGACAATTATCTATTTCTATTTCTAAGGGCAAAATGAAACAGTAAGTATATTTTTTCCAGACCCTAGAGGAGATGAAGAGGAAACAGGTGGAGAAATACCACAAGGCTGCTGAGGGGAAGAAGGAGGAGATCGAGTGTAACCCGTACACCATCTTTCACCAAGCTCTGGAGAATTGTAAGCCAGTTGTTGGAGTGATCAGTTTAAAAAAAGGTGGAAGGTATTATCAGGTCAGTGATTTAACAATTTAACCAGGTTACGCTGGTTAAATTAAAGCTTTAAACAAAATAAAACGTCAATGCAATGACATTAAATCCTTTGGTGTTCTCCTCTCAGGTTCCTACCCCGCTGTCAGACAACCGGCGTCGCTTCCTGGCTATGAAGTGGCTGCTCACGGAGTGCAGGGACAACAAACACAGACGCACACAAATGCATGAAAAGCTTTCCCAGGAACTGATGGCAGCTTACATCATGGAGGGCAACGCCATCAAGAAGAAACATGAGATGCATAAGGTTGCTGAAGCCAACAGAGCCTTCGCCCACTTTCGCTGGTGGTAGAAATGCATTCCTTAAGACTGAAAATACAGTCACGGGACACCTGAAGACAATGGATCTTAAAACCTGACTGTAAATAGTTAATACCGTGTACATCTTTTGGTGGAAGGATTGCGGACCGGACAATGCACCACACATGGACTATTGTTGAAGAATTTGCTTGGAAAAACTGGGGCGTGTAGAAAAGACACTTTTGTTGTTTTGATGAAAGACATGAGACTGAAACAGGATCAAGTTCCAGAGATTTATTACAACACGTATTTGCATTCAATGTAAAAACAACCACAAATAAAGGAAATTAATGATATAACAATGTTCCAACTAAGTAATAAAAAGAAGGATCCTGTTGTATGTTGCAGTCATTACTGTTTCCTGTCATTAAGACTTCAAATTGTCAACAACCATCACACTTAACTTCTCCTTTGGTCAGTTGTGGTCAAAATCTAATTTCAACCTTTAAGTGGAAATGGTTTAATACACACCAAGTCTAAACACAATCATGTTGGTCAATGTTTCCCTACTGTTCTCCTACTGTAAGAACTTGATTGTTTTGTTGTTGTTTTTTGATTGTTTGACTGCTCTAAAAAATACAATATGTACTAAGCTTCTCTTATTTACATTAAACTCCCCACTCCTTTTCTAATATGTTGCATGTCTTTCGCTTGTGTCTGATGTCAAGGCACAGCTTTGGTTGAGGATCTCTGTCGTTGGTGAGGACATTGAATTGAAAGGATGTCAAGAGTTCAAAGTAATGGCTACATTTGTGTCACAAGTGCTGGTGGAATCTGAATCATCTTTCTACTCATGACCTGTTTAAATGTAAACGAAGAAAAATAGCTGCTGCTTTAGCACCTCAACTACAACTGAAGAGTCTGCTCCCATCAACCAAGGCTGTAAAACCAGGAAACACTGTTGTACTGTGACTTCAGTCTCAAACTTTTAAATGCAGGCAAAAACATTACAGTTAAATTAATTCTCAGTTGTGTCATTTTTATTGGGCCACCAAAAAGAATACCAGCTACCATTAGAACTTGAAGAAGTGTACTGGGAGGACTGGGATCAATTAAGTAATGTATTTTAAATCAAGCATTTTTGTAGTTTTGGTGTAAATAACACTTACATTTGGTTTTCACTCAGTTGAAGGAGCACACTTATAGAATTAGATTTATATTAAAGCAATAATGTGGCAGCAACAAATTCAGACTTTGTTCATAGCACCACCTATAGGGGAGGGAATGGTAAATACAGTTATGAGTTTAGACAGAAACATTAATATAATTGTATATTTTTTAAATGGTTTGTTTCTGGGTTTTACTGCAGCTGATGAGAGCACACTTATTAGTTTATGTTATGAATGAATCATGTGCTATTTTAAAATAATAAGTTAATAATGACTTAAGTTGAAAGAAAAACTAAAGATCCCTGAATTCAGATGTGTAGCAAAGTGATAAAATGCTCCAGGGAGAGTTGAAAAACTGCAGAACTGCCATTTAAATGGCACAAATTATACACCTAAAATTCACTCAATAAAAATATTGTATCAAATAATCATTGGTCACAAAATAAAAAGTTAAAGCAAAGACCATGTCAGCTTCTATCTGACTGGAATGTCTCTTTAAATTCTCTTTACATTATGTGATAATGAATGTCAGAAATGAACAGGAATGTCAAAAAATTAAAATAAAACCACACGCTACTTTTACAACTTCAAAACAATCCTGTTTGTACCTGAATGTGGCAAAACCTCGTTAACTATTGAACTATTGCACATCCCACATCCACGGCACGTCTCAGTAATATCATCAAAGTCATGTAAGATTCCAGCAAAATGTTAGTCTTTGTACGAAAACTCCACTGACGACTGGTGACAGACATCAGTATCTGTCTGTCTTTCAGGTATTTGCTGGTTTTAAACTCAGTGGCACTTTTAACACAACTGCAAACAGAGGTTCTCGCCACCATCAAGCTGTCTGTCTTAGTCCGCAATTTCACTGTAGTAGTACTTGTGGGCGGTGGTACTTAGTATCCAGCCGCCAGCCCTGAACTCCAGGATCTCCAGCAGCAGCAGACGAGCCATGGAAGTGAGGCCCTCCTGGAGCAGGAAGCCATCACGCAGCAGGAAGAAGAGATCGTCCATGCGCTGGCTGTTCATCATCTCCAGCTGTTCACCAATGCGATGCAGCTGCAGCACCAGACAGTCCACCTGCAGGAGGAAGGTGGAGACGACGGCTCATATTGGTGAGGCTGGTCCAACACAAGCCTGATGTCAGAATTAGAAGCCGCCTCAAACACAGGCTGGGCTTTGAGATGGTATTTTAAGATTGTTGAAATGATTATGTTTCATAACATAACACAATCTTTTTTGAGCCAGGGCTCATATACAGTATATCATCAGAAGTCCACGGCACACCACCACACAAAAAACTCACAAAACGTACATGTAATAAAATATAATAAATAAAAATAAATAATCTTCTAGATTAAATGACCTCATAATTGACTAAAATCTTGGCCTGTTTACAACATTGATATACTGGCCAATTAAGTGAAATTGGATAATTTTCCACGGCACACCTAACAATCTCTCACAGCAAACTAGTGTGCCACAACGCAGTGGTTGGGAATCACTGCTCTATAACATGCTGTCAAAATCAGATTCTGAGCATTGAGGCTGTCAATGAGTGTGGACAAAAAATATTCTTTGGCAGGCAGTAGATAATTGAGTAGATAAGAGTTTTAGCAGTACAATGGAACGTGTATCTCATTTTACAAAATAACCACGTCCAACCACGGGAACTGGTTGGACTTGATTTTTGACCTTTAATTGTTGGGCTTATAAATGCATGATTAACATTAGCTTTCTAGAGATGAAAAAACATATTTATCATGTTGGTTCAAATACACAGAGAGCATTTCAATATCTAAATAGCACAGACACATTTACGGTTCATTGTCATGTAACATTTATGACATGAATGTAAAACAAAAACAACAGATGATGACCCACAAAAAAAAAACCAAAAAAAAAAAACCAATGACTCACCTCCTCCTCATTTAATAAAGCATCAGGTTTGGCCAATCTCATCAGACAGTCGTACACAGGATTGACCAAGGCTACCATCGGCATGTTGTTCACCTTTATGTCAAGCATAACAGACAGGTTAAAACAGCTGAGTCCGACTTATCTTCATTACAGTTAAACCAATTGTCGCTCTCACTTTGAGGTAGTCGAAGATGTTACAGATGAAGGTGACGTAGCAAACCCACTCCTGCAGAGAGCGCCCCCTGGTCTCTTCACGGACTTTGAACTCCTGCTGCAGTCGGGTTTCTCCTGAAGACATTTCCATTGTTTTGCTTGGCTTCAGCCTGAACAACACAGCCAAGCAGGAGAGAGATGAACAGGGTTCAGGTGATACAGGCATAATACAAGGGTGTTGATAATACAATGATTTCCTGACTTAAGTAGATTTAGTAATGTGACTGAGCCTTAGCCAGAAAGGCTGACATTAAAATTAAAAGTGAGATGTGTCTCAGTTATTCCTGTGAATTTCCTTTCATTATTACAGACCTGGACTATGGTGTAGCAGATGCGCCCAGCCTCTTTGCTGAAAATCTGGTCTTTTAACGACTGGTCCACAATGATGTGGGAAACTTTTTCCAGGTTCACCGCACTAGGATCTGGAGAACAGAAGAAAGTTGTTAAAATAATTAAATACTTACACCGGTATTGTCGTTTAATTCAGAATGTACTTCGTTCCATTCAAATATCATTCAAATATTCACATTTGCATATAAGTCATAATAAGTTAGATAATACCAAAAATATTGAAGACTAAAGTGATGAGAATAATCACAGAAAAACGACTGTTTAAAACTACGAATTCAATCAAAAGTTTATTATCTCCATGTATCGAGAGCTGTTAAGCACGACCTTTTACCGCTGTCTCCTGTGTGTCCAGATCAAGCGACTGGATCCTGTAGTCATCAGAGGAGTTCTCCATTGTTGACTTTTGGTCCTTGACGTACACCTGAGTTATTAGATCCAACAACACGTTCAAAAATAGTTTGCGAGGTTTCCAACACAAAGCACAATCATAACTGACTTTCTGATGTCACCTGATAAAAACAGTTGTAAATCCACTTGAATGGCTTCACATAGGAACAACACTACATTGGCAAACTGAGGACGTTAGTAGTTATAACTCTGACTAACTACATATAGCTATAGGCTTTGCCTTAACTAGTTTTAATTAATGACATTAGCGGCTGAGCACCTTGTCGACACAAACGTGAAACGAACGACTTTTTAACGTTGGAACAAATTAGCGTCCCGTCGCACCTAAACCGCCGTTCTACGTAAGAACAGCTATTCAAACAAGGAACAATAACGTAAATACAAAGTATAAACAATGAAGCATTTACTGTGAGGACAAAGTGTAAACTTTTTACCCGTTTAGCTACAATTCTTTTCAAATTTACACTGGTCTCCTCCAGTGGATGTGGACGACATCCGACGCTACACTGCCCTCCAAAGATTAGAACAGTCACGGCAAGATGAATCTCACGAACAAGAAGAAAAGATTGTGAGATATATATATATATATGTATTATATGTTTATTTTTGTATGCTTATATGTGTTTCTTCATTGATATGTGCTTTCTAAGCAATATTGAAAAAGCCGCTTGTTGTGTATTGCTTTCCTTGGAATTATTGATGGCGGGAGGGAAACATCTTGTCAAAATAGTTTTTCCTTTGATAGCCTAGTCTACTAGCCCGACCCGGAAGTAAAACCCATAGTGCACGCATTTGAGCTGAAATGTCTTTTATTTGACACGTTCTAGTTCAGTTGTCGAAATTGATCGCCGGGATAGAGTTTTATTCATGACGGATATATGTTCTAAGGTAAATCTTTATCCTCTCTGTCAATGTCACTATCATTAAGTAATAAAGCTTGTCTGAAGGTCCTGAACTGCACTGTGCTGCATGTCCTCTACTTGCTGTCTTTGCTATTATTTACAGCTATCATTGAATTTGTATAAGTTGTAATGTATCATATATGTCAACAGTCATTTTTCCCTTTTTTGTGTTGACCGAGCGAGGATACTATCAACAGATATGTATTTACAATATATACAGTGAACTCGAAAAATGCAGCTGGTTTTTAATTGAAAAACACTTGCATATGTAAAGAGGTCAGTGATTGTGAACAACGGTGCTAAAAGTTTTTCATTATTGTTGTCTTGTAGTGTTGACAGAATCCTGAGGTGGTGGGAACATGGTGGGCTATGACCCTGGCTCTCAGGGTGCAGCTCTATCTCCAGAGGAAGCGGCTCTGGCTGGGTCAGCCGCTGGGATGGTCACCCGAGCCCTTATCAGCCCATTCGATGTCCTTAAAATTAGATTTCAGGTAATTAATGTTACTTTGTTATTTTGTATGAGGAAAACATTTTGACTGTAGCTTTTGCATCATCAGTAATGGCAAATATAAATAACAGTTGGTATTTTTGTCCTCTCCACCAGTTGCAGATTGAAAAAGTTTCTTTCTTTAGGAAGGAGGGGAAGTACTGGGGATTATTTCAAGCCTCCCGCTGCATTCACTCAGAGGAGGGTCTCTCTGCTTTCTGGAAGGGCCATGTCCCTGCTCAGCTGCTCTCTATTACCTTTGGTGCTGTCCAGGTAAAAAGTCCAGCTTTGCTCAGGCCACATGAACATGCAGGACTGCCTCTTTTTTTCAACATATACTGTATGCCTTTGCTTATATGCACTTTTTTTTAGTTTGCCAGTTTTGAGTTTCTGACAGAGGCGGTGCACAAATCCACTCCATATGACAGCCAAACAGCAGGAGTTCATTTCGTATGTGGCGGTTTGGCAGCCTGCTCTGCCACAGTGGTGTGCCAACCTCTGGACACGCTGAGGACACGCTTCGCAGCTCAGGGAGAACCCAAGGTGAGAGCTGCCACGGCTGAAGTCCTAGAGCTGGCAGGAAGTCTGTCTGTGAGCAGTGGAGACTCTTTGAGGGCAACTCAAAGTCATTGTTGTTTAAGACTCAGTTAAGTCTGTGTAAGCCAAATTCAAGTTGATGCCCTGATGTTTAAAGTAAGCAATGTGACTTTGATTGAAAAAGTGAAGAGGGTGGAGACTGGTCTAGAAGGATTTGTATTTATTTAGCTCTTTTGTTTTGATCCAATTTTCCCAAAGTATCTTTGTAAAGAAAATGTCACATAATCAGTCAACAATATTTACATCAGTGATTTATGTTTTGTCTCTCAGCTATACAGGAACTTTGGACACGCTGTGTCTTCGATGCTGTCCTCAGAGGGAGTCTTGGCTTTTTACCGTGGCCTGTCTCCAACACTCCTGGCTGTTTTCCCTTATGCTGGGATGCAGTTCTTTTTTTATAATGTCTTTAAAAATCTGTTGGCAACACCACCTAAATCTGGAAACTCTGGAGGTGAGAAAGTTTGCACCTGCACATTCCAGAATAAATCACCTGATCATACTGTGACTTTTAATGTCCTTCCCTTAAGGAAACCTGAGAAGCCTGGTGTGTGGAAGTGCAGCTGGAATGATCAGCAAAACAATCACTTATCCCTTTGACCTCTTCAAGAAGAGACTGCAGGTGGGAGGATTCGAAGCAGCTCGAGTTCACTTTGGACAGGTAAAAACAGGTTGGTTCTCAAATGGTTCAGCCTCAGATTATTACTGAGTCATTTACAATGTATACTACAGTGTAAGAATGTGGCCAGAAATAGCTGTAAAGCAATTTCAAATTTAGATTTTTTTCACACACATCTGTGTCCACAATGTAATTGTTCCATGCACCACTAATGGGTCTCAAGCCTCTATTTGGGAAACACTGCTTTTGAAAATAATGCACAAATGTGCACCTATTTCTGTGTCTAAATGGGAACTATGTGTGTCTGTTGTTATGAGCAGGTGCGCAGTTACAGTGGCCTGGTGGACTGTGCCGTTCAGATAGCCAAAGAAGAGGGCGTGCGAGGCTTCTTTAAAGGCCTCTATCCCAGCCTGGTGAAGGCTGCACTGTCAACAGGTTTCACCTTCTTTTGGTATGAGTTTTTTCTCAACGCCATGGAAAACAGGAAAGAGAGTGGGAACACTAAGTCTGTCATGAAAACCACAGAGGAAAGATAATGAAGTATATGTTCAACATAATCACGCACATCAGAAGAACATACACTGCTGTTTGGATGCACTGAAGAACTGCTGTTTAATGTTTGATTGACTTTATTCACAGGGAAAAGGGAGAAAATTATATTTTACTTATTTTTACTTTGTGCCTCATACACGCACTGTTTGTTTGAACTGAATGGATTTTAATATTTATTTGTGGTTTTTAAGGTTTAAGGCTCACAATGCTGGTTTTTCATTAAACATGTGGAAGTCGGTATTTTGTTTTGGTTTTATGTAAGGGAACATACAAATATCATGCTTGGTATGCATTTTATCTCAAATGCACTGTTATAGTATATTTACCTGTTATACAGATTATTGTGTGTTAATGCAACTTTGATGTCTTATTTTTGTAAATAAATATAAAACAATTTACAAAGATTGCATTTTGTGATTTTATTTGTTTGAGATTGTGCTTCATATGTTATAATATTAAGTTGCAAAACATATACCTCTTAGCGGGTTGTTGTGTAATATATATTAAAGGGTAAATTTTAGATGGAACATTTTTACAGGTACATTTTGGATAATGTTGGAATAACTGTGATACCTATGATTGAATTGTGTGGTGTAAAAACAAACTGCATTCTGGGCACACAGCTTGGAATAACACAAATTGTGTATTTAATGTAAATAAAAAACAGATAACAGATAACTTTAGACTCCTTAAGTTACCTAAGAGTCATTTTTAATGATAAAAATATGATAACATAACCTGTAAAATCACATTTTTCAGGAGAAACATAATTAACATAATTCCCAGTTATGAAATGTTAAATGTTAATGTGAAAGTGTAAAATCTTGAATTAACTCGCCATCCTTTAGAAAAAAAGGAAATCAATAATCTAATGGCACAAATCTCCCTGGTCCTGATATTGTGGAGTTACACAGAGCAGCCTTTTGATAAGGTTGTCATAAAAGCTGAATTGGATGCTTAAATGTTTCTTCCTTATATTCCATAGCTTTGTGTGAATATGCTGAAAACATGTTTAAAGCAGATGCTAATTTCCACCACTTAAAACACTCAGAACAATAGTAGGTACAACTGTATTTAATTAAATTCACTGAATACAAATTATTTAACAGCATGAATTTTAAAAAACAACATTTTTTTTACGAACCACATGACCAGCTGTGAAACTTCAGGTTCAACACAACGTCAAAGATGAGACTAAAAATATTGACCTGACAAATATTCAAAAGCAGCTAAAATCATGCAAATACACCCGTCGTTTACAGACACATTTGTCTAAGCTAATATATATCTGGCTGTGATAAATTAACACTTGAAGAATATTTTTTAATTTTCTCATTGCAGTAGCAGCAGCAGTAGCAGTAGCAGCAGCGACGTTACTGGATATGATATGATAGCAGCAGCAGTAGCAGTAGCAGCAGCAACGTTACTGGATATGAGATAGTGACATTTCCATGGTATTTATTGTTTATATACACAAGAAAACACAATGACCTCACAACTGAAGAATCCACTGTTAAAACATTGAGGGTGATTTTTTTTTTTTATAAGAACTGAATGTCAATACGCTGTCAGCATGGATACATATACAGTACTGTAAAGTTATTTTCAGTGGGTAAAAGCATCATGAACAGACTCTGACCTCAGTCTGACTAATTGGACATTCTCTCTAATTGTTTTTTGAGGTGGGGAGTAGGTGGTCTCCCCTAGATTTTTTTTCTATTCTCAATAAAAAACAACCTGTAAACCTGGACACTGGACAATGTTTTAGACTCTAAGATCATGCTGCCTGTCTGTACCTGTCTGTAAAGTTAGCTTCTAGCTGTTAGCTTTAGTGTGAACTCCTGCCAGTCTGCTGAGGCGACTGGGATCACCAGGACAGTCAGAAGTCTCCTTTACTTCAGCTGGCTGAGGGAGGCAGGGGATTACTGTGGTGTGTGCTCAACAGGCATCCTCCACAGGTCAAAGGTGTTTGTTCGTCACCAGTGGCACCACCCTGCTTTCATTCCGGCTGTGGGCTGGAGTTCCAGGAGAAAAAGCTGGGCAGTTTGAAGAGAGAATCTCTGCGTCCTGGATCTGGCAGCGTCAAGGTCTCTGGGGCAGATTTCTTCCTGGGACGATCTTTCGGCACTGCCAGGAAGTCGGGGGCTTCTGTGGTGAGCGGTGTGGACGGGGCACTGTTAGGGCCACCGCGGGTAGTAGAGGGCAGAGGGGTGTCAGAGATGGAGATGGCAGGGGGGAAGGAGCCAATCTTTAGGTTGGTGGCTTCCTGTGTGGCCCGCTCATACTCTCGTACCTCCTCCATGGTCATGTCTGTTGACATGAATGCATTGCACGATGAAAAAGCAAAGCAAAAACTAATTGTTTTTGTAAACGTGCATTGGAAATATTGGAAGGAATTACAGGAAGTGATACAAATAAAACCAAACGTGCGACACATAATCTACCTGCAATTATTATATATATATTATTGTAAAAGTCAAACTAGTTATTGGATGAGTCACAAACAAAACCACTGCTACAACATTCACTCAGAGACACTCACCGATCCACTCGTCCACCCAGGCAAAGGCCTGTCTGTGTCCTAACAGTAGGACATCTCGAATCACCTGATCAGAGTCAGAGACAAAGAGAGAATGAGGGAGGATAGGAGATCACGATCAGAGTGGATGTAAAGAGAAGGTTCAAAGTCCATGGATGTGACTCAGAACTGAATTGGATGCTCAAGGGCATGCAGTTGTAGTGTTTGTAGTGTTTTCAGTGTTGAATTTTTGCAAAGCTGGAGGACGGTGAAAGGTGACTCACATGTGGTATTTAAGAGTGAATATGTGTGTGTGCCCCTTGGGTAAAACAAGGCCAAGGACTGGACCATTTCAGTTTGGCGACAAAGGCTGTAGTGAGGGACTAGCTGAAATAAATGGTAAATGGTCTGGCTTTAAACACCTCTATTTGGATACTGAAAACTGCCTTATCATTTTAGACAAAATTAGAGGGAAATGAATCATGGCAAGAAAAAAAAAAATTTCCAGGACCTTGCAATTTACATTAATTAATTTCTTTTTAGTCAGGATACAGAACCATTTTGCAATTATCCACTTTAAAAGTTTATTTTTTCATCAAATTGGATAATGGTTAAAATGTTGGACAAGTTATGCAAATAAGTGCCCATTTAACTCACGTTATCGGTTAAAATAGTAACAAACAGAAATAAGATTGAATCCCAAAATTGTTAATTGTGTAAAGACAGCAAAAATATAGTTTTTAAAATTTGGGATTTTTTTCAAACCCATTTACTCCAACACAATAAATTAATAGTTGCTAATGCTAATAACAGCGGCAGTAAAGTGAACCGGTAAAGAACGTGGATCTGACCCCAGATCAGGCGTACGCGCCAATAACGACGCGTCAACGAGCAGCTAACTGATTTGAAAGCGGGTGAATAACCTCAACATAGTTGGATCAGAACAAGTGATGTTGACCAAATACTACGTGTCATTGTGAAGTCTGGTGGAAACTAACGGCCATTTTACGACGACTGATTCACAAGAAGAAGGGAAAGGTCAACAAGAACTACTTGGGCGCGTTTTTCTCCCAAAAAAGCAAGAACACAAACAAACAAACAAAAAACCCATGGCGTTTAACAATGCACAACACCACGGTCGAGACTGAATGGGATTTAAAGGGACAGTAAATGCAGACCATTTCAAATTCCGCTTCACTGAGAGGAAAATAAAATGGACAAGGAAAAGAAAGGCCTGCTCAAAGTAAGTGTAAAAAAACTGTGTCTAGTATGTGTCAGCATCCGCTGTGGTCTGTTTCTGTATCTGTCAAATGTGCTGTTTGTTATGGTAGTGTTATGTATTTGTTTGTGTTTGCTGTTCGAATTGGATTTTGTGACGATATGTACGGATAAACTATTCTGCTTTTTGCTGTTTTACCCTTTTTACATTTGCACAGAAATGTATATTCTGTCCGTTGAACTCTTCATGTTAGTGTTTTGCAGTTTCCTTTTTCATTCCATCATAGTTGTTACTTTTGGAATGTGCACAGTTTTAACTGTTCTATTTAACCACCATTTTGTAGAGATCAGTCAGGTTATGGAGTCTATGTTTATGTGTTTATTATATGCATCTGGATATTGTATCCAATTGTAATATAAGACTATTTATGTTAATTTTAAATATATTTTATATAAAGGGCTTACAACAGACACACATGGATATTAAATGAACCATTATTTAATTTCCTGACCTTGTGCACAAACTGCTCCACACGGGTCTGCAGGCCCCACACCTCGAACTTGACTGTGACCAGTTTGTATGAGCACATGATGGGCTCCTGTGTGTCGATCCATCCCTCCTGCAGCAGGCCTCGGTTAGTCTTCTTTGACTTAAAGAAGCGCAGGTCCTGGAAGCAAACAAGACACCAGACTGAGATGAGTAACAGAAAACAAATGGCTCAAACATACACAGGTTAAAAAAGAATGGCAGCATCATTTATTCTCAGCTTTGCTCAAGCAAAAAAGCAGTTTAAAGTGTAGTTTTGAAACAGTACTTATTTCAGTCTTTCTCTTTTGCATATATGAAAAATACACACACACATATACACTCCCTGCCTATAGAACAGGAACACATGCATTCATTATGTAGACTACAGGCAGCACAGCATGAGTGTCTTATTTCAAACTATGCATGCATTAATCACTGCTCCCTATACACTAATTATACTGTTGTGCTCATTTGTCCTGTGGTCATGTGTCTGCCTGTGACACAGTGTGTGTGTGTGTTATTCACAGTGTTTTTCATCCCTACTGGGAAAGCGCTTGCACCAGATATAGACATGGGCTGTTGTCTTTGACTGCACGTGTAAAACCTGTCAAGCTTCATGGAAGATGAGGTTGGACAGGATGGACAGTAATAAACAATGTCATTTTGTCTCACTACTGGAATCGTGTTGAACATTCACATACAATCGCATTCATTTCTTTCTTTAATTCTTTAACCTAGGGCACATATTGAAAAAAGTTCATCTCAGTCTTGTTTTGTGTACAATTTAGCAGTTTACTGCAGTGTGAACGAGTGTCCGTGTAGTATTTTGGCAAATGTGATCCATTTTTGTATTTTATTAAAACAAGAATGAGCAAATGGGCTCACATTAACTTGAACATCACCAACTGTGAAAATGTCTAAAACTCAAATTGACCGTTACAGTAGTACGTATTTTGTGTCTTGAAATCTTTGACTTTTATCATTATTTAGTTATTGTCACTTATTTGATTTTGAAAAGCAGTTTGACGTTCACAGGAGCAACGATTCTTTATTTGATTACTACACTGGTCCACCGTTGTGACTCAGCTGCTACTAGTGGTGAGCCGAGGACCTTATTCATCTTCAAATCGAATGATATTTACATCAGTAATGTGACGTCCACTTTCAGCTGTGGACAGCATTTCTGTGCTAAGAATAGCACAGTCGATAAGAGCAAAGACCATACTGTATAGTGGGAGGTGTGTGTGTGTGTGTGTGAAGCGTGTCAATAATAAAACACCACTGCATGGCTGTCATGACCTCTCTTGATTATTAATAGCTTGCTTTTTATGACCATCATGTCCTGATGGACAGGCTTGCAACTACATACACTCTCACTCATACACACAGAAACACACACACACTTATACAAATGTCAAATCAAATCACTACAGCTAATGTCTCGCGCCACTCTGGTACATAAACAAACATTTGCTTCTCCTCCATCACCCAGAGGAGGCAGATGGCCAGCTGGTCATCCCTCACACCGCCTCCCTTCAGTTCTTCTTCTCCAGTCCCCGTGTTTCATTCTGTGTTACTTTTTAGTGTGCTGTACTGCACTGTACTGTACTGTAGAAAACAACAAGTGTCCAATTCAGATCAACAGACTTGACCTGCCCACCTCTGAATCCTTGTAGTGACGCTCGGGGATCTCGTCGTAGGCTATGTCCACAAAACACACCTCGGTCTCTTCATTTCGAGATTCACTGGTGAAAATCTGTGAGCGAAAAAAACCCCAAAACAAACATGCAAAATTACCACAAAACCATGTCTTACAGTAAAACAGTCATTCAATCTTTAGAAGAGAACAACTTGCAATCAGAAACTTTTTTTTTTGTAAAATAATAAATGCATTATTTTACATGCAAGTTTATAATTTTTTTTGTGGAACAAATATTCTCTCAATGCATATTTTAACACATATTCATGTGTACCTGGTTTTTGCTGATTGCTGATTGTCTGAAAACCTGGCAAACGTTTTCAATTTTCTACAAACGTTGTGAAGGTCAGTGACAGACCTGCACACACAGCTGAGCAAGAAAACGGAGGCGCACTGATTTTCACAGACCTTGACAACCTTCTAATTTCCTGTTGGTTTGTAAATGACGAGCACCTTCTTTGCCTACTCCTGACTTCACTCTCAGACAATACACTAAAGTGTGAGATTGAATGTGAGTCACACAGTCCGTGACACACCATGTGGTCAGTCATTCTCTTCCTTTCTCTGACTCATTGGCGTAAACAGCAGAGAAATGCCATCCACGCGTAGTCTCTTTTCAAATTACGACGGCTCCTACGTCACAGAAAGTTTTAATATGGCTTCCTGTACACTTTAAAGCAGAGAGAGGAAGTATTAGAGGGAGCGAGTGAGGTCAGCAGGAGGCATAAAGGTTTAATGAAGCAACGGAAAAATGTTTTTATCAAAGGTAAAAGGCATGAGGTGTGAAACCCAGTGATAGAGATGACGCTCAGATGTGACTCCCATCGGTTTGCTCTGCAGCTCCCCTGACCCAAAACTGAGAGGTGATCATCATGATTAAAGCAGCATTGCATAACCTCCAAACCCTGACTGCTTCCAAGTAATGAGTGGCACTGAAAGGAGAGGTGGAGAGGAAGCAATGTTCTCCTGACAGTGATGAAAAGCCTGAGTGTAACCAGGCTCAGGGGGCTGCAGGGAAAAGCCAGCTCATATTTTTATTTTGACAAATCATTAAATGCTGTTATCATTCTGGTTCAGGAAAATTAATAAGTTAATTTAATTAAGTGTTGCCGCTGCAACAATTTCCCATTCTTTCTGGCAAAACAAAAAAATAATCACTGAAATAATCAGTCGTGTGATATCTGGGACTGTTGAATGTTGGTGAGGGTGTTGTCACAGTATCAGGAGGTGAAGTGTTTGTGTTTCCTGTGAAAACTGCTAATTGTATTCAGATTTCAGTCTCAACAGTGCACACAGACCGTTCTGCAGCACAAGATAGTCAAAAGTTCAGGACAGTCTGACATTAAACGCTACAGAGGAGAAAATACTTACATTATCATTGCTCCCTTTGTTGTCCTCGTATTTAGTCTCAATGTGGATGGAAAACTTGGGCAGGAAGGAGCACTAAAGGGAATAAGAGAGATGTTTTTTTAAAAAAGTATGAAATATCCATCCTTAAGGTGTGACTTTTTTGTTGTTTATTTTTGCATATTTTCCAAAAAACAGGAAATAGTAGTATATATTGTATGGGGTTAGTGAAGGATTTGTGAATTAGTTCAGTAAAAGTAGTATATATTGTATGGGGTTAGTGACTGATTTGTGAATTAGTTCAGTAAAAGTTCAGTAAAAAGAGACTGTAAACGTGGCACACTCTAAATGTCATTTCTGAGACTCATTTTGCTGATCACCACTCAGCCTTTTCATTTTCAATTGTACGTCAATAAAAGAAACAGTAATTACAATTTTCATTAAAATTGCACTGCTTGCATAAAATGTGAGCTTGATAATTTCCCACCTGCAGGTTCCAGTAAATAAGAGCAAGCATAATTAAGAACTGTCGAAATGTCACAAACACACAAATCTCTGTCTAGACTCCAGACTAGTTTTCATTTCATTTTACCCACGATAATACTGCAGTAAAACTCAATATATGTGTAAATGAAGAAATATAAAGTCACATTATCTATAGTGGTGTGCAAATGGCACACTCTATCCATTGCATTTGCATTTACTTGGATTATAGAAACCATTACTGGACCATTTTTGTCAAACAGTGTCGAGTCATAAAATTTAGGTTGGACAAAAAGACCCATGGAGTGGCATCTAAGGTCTGAGCGTGTGAAAACCACCGATTAAAACACCAGGGCTGCATCATGTGATCAGGTTATTCACATGTCAAACTGCTAGCGTTGTATCATTATCAGGTGATTTTATGTTTCCGGACAAACAAAAACCCAAGAAAAACACAGGCGTTTATAATTCAGCATTAGGATATGTCGCCACTGTTCACCTCTTCTGACCTTTAACCTTCACCACACTGATTTACATGCCAGCTGCTAGTGTATACATGCGTGTGTGTGTTACTGGTTAAGCTATACTTGTGAGGTCATAGTTTGAAAACATACTGCAGTAGTGGGGACATTTTGCTGGTCCCCACAGAGTGAGAGGGTACTTTGAGGATCATGATTTAGTTTGGAGTGAGGATTGAGGTCAGTTTGGTATTAGGGTAAGGATTAGGATATGGTATATTTGTAGTAGTTGAGGTTCCTGAGAGGGGCTAGGGAAATGTCTATGTGAAGAGCTCGCAAAGTCGTAAAACCTGTGTGTGAGTGGGCGTGTGTGTTGTCAACTTTGAAATACTCACTGTGTACTCTGAACACGTTCCAAATAGAGAGCCATCAGTTTTAGTGACAGACAGGAGGAAGTGGGGACAAAAAGGGAAAAGAGACACTTTGTTGAAAATGGAAAAAACCATCAGACCTTAGAAAAAAACACCACATCACAGAGCACATCATGTGTTGTCAAAGTCCATTTAAAAATGAAAATCTGACACACTGTATGTACTGTACAGAAGAGACCACCTCTGCTCCAGTGTTCAGTTTAGTCAAAGCTGAATAAATGTTCCTCACTTCCCGTCACATACCCAGGTTTATGAAGAGTACCTTCTACACTGGCAGTACTTATTTATTGCACTAAGGTGCTACATGTCTGAAAATGAAGCATCACACTAAATCATTAGCATCAATAATCTCTGGCTATCTCTAACTATTTAGCAGCTACATAGTCATCATGATAAAAGAAAAACGTTTGCCCAGAGTGCCAAGCAAACCTTTCAACTAAAACTCTTTATCATTTATCATTTTATGTGCTAACATAAAATGTACCATCACAGATGTAAGAAAAAACAAACAGAGTCTTTATACATAGACTATATATTTATATATATATATATATACATATATGTGTGTGTATATATATATATATATATATATATATATATGTTTGTATTTATATATATATATAAATATGTGGTTACTCTTCTGTTCCCTCCGCTGACATTCTGGGATATTGCTTTCTTATCCTTTTGCCCTCACATCGATTCCATATAATTGCTCCTAGATGCTGAACACAGAGAGAAAATTGAACATTTTCTGTGCGTGTGTTCTCATGATCTTCTAGTACAAATTCTGGAATACCTAATTTTAATTGGAAACATTTCCAAGAGCAAGGTCTTAGGTTTTTTTGCTTTGCACAAGAAGCAGCAGTTTAAACGACTGAAGAATATCAGCTAATGTTACAGTTACACCACATCCAAGACAACAGCTCAAAGACCCTTCAGTTACGTCATTACCTGTGACAGTATAAGGGTAGTAGTTCCACGCCTTCTCTGTGACGTAGAAGATTTTGGGGACAACGGCTCTGGCCCAGCTGGGCAGTTTGCTGTAACACAGAGAAGGAAATCTGTATCAGCAAAAATCTGTACCAGCAAGTCACACTTGCGATTTGTATCCTCAGCTCATTAGAGCACATTACATTAACCAAATCCTATTTTTGGATTGTTACACCTACTCTGTCCTCTGTCCTCACCCCCTGCTGAGTTACAGGTACAGTCCTACCATTAGTGCACCCAGCATTCATCCATCAATATTTTACTGCTTAATCCTATTCAGGGTCACATGGTGAGCTGCAGACAATTCCAGTCCACTGACCACTATGCCCCAGTGTGGCCTCATTACTGGACAAGTATAAGTTAGTCCGCCTGTTTGTGATTCATACAGTGATGTTTCCTACATCCAGGCTTCGAATGAGGCTTCAGCTGTTTTCTCTGATTTGTCTTTAATGACGTCTTTGGGAACCATAAATATTGGTCAGTCACACATCGCAAGAAAAACTGCCGTGTATCATTAGCACAAACGGATCATTAATCAAAGCACATTGAAGGTTTTCGCATTTGACTTTAGCCAGCAATTAATTATTTTTCCTTTGCTATTTCTGCACACCCTCCTTGTCGTCGTTGAGAAACGGTAATTAAATATGGATAGAAGCAGGTTTGCACATAACTGTCTGTGCAACAGGGTGGAACATGGAAAACATAGTTTGGTCTATCTCAAAGGTCTGACAAACACATACACACACATATATACGCACACACTTTGCAGTTTTAACACGATAACAGGTGGTTTGTGGGTGGAGAGAAGCAGACGCGGCGTACGACAGCGACTGCTTAAATTATCCATCACATACACTGACCTCCTCTCTCTCTGCCCACACACCGTGGCACACACACAGGCATTCCACGGCTTGCACACAGGCACACACATGCACACACACACACACACATACCCAGAGTAGCACAAATCCTTCCTCTACTACACTGAGTCTGACAGTCACGCTTATCATTTCCCAACGACCCAGTTACTTGTTACTTGTGACCACAAACCCTCACCCTACATATTCCATCCATCCATCTATTTTTATATAATATATGCATATAATATATCTATATCTAACTCTCTCTCTCTCTCTCTCTCTCTCTCCATCTATTATTAATTGTTATATTTTAATTTGTACATGTTGGCCCTCGTCTCCCCTGTGGTTCAAAGACATCTAACAGTCAGATGATACAGTGAGAGTAGCTTGTTGTGCTGCTGTTCAGCTCTGGAATCATGTCTGCATGGCAATCGGTTGTTTTGCCAATTAAACTACTCTAATTGCCCATATGTCCACTTTCAGAAGTCCATGTTGGCAAATGTTGGACAGAGACACTGAACAGCTTGTTTTAATTTGACTTTCTTTCTCGCCATTCTTGATTTCAACCCCACTAAAGATGAGAACAAATACAAAATTACAAAAAAACAAGGAAAAAACTGCATGCATGTACCTCTAGTACTTCTGCGTCAAACCATCACAGTTTGTTTATGGACAGTGTAGCCAATGTGTGTTTCGTTGCTTGCAGCCGACCCCTGCTCTGATCCCTTTATGGAAATCAATAGTTTTAAATTGCATTACTTTGATTGGAGTTGCCTTTATTGATGGCCTTGTGCTCCAGCCAACAGTTCCATGTGGATTTATCGAACACATTAAGCCAGTTGATGACAGGCATACTGTAAATGAATTAGTGCAGTTGAAGCAATTTGCGCAAAAAACTGTAGAACTAAAAGGTCCAGTGATGATGAAATGCCCATGATGCCTGTGTTACTCTTAAACGTTGTTTAAACTAATTTCCCATTCTTTTACTTTTTCTTATTTGTGGAAACTGAGTCCTTGGTATATCCTTAATTTAAGTGGAATGGGCAGTGAACATGGCATTCCATGAAATCACTAAATTAGTGTGGTCCAAGAAACACCAGCCATAATTCATACTACTATGCAGTAATGTTCATGTATTGTAATAGGAAATCTTGGGCTTTGCTCTGATGCGCAGGCATTCAAGGACAAAATAGAAAATGAAAAAGCAGACTAAATTAAATGTCTTAGAAAATGATTCACTTTTTAAAAGATTCTGGGGAAAGAAATAGTGAGAAAAATGTAAATATGTCAAATAACTAACACTGGAAAAAAAGATCCAACAGGATCAATCTTATGAACTACAGTAAAAGTGGAAATTTTCTCATCAATGTACGGTCTAAATGTTTTTGATAGAACGCCAACCAAAGACATTGATTTTGTTTTGTTTTGATAAGACAGTACAGGGATGAGAAAGAAAGAAAATGTTCTGATTGACCACCATCACTGCTGAAAAATATAAAATATGGCTGAGGAGGAGTGGCAGCCAGGCTGCATAAAACTGTCACATCTCCCGAATCTTTCCTATCAGGTTCATATCTTCAGACAAATAAACAATGTTCTCTGAAATGAAATATTACAGACTGATGGATGTTAAGCTGATGTAATAGAATTGAAGTCTGCTGGAGGATGGCATCATGTTTACATCATAGAATTTATTCCTGTAATCAAATCAAAGACAATGTTCAGGTCAGAAAAAAAAACCACTCACTTGTTGAGGTAGATTCGTTTCTCAGTGAGCTGGCCTGCTCCGTGCTCAGGGTCCTCGAATGGCTCATTCAGGACCACCTCCACCCCCTCCCCACGTTCGCTCTGTTCATTACTGTGTTTACTGATCATATATAGTTGACCAATGCGGTACTAAAAGAAAGGAGACAAACAATCAGAGAAGCATGATGTTAAATTGATTTTCTTCAGAAATAATATATATTTTATATGAGGTGACAAGGGAAGGAGGAAAAGGTCAACCTCAAAGGTCGACCCTCGTAGCACACCGTACTTAACCACACTTGACATGCATTTTCTCTACCCTGTCACTCAAACCGTTCTAATTAAGTTAAAGAAGAAACCATAGCAACGGCACCTTCTGTACACAACACAGCACTCAGAACAAAGCAGTACAAAAAAGATGGTAGACTGCAATATTCCTTCAATTCAGTTCTTGCTCTCTAAAGACTCAAAGGTTCCACATCAATACTGGCTGACTGTCAGACAAATACCTGGAACTAACCCTGGCCCCTTCAGTCTACATTGCTTCCCATTAATCTGGACAAAAAAAATTAAATAAATAAATATAAATTAAAAATCCATATAGTATGAACATTTTCATGACTTGCTTATTATATATTTAATTATACTTAATTATATACCTGTTTAAAATAAAAAATAAACACAAATAAATACGAGGAGAGTGCTCTCTACATATAGATGTGACACCGGGTGACAGTTACCACAGCAGAAGAACGCACAGGGTTTAGAAGCTGTCTGCAGCCAAGTGACATTGATCCCACATCAGGTCACGACCAGGCAGCAGAACAGCTGTAACAGCAGCACGAGCAGACATTTAGTTTGACCAGCCTCATACATCAGTCAGTGCCCAGGATCTTACACTCATCACTGACTGACCCACTTGGCCTCATGACAGTGTCATTCCTGGTCACCCTGACAGACATGACTGCAGCGTCACATGGCAGCTATTTTCCATACATTTGGAAAACCACAAGCCTTGGAGTGGAATCACTCCAGGACGGAGATTTCCGACTGCTGTGAAACCTATTTCCGGCCCAGGGAAATCGATATCCCCGCCAACCTCCTCGCGGCACACACACACACACAGCTATGTTAAGCTAATGGAAAAACGACAGGGGATGCCCAGGATGCTTGCTTGAGTCTCTACATCCATCCATGAAATAAAGCAGTGGAGAGAAATGTGATAGTGTAGTGGAAAATACAACGGTGTGTACCAGTAAACAAGTTCACGTTGTAACTCCTACGAC
>NC_024323.1:6506803-6636684 GCF_000523025.1 Cynoglossus semilaevis | reverse complement strand
AAGGGCACCATTAAAGTATTTCCAACTGGAATGTTGATGGCGGCCGGTCAACAGCTGCTGAAGCCTGGTGACAGAATCACTGGCTGGACAAATTTGAGAAAAAACAAATTTTCCCTTTAAAACATATGTGGACACACATGCTGGTGCTAATTCCAGACTAACAAATATTTGTAGATTTTATAGAAAGTGCGTTGACATGCTGTATGTTCAGCCGAAACCTGGCTAATGATTAGATGATTCTATCTAATTAATTTTTTTTTTACTTTTATGTACTATCTGTAGGCAATTTAGTTAGAGTTAGTTTTGCTTAATTCCCAGTGGCGTGATTTTCTTTAAGCATTATAATGTTATTTTAATTAAGCTGAAAATTTCATTTTCAGCTTGGGAAGCACAATATCGTACTTTTCAAATTTTTAAGTATTACATAGAGCTTTGTGTTTGTGGTGTGAGGTAAAGGAGTTTGGTGGTTCATAATATTCATGTAGTTAATAGGTTGTTATGAGATGTTGTACAATCCATAATTAGGGGTTCTTCATGTGTGAGAGCAGAGGTTACACAGGAGATGATGAGAGAGGAGACAGCTGAACAGTACACATTCATTTCCCAGCTGCATGAAAAAGCATCAAGGAGCTCTGAGCACCACTCTGGTCATGGCAACAGAGTATTAACATAAAGCACCACCTTTTCTCCGTCTCCCTCGGCTTGCTCTGTGATCAGTCCTGCAGGGCCAACATTTCAGCTCGTGAGCTTTGTTTTTCTTTTTTTCATTTTCCTCTGAACCTCCCCTATATTCAGACTGGGTCTGTGGTCTACCTGAGAGCATTGGTTCTCACTAGAAATCCAGCTCTAATGACCAGGATGTGTGGCTAAGGCTACATTGGCGATGAATCTTTTTTTTCTGAGTCTGAGATCTTTTAGTACATCTATGTGTGCGTTAAAGGACATGCTATTTATAGTAAGGGCCTCTGTCAAATGGGCCCTTTCCTGTCAACCGAAATTGTGCTGTTAGCAAGCAAGCACAGTGTTTAAAACAAACAAATCCTAACACCACTGATGCTTTTAGTCATCTGTTTAAAATACACACATAAATAATGTTCAATCATTAGGCATTTCAAAATGAACGCATTAATCAAGTTAATAAATTTAGAATTAGTCCTGACACATACTGTATATCCAATAATTCTATTACTGAGAAAAGTGTTTTATGCCCTTTTTTTAATTTGCATTTGCTAATGTTGTAAAACACTGCTACAACGTTTCCCTGTAGGGTTCAGCTGTGGTATCACTGCCCAGCTAGATCACACAAGTGCTTGGAGTTGTTTCCTAACAAGGTGAGCACAATGTGATGATAGAAATATTTAATACAACTAAAGAAATGTACCTGTAGTTTTACACAGTGGCATTAAACTGGGAGCACCACTGGTGTGGGACTGTTTGGACACTGACTAATTCCTTTTGTGTTTCTCTGTTCCAACCCAACAGCAGGTGGTGGGGGTTGTTACGGGCTCGGGGGCTGTTGTCACAACCACTGATTGTGATACTGTGTTATTGTGTTAATGTGATTCTATGAAACAAGCTCTGATGGAGATGAGAGATTTCAGTGATTCATCATCATTTTTCCTGGCTTTTAGTGTAATATATTTGAATGCATAATTAGTCATAATTTTGCCTCATTCTTTTGACATCCCTTATATACTGACATTTTTTAAATACAATATATAATATTATATATTTTATAATAAAATATATAACATTTTCATGTATTTTCCTATTAGCTTTAATGAATATTTTAGTTAAAAAGTCAAAAGATTAGCTTTAATGAATATTTTAGTTAAAGTCAAATTACATTACTGTAATATTAACATGGATGTGTGTGTACCAGGTGTTTGTATGTTTGTGAACAGTCTTTTGGAAAAGTCATATGTCTGTTGTGGCACCACACAGATTTACATGCCAGCTATTAGTGTGTACGTGCATGTGTGTGTTACTGGTAATACTGTACTTGTGGGGACATGCTTTATAAAATACCATTCCTTCAGGGATACTTTATCTTGAATTACAGGGTATTTTGAGGTTGAGATTAGAGTTAGGGTAAGGACTGAGATTAAGAATATAAAAATCTGGGGAATGTCAGTGTGTGTAAACAGTACGTGTGTGTGTGAGGTACTCATTACCAGGCACATATTTTTAAATGCTTGGAGATGACAACCCACCACGGAGCCTCACAGAAGTGGGAGGTTACTGTTTGTAATACATTAATAGAATATTGACATATTATTGACATTTTCTGCTCATATCTTTGCAGTATTCCAGTCTTTACACTGTTTTTTAATACACCGTACTGCACTGACTTATTGCCTGGAGACAACTAGGATTTATTACTCCTATACAGTTCCACCTTATCAGTCCATACGGTGTGGATGAATTATGTTCTTATCAGAGGGAGGGCTGACGCAGAGGAAACAAAAATGTAAATGGGGACATATTTATTTATGTTGGCAAATTTCTATACTAATTTATCAAACAATATGTTTCAAAGCCCCAACCATAAATAAAGTTCATTATGTGTTTGGACTCCGTGACTGGGCAGCAGGAAGCAGTGCACTGCTTGTGTTTGCATAAATTCTAAATACACTGAGCCATGAAGAGATTGTTAATCAGGGGGTAAAGAAGGCTTTCAACTCGATTGTCAGGGGTAAAGTTCACTGCTGCCTGCCAATGTGTCCTTGGGCAGTACAGCCTCTCCAAAATAGCATACCCCTGGGATTTGCAGCTCAAGTACTTGCAAGGACACTTATAAGGAAATAAGAGGTTTTTTATAGAATGCAAACTTGATGTAAATGGTACTTTGTGAATGTCATCCATTTGTTTGCAGCTGTTTGTTGTAAGCCTTTATATTTTCTCATCTTCATGGACTGTTGCCATATGGTGTGAGCCACGGGCAAAACGTTGTTGTTATAATTGTATAATTACTCTGTGCTGTAATATGAATTTTGTAGAGGTGGGGGAGGATAGAGGTAATCTGTGGGTTAATGTTCACAAGTCACGTTTGCGTGTTTTTATTTTTCACGTGTAAACCCTTGTGTTGTGTCCTGGCACGGACATTGTTTAAGCAACAGTGTTTGCAGTTCTTTAACAGAATGTAGAGTGCATTTTAGACAACTTCAACTACATTTACAACTAAGGGCAGTGTTTGCAGTTCTTTAACAGAATGTACAGTGCATTTTAGACAACATTTACAACTAAGGGTGTGTACTGTGCTGTACCAGACTCAGGCCATACAGGGTTGCAGACAAAAGGAGACATATAGTGCAGCACAACTGTTTAAAATTCAGCTGCAATACAGTTCTGGAAATCTTCTATTATGTGACGCTCTCAAAGAACATACTGCATTGGCACCGTGCCTCCAGGCTCCAGGTTTAAGAGAATGACCCTTTACAAGTCTGAGGTTTGATGAAACCAGCCAGCACACGGAGCAAAAATATCAGGCATCAAATCAGTTGGGGTGATATTAAAATATCATCAAGTCTCACGCGCATGAACTAACATTCTGCTTCAGGGCAGAGCAGAGTCAGAAGACCATTTATGTGCTGTAGAAATACACCGGTCTACTGGAGCTGAGGAGCAGTCATGTGAATTTCTAGTTTAGCAGGAAGTTCACATGAGAAGACAATGTTGCCTCATAAGTCACAAGCACAATTCACAGGAACTGTCTGGAGCCGGCACCTCATTGTTATTTTCACTCAATTGCAGCTCGACACTCGTGCCCTCGGCCAAAGCCTCGCTGTGAGATTGCAAAATGTTCTGCAGTATCACTGTAACCATTAAACGCTCAGTTAGCGCCAAACTGTCAAACTAGAAGAACTTCATCAGAGTACTATTAATTAATATGATTGTATTAAATACAAAATGTAAACGATTCCTTGTATTCTTCAGCTGTTATTGATGTCCAGATGTAGAGGGATTAATAGTTGTGAAAGGTGTAGAAAATTTGTAAAAACAATATTTGCAGGTTTTGGGATTGGTCTTTGTTTGTGAAAATCTGCAATGCAGATTCATACAGGCATTTACCAAAATTACATTCTATTGGTATAATTTTAAAAACATATATGGTAAATCCCATTTGGCACAGAGTTAACAGTAGATGCCAGAAGTGAGAAAACATTTTCACCTTCATCTTCATACTGGTTTTTGCAAAACCATTTGCTGTAAAAATATGACCGAGGTGAAGGGCTTGGACTTATTAAAACTGACTGTTGAAGATGATAAAACACACACACTGCAGAGCTGAGGTCACTTGAAGATAGCATAACTCCAGAACACTCTGCACAGATCACGCTCCTCTATACGTGGTCTTTATTACCTCCCTGATTGCACACTGGGTGGTCTGCAGAAATACTTCTACATTCATACATTTATAAACATGGCTGCGCTGAAGAACACTGTCGAACCTAGAGACAGGATGATGAGAAGAGGGCAGTGCTGCTGTTGAGCCATTACATAAGAGGACTTGATTGATGACAGCGGTTTGTCTCTCCCCCCACCATCACTCTCCTCCCTTCTCTTGATTATACAGTACCCTGGCTGATACAGGTGACTTTCTCCTCCAGCCTCTACTCTGCAGAGTCAAATCAATGTACCGCATTTTTGCACAACTCTCCATCAATGCTGTTATGACAACAACAGTAGAGGAGATTCATGTGACATCTTGCTGTAACGCATTTCCACTCGAAGCACAAGACACTACATTTTCAGAGGCTTCTGGTGTAAAAAAGAAGAAAAAAAAAAACAAAACAAAGAAGAGCTATGGTTATCTGGACTAGGCCCCTGGATGGCAGGGAAAGGTAACAGATTTATTAAAAAAAACAAAACATATATAGGCTTGTGGCAAAAGTAGGCTTAAGCCAAGTCAGGTTAATGTTACTCTGTTGTCTTTTTTGGTGTTATTTAGAGGCAGTTCAAACGGTAGGGTAGTTTGATGCAGTGAGAACAAGTGTCTACAATGCTATGCTACTTTTATTCTGCCCAGTCAATATGCTGGAGGAGGGTTAGCTTGTGGCTAATAGCTGACAAAACAACATTATCACTGCATATAACAGATTTATTTTAAATCTCTTATTTGTTTAAATGTTTTTACAAACTAGGTGAATGTTGTCCGATATTGTTGTCAGTTCATTGCTTATGGTGACATTTCGTTGTGTGCATTGGCGTGCTGTGTAACAATTATTCTACTTTTCACTTTCATTTAAAAAGGACTAAGGATAAATCATTTCAAGTCATGTAAACAGAGATAAAGAAATTGCATCTCAATTAGTTGCTAAATGTTAATACTGTGCAACAAAATACCATAATTTCTTATTTGATCTCCATTGACGTGTGTCTTTTAAAATGAGGGGAACCGGTGTTTGACTCCCAGTGATGAAGGTTCACTGACTTATTGACATTCAGAAGTGCAGAGACTTTTCTGAGGGTGAGGAGAAAGATGGAAGAGTGGATTGATTTTTCCGTGAAGTGACAAGAGGGTGGGATTTCAGATGTTCTTGAAACTCTGAAGCTGGTAGGGCTACTCCAAGTGAATGACAGACGAGAGGCGAAGAGAGAAAGTCAGAGTTTGAGAGCCACTTGTCTGCTACAATTAAATCAAAACTGAGCCACAGACCATCGTAGCCTGCAGTTAGCCAGGAGCAACTACAGTCACTCTCATAATCCCTGTCAAGTATTTTACTATTAAAGAGTTTCACACAAAATAGACACTCTTTAACTTCTTACAGTTTTTAGTATTTTATAAACTATACTTGACTTTCACTAAAATAAATAAATATTGAAACAAACTATTCACGGTTATGAAGTTGCATTTTCAGTTGTTGTCTTATTTAAAACTGGTCTCTGTATTTAACAATGATGTTTTAGAAATATTGATTTGCAGGCCAAAGTTTAAACATGCTTTTATAGCACCCCCTACAGTGGAGTACCGAGATGATTCCTGCTCTGTGTTAGCAAATGGTAGCATTTTCCTGGGTGGTTGGCTCTGTGTTCAGTTCTCTGTTGGCAAATGGTTTTCCTGGTAGCATTGATTCTGTTTTGCAGTCTTCTCTTTAGTCTGCTTGATAACAGCTTCTCTCAGTGTTACATAAGACTTTTGTCTCCACTGTGTGCCTGAGTAGAACCACAAGCACACGTCGCTAAGGTAAAATTGTCTATTATGCATAAAGCTGTGCTAAGAGGGTAAGACAGGAATATATGAGCACAAAAATGGATTTAGAGGGAGAGGAGAAATTGCAGTTGGTTTTTTTTACTGCTTAACCTTGTAAATCCTTGGGTATTACTGTGGTTTTTATCCCCAAAGCGATTACTGTACTTTAAGCCGGAATGTCATTTATTGCATATTTTAGACGCATATCAAGTATCTGAATGGGCAATTTGTTTTTGCCTTTTTGTGTAGACATTAAAATGTTTGACTGCTTAAGTGAGTTTTAATCAGACAAATGTTTAATTTCAATTAAAATACCTTCTGAATTAACATCAGGATACATACAGCGTGTATTTTAGGCGATGACGTGCAAATGAAAGCGGTTCTCCCTGTGCATTAAATTCGTCGTTGAAAGAGATGAAAGAGTGACGATAAATACTCTAATCACTCACATTATGTTGGGATTTAATCAGGCAGCCCTTATTCTTTGAAGTGCAGAGCACAACATAGTTACTCTGCTGTCTAATTGGACCACAGACACTGCATCTGGATCAATGGCAAAGACCGATGAATTGCAGCTCATGGAGACACTTGAGCATTGGAGGATGGATCCAGAGACACTGCAGCTCAGAGAGGCAGAATCAAACAAAGAGACATCTGTATGTATACACTGCACGTCTGTGCTGGCAGATGATAACGTTTTAATAGAAAATGTGTTTAAATATCCTGATTAAGGCACCCTCCACACACACACACACACACACACAGGAAGGATGTTCCCACTGAAATGTACAACCATTGTGAAGTGAGTCTTCATCAGCAGCAATCAGCATTGTTTAATCAGATTGAAAACAGACAATTAAAAGAGGCTCTAATTACAGAGAGGGGATGAGATCCTGCTCAACACAGTGTTTCTTCATTGTCTAGATCAATAGACGCAATAGATTAGAAGAATTAAGATTTCAGTGTTTCTGTAGCACACATTTATTATTCACTTCATCCTGACTGTTTTAAAATGGATGGAAGTTGTGTTTCTGTGGTAATAAGTACAAGTACACGAGATAATAAAGCCGGAGAAAGACATGGATGGAAATCTGTAAAATCCATATTGTGCTGTTGGATGTTAAAATGAGTCGGCTCTAGACGTTTCACTGCACAAGTGGCATTCAATAAAATCTCACTTAGCTTAGACAAAAGAAGCAGCAAACTAAAAAAAAGATATACCAAAAGGACACCTAAGGTGAAATAAGCTGTAATGAGCTCCGTATTTGACAAGTTGAGAGATTGTTTTATTACTTTGTGTTTGTCGTGCAGAGGCTTGTTCCAATTACGGTGCACACATCAACAGAGCAGTTAAATCAAAGTTGTTCTCCGAGGAAGATGTGCTGCTCCTCTGTTTCCTGGATCACCTTCAATGAGACAAACAGTGGGGTTTGTGTTCTTTTGTGTGTGTGTGTTTACTGCTGTTGCTTCAGTGAAGATGCACAGTTCAGGGAACAGTTTTTATGTAACAAGTAAGAAACACTGTGTTTGGAACGTGTGTATTTTTTCAATGGTGCCTAATTATAGCCAGATAAAGATTTAGTTTCAGGACAAAAGCTGAAGAAATAGATACTTTGATACTTTTATTTTACCATTATTAGTATTGTTTATCCTTGCGATCAGATGAAATGCAACAATTTAATATATGGCAATTAATAATAATACTGTTACTTAAATTTAATTGCCCCCTTAAATATATGTTAATAAATATAAATTAAATTTGTTTTAAGAAGCGCTGCAGTCTGGGACTGTGTTTCAATTAAAATTTTTCTTGAACTCCCTTCACCGTCAGACCGGAACCACGGCCACTCCTGAGTGTAAAGGTGATGTATAGGACTCTGATGCATCTTTTGTCAGTTCTGTGACATTTATTGACCCTCCCTTCTATAATTCTGTGCCTCATTGGAAGCAACTGTGCTGAAGCTAGAGAGAGTGAGCGTCCAACACGGCACAGAACAGTGGAGAAAACTGTGAATTACTGTGTGTTTATGACTAAAACTGGACTTTGGAGGTATATACAAACAAATGTTGGCTGTACCCAACATTGCTCGTCTCTGTCTAATTGGTTTACAGTGACCATGACCATTCACATCCTCCTTGACTAACAGACTTATCAATAACACCACAACCTATTGCAGCTCAATCAGACGTACTTTTTATGAATGAAATACTCTCCCATCACGTGGGGCCAAATAGTGTAGTCTGATATCAGACTCGTTTGATATTCAATGTAATATTGGCAGTAATAAAAATGTAAAAATCCTGGTACAGAATATATCAACATTATCCTACATACACGTCGTCGCCAAAGTGCACATTGTCCTTAGACCTGTGACGTCACACTATGTGATCACATTATAGCGCCACATGCCCAGCTGCTCCCTAAGCTAACGCTGCGTCTCTGCTCACACCTGTCCAATAATTCTTGTGACACATTCACACTGTGTCAGTGTGGCTTCTATTCTCAGCAGCCATTGTTTCTCCCCGTTTAGACAGGATGTTGTTGGTTCAGTCGTACGGGAAGAGAGCAGCTGGAATTTAAAGACAGAATTTGAGTGACACTTGAGATTTAGTTTCCTGTTCTGATGAGGTGAATGATGATGATGATGATGATGATGATGATGATGATATGTCAATGTTAACCTGGTGATAGTTGGAGTAGAGTACAGTCACAGGCACCAAAACGTGCTGAGATTTTCTTTTGGAGGAACTGGGATGGATTAAATGGATGAAAAAAGTGTACAGCTCAGAGGAAGAGCTTAAGTTGAACAGCTTGGAGATGAAGTTAGAGAGGCAAGGTTAAGATGATTAATGTGCTCAGGAGAGATAGTAGATATACTGGACCAGTGAGGCTGGAGATGGAGCTGCCAGGCAGAAGGAGAAGAGGAAGACCACAGAAAGGATTTATGGATGGAGTGAAGAAGGACATAAATATGGTTGGTGGAACCGTAGAGAAATCAGGGGAGATGAGATGTTGTGAGATGGAGGCCAATGAAACTCTAGAATGGAGATACCAAACCACGAGGCCATTGACCAGTACTGGGTTGTGATTAATGTAGGACCACATAAAAATACTTTTTGTTATTATTTAAGTATATTATTTAATGAATGAGGTATGCTACACTTTGCTGTGTTGTGTTGTTTGCATGCTGTGTCCTCACACACAAATTACATAAAACTGGTCCCTGGTTTTGAGATGAAATCTCAGAATCTTCAGTCTGACCGTAACAGAACTGTTCTATTCACTCTACCTTCGTCTTATCTTATTTTAATTAGTGGATGAACATTTTATTACCTAAGCTATCCAAACACATTTTATATGTCATCATTTAAATAAAACCCAGCCATTGGTTTTCTAACAATTAGAGTAAAAAACAATTTAAAAATGTATTCAGATAAAATACATGAATAAATTATATATACAACAACAAAATGAAAAGAATGTGTTGAGGTTCCTGGAATACACTGCTATACTGTGTACTGAGGTGTGTGTGTGTGAGTGTGTGTGAGTGAGAGACTATTTAAAAACGTGTCAGTGCTTTTTCTAACCCCTCACAACCTCTGTTTGAAGCTCAGCACTATGGAGCTTCAAACAAACAGCCAGCAGCAGCAGAGGAGGTGGCGGTGGGGGGGCTGAGGGGGTGAGGATTGGTGGCGGTGGCATAACGGGTGCGAGCTAAGAACAGAACTACTGGTGTGATGATTGCGTTTAATTCATTTTTACATAAGAGTTTCTCAGAGCTTTGATAGCATGAGCCAAAAAATGCTTTATCATTTAAAGAAAAAGCACGAGTCCTGATTCTTATCTAAGATCATTGAATACATCCCTGTTCAAATACCGTCCTGTGTGACATAAGACAAAGTCACGGACACTTTTACTGCTCACCTACTCGCTGCCCTTTCCCACAACCTCCCATCACCTGACCAACTGTTATATCAGTCTTCTCTCGTCTATTCATAGAAAACTGTTGACCCTCCACTTTGACTGGGTTAATATTGTGACTAAGCTCTGGCAGTTGGGGTTAATTCTACCTGGTACCTGGAACAGTATGTATGTATTAGTAGCATTGCTAAACTTTATAATGTATATATGTATGCATGTATGTATACATAAATATATATGTCTCTGCCATTTGGGTTGTAATGCACTCTTCCAGCAGAGGAACATAACTCTAAAATATTACATTGTGAAACAAAAAACACACACGCAGCCCCTCCCTCTGGAAAATCTCTGAAGTTCAGTTAAGTGCACGTCCAAGAGTGCCAGACTTGAGATTATCACCAGGGATTTAATTATTCTCGTAGCAGGGAATCACTCAGCGCTGCCCTGTGAGCCATCACATTGAGAGATGGAGTTCACGTAAAGGCATGCAGGAAAAAACCGCAGGTAGAAAATGGACTTAATGCTCTCGCCAATGACAGTCATACAAGTCATACAAAATCAACTGCTGCTCGACGTGCAGGTTGACCTTCTTCAAGTAAACACAGTAAAATACAGAAATCAGCTCATTTCACCTTAGGTTTTTGTAAGTAAAATATTGTGACAGGATTGACCTGAGAAGCAGTTTCAAATATTCATTTTTTAATGACTATTTTGTTGATTTGGTTTAGTCCTAAACATTACAGACTCACAAAAGTCACACAGCAGAGTCATTATTGAAAACAACAAGCCAAAGGTCCAATGTGATTCATACCAAACCAGCACAAACACAACAACAGTGTCTTAAGGGGATAGTGTGCCGGGTAAAACATGAACAAATGAAGTCATTAAATTATGCAAAATGATTTCTTTTTTATGTCCCAAAGGAAATACAACATGTTGTGTTTATCAGCTGTGACTGTGAAACCTTTTCTTTCCTACAGTTTTTTGCAAATGACCAGGGGGGAAAAAATCCTGTAGGTGGCAGTAATGCAAGCCAAATTGTTGTTGTTTCTTTTTAGTTTTTTTAAAGATTGTTGGATTTACATGATGTGATCAAATGTTTTGGCAGACTTTTATTGGAGCTATTGCAGCTCAGTGGAACTAGAGCTACAGTATTTTTGGACGGTTCTTTGGTGATTCAGTGTTGTTGAGTCACAGACGTCTGTTCTAAGGAGGAAGAGATCCATTTGTATTAGGCCTGCCAAAGGTAACACGATAATACATTAATGCAAATTACTTCTAACACCACAGCTTTTTCAAATGTATTTTGTTGAAATGCAGGAATTACTAGGCCTAGCCCTATACTCTAATATGCTGCAATAATGTTGACCAATGCAATACTTCTGAGGTTACTCTGAGGAATATTCTGGACGGTATTTGTCCTTTTTTTATTGTTATACAATAAAAATAAAGACATTTGCATTTGGCAAACATATTTTCAACTCCCATGTTTATGAGAAGACATTTGCATTTGGCAAACATATTTTTCAACAAGAGTACTGTAATACTATATTATGTTTAATATCCTTTCCCAGGTCCATTCAAAACATATAAAAATGATGTGAATAATTATCACATAATCCTGGGTTTGTTATGAAACACCATGTGATTGTATAGTTTAATTGACTGTCATGTCTATGAACTGCTTGAGTAATTTTGCCTAATTAAAGGTCACATATTCCTTGACACCAACCACAGGTCTGTTTGTTTACAACCTGACAGCTGAAATACAACCCCATACAGATTTTGGAAATGTGGTAGCAGTTCTGATTTGTGTAACCTTTAATGGGCTTCTATTGTTCTATTTATTGTATTTGGTTACAAACTTACTGGATATTCTGTATAGCTTGTGTACCAAATCATTTATTTAAAAACATTGGCACTTTCCATCCTCGCATTCCTACTTTTCATCAGCCAGTTAGGCAGAACATTGGTTCAGTCTGGCAGCTGGCTTCTCTCCATCTGCTGTGTGTGAGCCAGGTCACTCCCTGGCTGCACCACAGGCTCCTCAGGGAACATGGAAGGAACAGGTTTCTCTGCAGTCAGAGCACAGACCTTCTAAATCTGAGGATGTAAACAACAACCTGAGTCTGTGCCTGGACACACAACGGGGGATTTTTTTGGATGCAGACAAACAAATCAGTGCTCAGACAGTGACCCCTGCTCTGACCGGCTGCTGTCACATTCAGTCAAAATACATAAAAGTTTGTCTTCCATTCTACTGCAGAACATGGAGCATTGTCCAAACAGTGATATCATCTGAGCAGTGATAACAATGTTGTTACATAAAAAAAATGAAATACTTCTGAACAGAGGATAAATATTTCTGTCTCTGAATACATGTTTAAAATAGTCTTTGGACCTCCACCAGAATTGAAGGAGGCATCTCTGAATGTTATCTGTCTCCATCTGATCAATTGTTTGCCTGTAGTGTTGTCAAGACGGCAACCATAGGGAGAGCAAATCCTTAATTTGTGATGTCACCAGTTGCCTGGTTGTTAAGCTAAATCATTTGCGTTGGCGTTTCTGTGATCACATCTTGCTCAAGGAAACATCAGCAGATAGATTAGAGGAACCTGGGTGTCACCCAAGGATCACTTTCTTCCACCTGATCCAAAAAGTGCTTTTCACAGCAACACTGCCTCCATGCACAGAGTGAGAGAGCGAGAGAGAGAGAGAGAGAGAGGGATGAGCAATGTTTTGAAGATTTATGTGTCTTTGTGAGTGAAGTGGGCACTTACACGCTGCAGTAATTAATAGATTACAAATGGTCATTTGTCACATCAATGACACATCAATAGATTGTTATCATCACAGCGGCAGACGTAATAGCCTTTAGCTGGCCAGAGGACAACAGAGTTCTCCATCACTGCTAGAGCGAAGCAAACTGAAAGAGCCCATCGCTCTCCGTCAGGGTGTGATAAAGCAGTATCTCAGTAATTACAAACACCAAAGTCGCTGAAACTGCAGAAGGGTCCGAGCAGCACGATCAAAAAGAGCCAATAAAAATCACACGTTTGCTCTAATCTGAGAGCAACATGGCGCTCTATTAAGACACCACAGACGAAGGGTAACAAGTAACAAGTCACAGTCTCACAGTTAACTACCGCAGATCCCGGCTGTTTAAGGAGTACATCGACTCCTGCTCTGTGACATCACGGCCTGTGTTAAATGGTGTGTTAAAGCCTTAATGACACAGTAAAAGTCGATAACCAGTAACGCTGGAACACCTGTCGATGGCTTGGGGTAACACAGGAACGAAGGCTTTACGCTTCACTTCCTCACATAACATAACACATTATACTTGAATGGATGCATGAAATATTGGACATTATTCGTATCACACAGTGTCTGACACAGAGCTGCGTCTGTGTCACACTGACCTGGAGAGGCCTTTGGTGAAATGTTGTTCTGCAGCCCAAATCATTGGTGTTTTTTTTTAACCATTTCAGCACATTGTGCCAGAGCAGAGTTCTCCATCTAATCAAACCCCAGCAGCCCGTCAACAGCACAGTCATTTATCTCAGTTGGCTTTTGCTCAAGTTTCTCATCACAATCCTGGGCCCAGTTCAATTTTTCATATTTTTTCCTCCCATCTCTGTGGAACTGAAGACGTGTTGGAAATTAAACTTAGGGACTGGGACGGTGTGAGCTGTACCGTGTTACTATCATGATATAACACTCATATATTTAAGCTTCCATTGACTGTATGTAAGAACTAGACACAGACACATATACTGTCACAGTTTGATCAGGGGTCTCCAACCCACTGGGCCCCGACAGGTAGTGGAGCGTGGCTGACTTGACAACAAGCCACACGACAAAAATAAGGTTGTTTTATATGATATGTATTTTATTTGAATTAGTCTTCTAGGGTGTGGCACTTTGGCCCAGAGGCAATATCTCTGTCATTGGTGTGGAACCCCAGGGTTCACTTCCTGGGCAAGACTGAACCCTGGTTAGGGCGGTTGGTACCTTCCAGTGGACTCACCACCCGCAGGAAGGTTCAGGGGGTTGGTACGGTGCAGTGTGATTTGCCGACCCGGTAACGGATAAGCGGATGAAAATGGATGGATGGCTGGATAGTCTTCCAGGTTTTTTTATTTTGAAAAATTGCCACTTCCTCCTGGACGTCAATCTTCATGTGAGTCTGCAGTTGTTTTCTCCCATTGAATCTGCAGCACGGTGGATTGATATTGGAGTGGGGTTTTTTACACCATCTTCCTCATGATGTAATAAAATTGCCAGAAAAAAAAAATACTGCCTCAGATAACTCAGTGTTTTTAGTGCTTTTTTTCACCTTTAGTTTACAACTGGAGGCTGTGATGGAGATAGTGGTTATAACATGGTGTTATAAGACTCCGAGGTAACAACATGTTTGATTTTTATTTAGTTTTGTCTTAAGCCCGCGATAATAACAATGATAGAAGTGTACATGCAACAGACCTATAGTAACTGCAAAAGTTGACTTGTCTCCCAGGTGTTCGATATATGGCCATAAGAATGCAGCTGTAAGCAGGAGCGGCGTTCACTCTCAACACTCACAATTTACAGATTTGTCCTTCATCGTCTACGTTACAACGAACACAGGGTTTTTACTCCACTGGTGCTGCCGTTGTAGCATCATCTCCGGCACATGGAAACGGCTGCTCCTGACAGCACAGCGTGTACCAGGAGGCTGCAGAGACAAACAGCAGCTCCACCGCGCGGCTGCGCCCTGGACGCACCACGTATGGCACGGACTCTGCGCGTCCTCTCTCCTCTGGCGCTAAAACGACGTGCGCATCGGTGTAAACTTGCAGCTCGTGAACGACCTGAACCACGCGAAACACTCTGCGTGTTCGAGTCTGAAAACAACGTGTAAAGTTCACCTACCTCCTCCACGGTGAGAGGCATACAGATGCGGTACTCCTTCATCAACATAGTCCCTGCACAGCGGTGGTGGTGGTGGTGGTCTCGGTGTTGGCGGCGGTGCAGAGGGGACGGATGTCGGTGGTCTCTTAGGTTGGCAGCTTCGGAGCAAAAGATGACTGTAGAGGAGTTAATGAAGTGAAACCATTTGCTCGGTGAATCGGAGCCACAGTGACGCGCGGACGTGTACTGATTCACTCGTGCATCAGCAGCCTCCTGCAACGGCAGCGTTTGTGCGTCCTGGGTCTGGACCTGCACCAAGACCAAACCAGAGTGCGTTCTACTGTCTGAAAACCTAAACTCACTTTGAGACCAAGTCAACTGCCGTGGTTTTGACCTTTGATCAACGTCCGTACTGCGTGAAGTGTTCAGAATCAGAACAAACTCCGGAACTCGCTTTCCTCAACAACAATAAGCACAGCTTCATGTGGCTCCTTGCTGACGCTGCGTCCTGAACTAAGACCAAACGGAACCTTTCGTTGATCACCTGCTCTACGGAACTCGGCTGAAACGCGTGCACTCGACAGCTGCTCCACAAACCAATCCAACTGGTTAGAGTTGCTCTGACAGCTTCCTCTCCAGGGATGCGCAAGCTTCTCTCTTAAGTGAGCCGCGGGAGGGCAGCACTGAGTTGGAAACATAAAAGGAGGAGGGGATGGAAGAGGAGGTGTGAACTGTAAATCTTAAAAGCATTACTTAAAAGAAAGAAGCCACTGATCAGATGTGACATGTGACTGCGGCAGGATACAGATCGCTGCACACACCACCACAGCTTCAGTGTGAACATGTGCAAAAGATACAGCCTGGTGTTGAATTATGTGAACAAAAGAGATACAGATCGCTGCACACACCACCACATTGGTTAGAAACGGAAAAAGTCAGTTTCGAACCATTTTTTGTGGACGTGACGCTTCAGTGTGAATATGTGCAAAAGATACAGCCTGGTGTTGAATTATGTGAACAAAAGATCCTGCATTCTTAACTTACTTAAAAAAATGGAAATTATGTTACTGAGTCAAATCACTAATCATGATATGCATGACAAGCAGTAATGGCCTTTGTTGCTTTGATGTAGACCTTTTTTCAGGTCATAATAGCTACAGTATGTAAATTAACAAACCGCAGAACAGCAACTTCTTTGGGTGACATAATGGTCACCCAGCTCTGATGGAGTGTTGCTGATGGTGGTTGAAAATGTCCTACAGTATGTAAACCTGACGTGTGCTCACTGACAGATAATTTCCCTGTGGATTAAACATGTGCTTACCTGCTCCATCTAGTGGCACTGTTCCTTTAAAAGTGTGAACAGTTCGGAGAGAACTGGCAGTCACATGACCAGAAGAGTTAGTGAAGGCTGGAACAGTTGGACCCAGGAGGTATCTGTTTGTGTGAGGCTGCTTAGCTCCAGGGAAATAAAAAAGAGCTCGAGCCTAATCAGGTGACCTGCTGTGGTGACCCCCGGATTCATGAGGACTCTGCTGGAGCTGACCGTGGTGCTGAAATGTAGATCCAACCCAAACAGGGGTTTTGTCTAAAGTTACAACATAACATAATTTTAGAATAGGTCAATTATTCTTTATGTGTGACATTTACACACAAAATAAAAATTTACAACAAGCAACAAAACGAGCCGTAAATGAAACTCGTGAATTTTCTCGTCTGTCCGTGTTGTAGTCGTCGTTCCATTTATGAGTTGTCATTAAAGTTTAATACTGAGTGCTTTGGTTTTAGGGCAGATGTAGAGCATACATTTCTTCTTGTAGTACTATCCCCATGCAGCAGATGCCACTAGAGTTCTTCACATAACCACGCAGAGTTGTAGCCCTAATATCTTGCTTGAGTGACATCACACATCACCGGAAAGTTAGTACTATTTTTACCACAAAACAGGAACATAGGTTATTAACTAGATAACAGAGTAAACCAGTCCGAATCTGAATTTAAATATGAATCTGAATTGTTTAAAGACTTTCAGCAGACTTATCATCATTACATTTTCATTTATATATATATTTTCAAGATGTCATTTTTCTCTATGTCCACAACATTACCGTTTATGTTTTCAGATATACAAAGGTCCCTTTTTTGAACTGGAGAGGGCGCAATGCACCTCGTTATATTGTCGTAAATAGAGCTGGGAGACTCGAGCGCACAGACTCGAGAAGAATACACAAATGTCCAACATCTTATTTTTTTTTTTTCCAGGGAAGCCAAACTATACATAAAAAACATGTCACTTCACTTTAGAATTCTACTGACTTAAAATGTAGAGAAAGAATGAATAGAAAGCGTGTGACACAGTGAGATAAACATTGATGCATCAATACCCTGGCTCTTTTAGAGACAGTTTTATACTTGTGTATAATTTAGTTATAGTCTTGGTTATTACCCTGTGCATTACTGCGTACCTTGATGAGTCTCAGAGTTACATTCATTTATTGTCTTGTGAAATGAGAGTTGACTAAATGCATCAGTTTGTGTTAAATAAGTTGTTAGCTGCAGAAGGGTATTAATCCCTGCAGTGATTATCCAATGGAAGTCTTTTACATTATTGCTCAGTTAAATCATTTGGGGGAGGGGGTGGTCCCTTTGCATATGTACTTACAAACACACACACACACACACGGACCAAAATTTGTTTATTCCAGCTGGTACCATTGTGGAGACAGATGAGAAACGGTTGCTAAGAAACCCACCTCGCCTCTTGCTTTTCAACACCATTAGCCGGCCTCTACTGTCAGTTTTGTAACTCTCAGCTCAGTCAGTCCACAGTTCGTGTTGGCAGAGGGGTGTTGTACTCACCCCGAAGTTTAAGCCTCTGAGGAAGGAAGAAATAATGTGCATCTGATGTCAGGTCTGAGTTGACATTTATCTGGGAGTCATGGAGAAACTAGTGAAGCATTAGTTTCATTCATTCATTATTTTCAGAGTCACTGAGGAGTGGGAGGGGCAGGGATGAGCTGGAGGCTAGCCCAGAAATCATTGGACTTGGTGACAGTGCCAGCCTCTCACATGGTCATGTATACAGTAGAGACAAACCACCATTCACACACACATTCATACCTATGGTGAAGTTAGAGGGTCCAGTTGGCCTAGTGCAGTATGTTTTTGGACTGTAGGAGAAACCAGAATACCTTATTTTGCTTTTAAGGCCAGAGAAAAAAAACAACTCCTCAAAATATCATTACAAGTGCTTCACAACATGAACTGGTCCCTACTGACACAGTTTCAGCTGTTTTTACATTTGAACAAATCTCGAGAAAAACCCAGCACAACCTGTGTCTTTTTACTCCAGTCTGATTATTATGATCAGCAGCATGTGGACAGCAGTATTCAAACCGGTCATGTTTTTGTAGAAAGGCTTGATCACTAACCACTCTTCCACCACGTGGCCCCATGAAACATAGTTAAACGTATTTAAATCAGCTGTGTATTTTACTCTAGTTAAAAATCCACTGTGGGGAATGTTGGAATTTATTTGTTTTCTAGTTTTATTGGAAAAAAAAGACTTTTAAAAAATATAGAAAACTTGGATCCACCTTGTGTAAGTAAAATCCACCTTATTAAGTGTAAATGGTTCTTCCCAGAATCGGCCCCTTCTTCAGAGGCCACGGTGCTGGACGTTGAATAACCGCAGTTTCTCACTGTGTGTTGTCAAAGGCACTTACATTATCAGCAGATACATTATCCACTGTAGTGAGATTATAGTTGAGTCATCATCTGTTTATGCTGCAACACTCTACGTGGAGTTTCACTTACAACATCATTTATTTGTCTGCATTTACAGCAGTGAGGGGAGAAGGTGATGTCATGGAGGGTACTGCTCTCAACTGTCTGTGTGTTTCAATACTATTGTTGTGGGGACAGTTTGTCCTTTTGGTGACATTGTGCAGGTCCCTCCTGAGTGAGAGGTTATTTGGAGCATTTAGAGGCAGGGCTAAAGATTAAGATTACACATATGCTAACCATAGTCTAATGGTCGATTCCCAGAGGAACTGCATATCTCTAATGGCGCCTCCTGTGGCGGCCTGTGTTGATTGCAGTGACTCACATTGTAAAGTTCCCCATTGTGCAATAACAAAGGGACTCAATTATTATTATGTGTGTATGTTATCATGACTACTGCTCATCAACATGGGCTGTGAGAACAAGTGAGCGCTGACAGACGGCATTAATGGTGACTTTGACAGCAGTTTGGTGACAAAACAGCTCTGAGGTTTTTTATTGTACCAGGTGAGGTGACAAAGTTGGTCAGGAGATAAATTGCTCTCTCTCTCTCTGTCTGTCTGTTTCTCTCTCTCCTTCTGTCTGTCTGCCTGTTTCTCTGGAGCTGTTAAAACATCACTTCTCACAGTGTCACATGAGTCCGTGGTGGATAAATAGTGTCTGTCACCAGACACAGGAGCAGACAAAAATGAAGACATTTTTGTTGTAACAAGACTTGTACAGTTGAAGACTGGAGTCACATTTATACACAAGTCCTAGCAGAAACAAGACCTGATTTCCCAGACAGCCCTGGGTCAGTCTATTCTGGTTTAAACGGTGGGACAGAACACATGTCCAGCAGATGGTGCAGCAGAAATTTAGCCTGCCGAGCCAGAACATTCCGGTGTTTTGCTTAATTCTATGCAGTAACGTAAATATTCATTCATACGTTCATTAATCTATTGTAGGGGTGTCCACACTTTTTTGGTTCGGGAGCTACCTACCTTGAAAATGATAAATATATATTTACTCATATAGGCTGAACATATTTTATAAATACATTAGATGTTGGGATACTGATTAAATGCTCTATGACACAATCAGATACGATTCTTACACTATATGGTCACTACTACACAAATACTGTAGAATTATATATATGTATTTATAAATGTATTGCAATCTACTGGTAGATCTGATCTACTTATTGTAGATCTATAGCTTAATCCTTTTCATTTTGATGGAGGAAGCTGGAGCCTTTCCTAGAAGCCATTGGATGAACGAAGGCTGCACCATTTGACAACTGACAAACAGAGGGCCACCAAAAGGCACAAAAAAAACTGTTTACTCTCACATTCATAGCGTTTAAATAGATTTCCGTGGAGAAACATTATCCCAGTCCACTTGAGGTTTGTTTGTACATTTGTAATGTAATCTTTTAGGTGTTGTAATGACTAGTACTGAGCCATTTTAGCAGTTTTGTACTGTATAGAATCTTCACATAACTTTTTGTTAAATAGAAATAGAAATACCTTTTGTGAAATATGATTTTCTCATATTTTTGTATAATTTGGGACATTTTATTTAAGTTATTTAAAAAAACTTTAGTTAAAAAGTACATTTTACAAAATTGATAATGTTCATAATTTCAGTTTTAAACATTTGTAACCAGACAAAAACAAAACAACCCCAAAACACTCATTACTATTGAAAGCCAACCCACGCGTTGAAAGCCGATCCCAGAGCATCAGCAGTGTCATGAACATCACTTTCAAATGCTGATCATTTAGTGAACAAACATGAGGAGATTTCTTCAACATGTTTCTCCTAAATGCCACTGTTGTGTGGCTACATCTGCACTCGTCCTCATCAATCATGCAGATGCAACCTTTTAGAGCGGTGATTGACGCATTGATGTCAGGACTGTTACCATGGATACACTACTGACATCCAATCCATTTCTCAGCTTTCATCCTTGCTAGTCTAAAACCCAAACACAAGGTTGTGGTGTTGGTAGTGACGGTGCCTCAGCACCAGCATCACCATTAACAGAACATGTAGCAATCCTACAAATGAGCTGCTTAAAGTGTCTTTTTCTGCAGGTGAAATCAGGCCTCCAATTTCCAAATCGTGAGAGGGTCTGACAGCCAGGCAGGTGTCATGCACATTTCATTTAGACCAGAAGATTGTCTGCTGAATAATGTATAATGAAATCTGAACTTATGGCCAGCTGAGAGATATTGCTGAGGTGGAAGCACATCTTTTCTCATCTTTGGGCTCAGGTTGCATTTCTTCTCGCAGATTAAGCGACGACTGCTCATTATAGCAGCCACGGTGTGCAATGACTGGAGAATGTGTGCATGGTGTTTGTTTCCTGTGCACGTGGCACGTTTTGCACGTGCACGTGCTCTTTCCAGACCTGCAGCTTTGTACAGATGTGTTGTTTTTGCCTCGTCACAGCGGCCGCCATGTGTTTCAGGCTTGCTGATTATCCCACAGCTCCGCTGACTCCATGTCACTATGGAGACACTGGTTGCTATACGTCAGCCAATCAGGACAGAGCAGGAAGATGTTCAAAAAATACCAGTTTAAAGATTCTCTGTGTTGTCTGATGCTCACTCAGGAGTCAGTCTGTGGAGAAGTGGCTCAAAGCGGCAGGGTCAGAAATTATGAAAGGAGGAGGGGCAAACTGTCCTTGACATCATAACATACACCCCATCATATTCTTATATGGGGAGGGGCGTTTTTCACCTGAAGTAAATGTGGGTTGTTGTTTTTTTTGTAGTATAAATAGTAAATGAAATGAAGTGTAAATACATTTGTTTTAAGGTAGTACAAAAAATACTGTACTGAAATGATAAACATTTACCAAAGGTTAGTTAAAAGTTTTTATAAAAAAAATAAAACAGCTCATGTTTAGTGCTACTAGGAAATGTAGCTAGAAAGTTATCCAAAATGTTGCTAAAAATAACAAAAATATATCAAAAAATAATCTCTGAAACCTTCGAAGACAAATTAATTTTCTTCTCGTGTCCAAGCACAGATTTGTGTGTAGAAATAGAAGTGAGTGGCACAGACAACACAATCTGCTCGTTGCCATTAAATGTGGAAGAAACTGCTGGAAAGTTTCTGTGTCTAAAAGTCTTAATGGTCCAGTAAATAAGCAGTGACTGTAAGTTCACCTCCAAGTTGAAGTTCAACAGAAGGTCACCTTTGTCTTGTCTCTCTTAGTTGAACCAAGCTTCATCCGTGTTGGTCAAGTGAACTCGGACCAGAAGGACAGGAGAGGGTTAGAATTTGGTTGGCATTTAATTGAATGCTAATAAAATTTAATGGTCCGTTCTACTGAGTCGTGCACCTTTAATTAGCAGAGTGACCGAGTTTCAACCTTCAACACACACACACAATAAAAAAAATAAAAGGTATCATTTTTAGTGATTCATAAGAAGAATGGGGTTTAATTGCACAAGAGACAGAGGTGATAATTGGTGCTGTAACACACACACACACACACACACATACTTACACGCCCTGTGCAGTGGGAACAAAGACACACCTGTTCACTGACTACTGTTTCTAACAGCAGTTTCTACACCAAAGTACACACAGAATAATCCACAAATTCATGCAGGGAATAATTAATGTATGTTAAAATATAGAAATCATGGACAAACACGTCTGTCCTAATGTCCTAATCCAGTCAATAGACAAAGAGTCACATTTTAGTCAACACACAGTGAGAACAACCCCTCACAGATGTGCAGTAAGTCTGAATCAGTGACATGTCTGAACTTTAAAGCTCTGACGCACACACTGAATACAAATCAAATTATAGTATAAATAAAACCGGTTCTGAAACAGAGGCTCTCATTGGTGGGTGGACGTCAGATCTTGCTAACGCCAGTTGACTGACGACTGAGGCGGCAAAAATCCCATTCAAGCTATTTGTTTTCGGTCAGACACCGTACAGCTAACAGGGCTTGTCAACCCTGAAACAGTTATCGGTGTTACGGAGGAAATTTTCTTTAGTCAAGGGTGTCCAGCCTGTAGGACGGCTGACGGACGTGAGAGCAGCGTGAAAAGCTTGATTAGTGCAAAGTGCTCTGCCCTTCCGGTCGTGTTTAAGGACCACTCATTCCTCTGGCCGACAAAGCAGGAATTTCTCCCTCTTTGTTTCTGCCCCTTTCTTCCAGTCTCCATGGCGACTAAGAAATTCACATCGGAGAAACGAGTTTACATTCTGTATAACAAGAAAAATTAAAATCAAAGTCGAGAAAACTTCAGCTGTACTTAGACTATCGCCTCCTACGTTTCCCATGGGTGACTCACAGACCGGCATGATGGAGATGACAGTTTTAGCATAACAGTGAGGAAAACAGAAGCTCTATCGGCGTACTCGGAAGAACCCGTCCAATCAGAGTCCAGGTTGCTATCTAGCTCACCAACATACAGTCCTAGTGATTAAATTTGATGTGACACTGGTTTTGCCCAGCTTAGTAGTTTTATCTTAGCATAATGTCAGACATTTCTGATGTCGTTTTCATCTAAAACAGAACAAAAATAGACTTTTAAAAAAGAGGTGAAAAGCGCGTGACAATAAAAGAAGAAAAGAATATTAAAGACAAACAAAACATGGAGAAGTGGAAACACATTACTGCTGTTTACTAAGAGCCGGGCGAACGGCTCACCCTGAAATGAGTGTGTGTTGTTTTTGTCAGAGTGAGTCCTGTTCATTTCTTCTTCTCCTGTCTCTGTCTTTTCTTACATAACAGAAACAAACCATAATGACTTACCCAAATCTATTTTCTACACAAAGACTGGACAAAATACCGCCTCCACCCTCATCATTCTGAGCAATTATTTCCTGTGTGTGTGTGTGTGTGAGAGAGAGAGAGAGAGAGGGGAAGGGAGACAGAGAAACCTTTTATCCTCTCCAGTCATTACTCATCAGACTTACATTAATAATGTCAGTAATTCACAAAAATAGTGAGTGAGTGACTGAAGGAGAACAGGAGAGAGAGAAAGGAAGAAAAGAGTCATGTATTAAACTCGAATCACTAACTTTTTTTCGCGTGGGCAACAGTTTTATTGTACAGTGGGGAAAAAATCACAATACAGTTTTTAACTTTAATAAACTTCTTTTCTTTTTGCTTTTTACTTCCTCATCCTCCTGCTTTTTCCCCTGCCATTACACCATACTTCCACATGTTCTCCTTCACCTCCTCCAAGTATCTTCTCACACGTCTTCTTTTTCTATCTCTGCCTTCCCCTGTCTGATCATTCCAATTTCTCTCCCCAAACATTCTGTTTAAACTGTTTAACCTCAGTTCTTCCTCTGATTTGTTCATTTCTGATCCTGCCAATTCATCCTAACCTTGCTCCGTGCACCATTCTGTACCTTGTACGTTTGACCTTCAGTATATGAACTCATCCATCGTCACCCCAAATACATCACCTCCAATATCTCCAGAGGAGACTTCTGTCTCGTCTGTTTTCTCTCCCTCTCTCCCTGAATTGACCAGACCAGCTCTTTCTCTCCACTTCTAAACACCATACACATGTTGTTTCGTCAAACACTCCAAAACACAGGAGGAGCTTGACCTCCCGACCCTGCACCCGTGCCTCCGGTCTGCCTGCGGGCTAGAGAGCAGCGTACAGCGGACAGATAAAACACGAGTTTTCACGTTGCACTCTCTCACAGGTTAGATGGTCTTATTACAGGTCTATCTCCTCTCCACAGTCACCACCGATCCAAGTCATTAGACAGCAGAGTGGCTGCTTGGAAGAGCAGTGGAGTGGAACGATAGTGGAAGGAGAGAATAGAGGGGTAGAGAAGAGGGGAAAAAACAGATAAAAGAAGGTGGAGATGAAGCAGTGGCTCAGAGTCGCAGCCTGCACAGGAGAGAAACAATGAGGAACTGGTGAAAATAATAGAATGGATCAGAAGGAGAGAAGATTTAAGGTTCAATTCTGAAGAGGCAAATGTAAAGAAGAGACACGGCTGTGACGCAGTCAAACCTGAAGTCACCAACACTTCCCATATGTTAGGACTGTGGGGACAAATGAATCAGTTGGACCTCCTTACTTTGTCCTTACAGAGAGACCTTTGACCTCACTGCAGATTAACACATTTGATGAAATAAAGAAATGTTGATCCTGCAGTGCTGATAAAGACAACAAAAAAAACATGACTGTGTGTTATTTAAAAAAAAACTGTCATGGCTTTGTTTATTTATCTTTATTTGTCAAGAAAAAAGATAAATAATATTTGAATTTTAGTCCAATTAATCAAATGTGGATTAATCATGATTTATGATAATGAGATAAATCAACTTTCCTAAAAATATGAAACAAAAACAGGGTTTTTTATCCATTATATTGCTGGAACAGAGAGACAAACAGATGGTAGATGTATGTGGTTTCATTTGTGAATAACAAATGATAAAATTATAAATATGAAAAAATGTAAAACCCAAATCTGGCTTTATTGAGTTGGTGGATTGTAGTCAGAACCATGTGTCTTGGTGAGTAAAAAAACACACAGTCAGATATTAGTACAAATAATGTTCTATTATTTCAACATCCTTTTTTGAAAGTCAGACTTTTCCAGGGAATGACGTGTAATGTGACCTTTAAGTCTTAGCCTGGAAGAAAAGTGGTAATGTGTTTGAAGATTTATTTTCCCTCAATAATTGTTGTAGTAACATGACCTGAAGTCACTTTACAGGATTCAAAGGCAGAGATTTGTGGATGCCTTGTTTCCAAATGTCACAGCCATAATTACATAGTATTGCATTCAAACAACAAAATAATAGAAAATCACACAACACCTGCAAAGTAGCTTCAAGAAGTAATGAATAATCTCCGTCATTCAGACCGATCGTGTGTGCAATATTGTTGTTGTTGTTGATGTTGTTTTTCCGGCGTCTTGCCTCTGAGCCTGTGAAGTGAGGAAATGAGAAGAGTGTGAGGGCAGAGCAGCAGTGAGCCGAGCATTTGTTACATAAGAAAACCACCTCAGCATTGTTTCATTGACCTTTTCAACAAGCAAAACAATTAGAAATCTTACAGGATGCAGCTTTTTTTTTTTGTCGCTTTGTCCATCCAGCACTTTGGAAATTGTTTACAATGACAGGGATCAAATACAGAGACAGAGCCACGTTTCACTGTTTGTTCTGCTCGCGCTGATCTCATCCCTGTAGGGTTTAAGGTCTGATGAGCGGCTGTGAGAACTTTGTGCATCCATTACATCCACTTCTGAATACATCTGACCCGCGGTGTGAAAGGTCTGCACAGCTTTTCCAATATATTTGTCACTTACTGAAACACATTTTCTGGTTGAGAGGTTCTGCGACCGCAGTGACTCGAAATGAAGAAGCAGTAACACAGCAGGCCATTGTTGCCTCTACATTAAAACACAGAATGGGCAACAAAAACTATTTGTAATATTTGTTCTTCTACATACAGTGCTAGGTTATTTATGAAGGGATGTGGCAGGAAGCAGGGATGATTATTGATACCAATTATCTATTCAATTCTTCACTGATTCTCCGATGAATTCTCACTGGGTTTGGACACTACTCCCCAACCTTGCTCCTACTTTCATGTTCCCAGTTCCTTTAACTACATGCACAGTTTGAATCACTTGCCTTCTTATTACATCAAACTTTTTTTTCTCCCACTGATTTAAAAAATCTTTTTGACTCAAATTTTCCACAAAAACAGCTTCTGACCACACTTGTCCAAACAGCTGACGGTCAAACATGATTCAACTGGTTTATGCAAGTTCTCCGCTGATGGTGTTGCTGCACATTGTAAAAAATAAATGGCCAGGGTCCATCAGCCTCACATCATCATACAGTATTTCAGTTTGTCTATAGTTTGTCTTGATCTGTGAAGGTGGGGGCAGCCCAGAAGTATCTCTCCAATACTGATGCAAACGAGTACATATACTGTATGTGCCTTAGGTTTTATTTTTATTTTTGTTTTTATTCTGTTGGAAAATTATCTTGAGAATATTACAGGAACTTAGATATACTGAAGCATCAGTAAAATTGTGTTTATTAAATTTCATTTTCATTTTCAAGATTTACCTAAATGGATTACAATCTCAATCAGACTCACATTACTGAAGGCTGCAAATTCACTCTTTATAAAGCACACAGTCATTAGTTAGAAAAACCCTCACTACACTGACTTTGGTTTGTCTTCAATTTCCTCAGATAAAAACCTGTCCAATGAAAGAAAATAATATTTTTGTGACTACAGTTGGGAAACAACCCCAGAAATGTTATCGTCACCAGGACCCAGGAGGTAGATGTAATATTTCCTCTGTGAAAGAGGTTCATTTAGAAACTTTAATTTCACCATCACTGCAACAGCTCAGTGACTCCAGGGCCACAGCCACTCTCTGAGAAGGAACACATAAGACCTAGACCAATGTGTAGCTAACAATGATACAACCTGTGTGTAGCCGGCACTGAGGAAATAGAATAAATTCTGCTGTCAGGTAAAATGTGATTTTTGTGTATTTTTTTTATTGATTGTAGAGAACAGTAAAGGTCGTCCATGTATTAAATATATTTAAAAAGCCACAGAATGAGCCTTTCTTCCCAAAGCAACACAATACTGAAGTCATAATGTACATTTGTCTCCACGAAAAGAAACCCTTTAGCAGTTCAAGGTTCTGTCTCACATTTATATGCAATATTGAAAATGATCAGTATCATTTCTCTTGTTAGCATTCAGATGCAGGTGAGCTCTCAAATAAAAATCACCCCCGAAGAAAAGCAAAATATTTAGGTAGCTGCGTTGCAAAAAACAAAAAGCCTCCGTACAATTCTATGAGAAGAACACACTTTTTAAACCTCTTATATAAGTTCAGAGAGAGTCATAGTCAAACCATAACATTAAGATTAAACCGACTGTTGTTCTAGATCAGATCAACTTTTCTGTGTTTTTATAGTCATTTTTACATTTTATTTATTAAACTTCTTGTAAAAACCAGCTTGATTATTGAAACAGACGCTCACTCTATTCTATTACAGCCTGTTTGAAATAGATTATCTAAAAGAAAAACAAAACAACATCAACAAAAGACCATTCATTTATGTCTATGTGTTTAACAAATAATAAAAGGAAAGTCATAATAACCATATCTAGACAAAGAGTAATTACTGTTACATTTTTTTTCATGTATGTTTTGTATATGTCTGGTGATTTAGGGCTTGATTATCATATTATTATTCAAATAAAGATATTGTTGATAATTATTCAGGACTAGAATTTATTTTCTTTTTCATTCTTCGCCTCAAGCCATCAAACAGCAGGGAAAAGAGAGATTGAATGTTTTGAACAAATTGGGGGAATAACTATGTATGAAACAACACTGTTTTCCTAATGCGTTCAAACCATGTATTACAGCATAATAACTGTGTTTTTATCACCACCTGCTGGGAAGTCGTATGCTCTGTTTTCAGAGTTCTTTTTGTTTTGTTTGACCATATCCTTAAAATGAACCTGGTGCCTTTAGAATTTATGTTGTAATTATTATGATTTTAAAAGGGTGACATATGGAAGATAAGATTTAAATGTAACTTTCCTTAAACCAATGCTAGGTCATAATAGGAAAAATATACCAGCCTGAACAAAGCCATTGTTCTCTGAGAGGTTGGAAATGGAGAGACAACAGGTTGATCACATGTTTTTTTCTATCACTCTACAATAACTGTGCTGTTGCTAATCTAAGGTCTCTGGCTCTGCATCCATGCAGGTCTCCCAGGGATTACGCGGCATGTGCGGCATAGAGATTAGAAGCAGGACGGCTCCACTGAGGATGAGGATGGTGAAGGAGGCACAGGCACAGGTAAAGGACCAGGAGTAATAGTATTCAATCCAGATGGTCTCGTCGCTGTCGATCATACGTCGGACAGACTGGCGCATCACCTCCACAGAGATGAAGATGCAGAGACCTGTGGGGAGGAGGTTGTTAGAGGCTGGGTTGTCAAAGTTGTTTTCTTATTAACAGCTATACACGAGTCGACAGCAACCTTAGAGGTCCACAAAGGTACAGCGGGGGGTTGAGAAGGTTTTAGTTGTTTAAACATGTTTTTTTATACTGGTGTTTAGAATAAAAACATAGATATTTGAAAAAATAATAATTTCATAAATAACCTGGTACATTGACATTTATGTACAGTAAAACACTCAAACTCTCTACATCAGTTTGAGTATTCCTGGGCTTAAGAAAATGTAGAGACCCCTGCCCTACAGAACAACAAATGACTTCATGTTGAATTTATTCATTCATTTTCAAATGAATAATAATGACTATTAATCTATCAGTTAAGTTTCTGTGTGGACTGTAGTCAATCTCAGCAATTATCAGTGAAAGGTGAGGTTAAACCCTCGACCCCCCCCCCACACACACACACACACACACCCACTCACACACGGGGAGAAGAGAAAAACCCCATACTAAAGAGATGGAACCAGTGAAGTGTTGAATGTTGAAGTCTCTGAATCATAAATATTCAACAAGCAGGGAGTTTGTGGTGATGATGGTAACACTCACCCACTGGACTGGAACACAAACAACGTGAGCACAAATCAAATTCAGTAGCATAGTCCACATTTATGACCTGCAAAGGCAAAGAACATCCCAGCGGGCCGCAGCAGGTAGTCACGACCCTTCCCGAAAGAGAAGATGACACAGAGGGTGCCGAGGATCATGAAGAAGAGGCTGAATATGGCGATGGCTGCCGCTGAGATATTGTACTCTGAGGACAGAGAGAGAGTAAGGGAGAGTGAGAGGAAACAATAAGGCAGAAGGAAGTAGTGATGAATGGAGTGATAGTGGTAATAAGTGAAGAGAGTAGGTCGGAACAGAAGGGGAGGTTGCGGTATCGCTTACATAATTATTGTTTCAATATTGCACTCAGGCGAGTTATGACACAGATAATTAGCCTTTAAATTAGCTTCACTTGAAAAACAAAAGTCGTTTATTCAATGATGTCATATGCATCACGGATAAGACGCCGCAGGCTTTTAATAAGATAATTAGAACAACTCCTACTACTTCCATCCCACTTTTCATCTTGTGATGAGTATTTGTCAGATAAAGATCATCTCCTCTTTCTATCTCCTGTGACAGTCCAACTGTTATGGAAATGATCCCAGAGCAGCTGTTTTCAGTTCTAGCACCTTCCCTGACTCCGGTAGAACATGTGTAAAATCACCTTGAGCTGAGCCTCCTCCACCAAAGCTCTGATTATATGTGTATGTTATATATATATATGTATTTTTAATAGATTTATTATTCTTTAGTGCGATTTTGGTGGTGATTTTTATGAAAAAGATCTCAGACTTGGTTCTGGATTATGGGATAAAAATTGATATCTAAAGAGAAATGTAGTGGCAATCGATGCTTTAATCAACAGGCAGCAGAATAGTGGGAGGCTGCAACAGAGGAAATACAGCCATAATTACATTGGTTCACTACCTGCAGGAACAGAGAGGCTGTTTCCTGAAATCGTGTTTACTTTTAAAAAGCGGCGTTATGATGTCTGAGCTGAAATCTTTGAGAAATTTACCCCACACGTTGCCTTTCAAATCTTTTTTTTTTTCCAGACAGATGGTTCGGCCTTGAAAAACAAGATTTTTTTTCCCTAACATGTAATTTTGGTGCAGCTTCAGAAAAAAAATAACTCCCACCTTTCTGGGTCTTGACTTCAAAAACCTCAGCTTCCTCCCCAGACGTAAAGTGTTTGAAGTAGGAACAGTTTTTCACTGCAAAGTAAAAAGAGGTGAGAGATCAGGGGGGAAGTGGCAGAGGAGGTGAGACAGAGAGAGAGACGGAGATGAAACATGACTCAGGTTACAGCTGTATTACCCAGCAGTGTTAGGACTGTATTGTGTGGCTCATGGTGAAGCTCAGGGTTGGTGTGTTGGTGTGCGTGAGCTCCTAACACTTACCTCACACCCAGTGAGTCTTTGGTGTAATATGTATGTTAAAAATACAATGACAACAAAAACAACAATTTAAATAAAATGCTTGAAAATCCAATTTAGATTAGATTGGATTAGATTAGATACTAAATCCAGCAACAAAGTAAGGAGAAAACATTAAAAGACAGAATTAAACACCATCAAAATAATTGCAATTCACTGCATAACAAATATATACATATTCATACAAATATATACATATATAGATGTATATGTAATGTAAACACTTAACAAATAAAAAACTATTTCATTTACTATATATTTTCTTGCAGTACACATGTATTTGTATACCAGTCTTCTCTGATATATCTTAGCTTTATCAAAATAGTATTGAGACCCACTGTAGAGAACAAAGAAAACATTTTGTTTTATGTTTTATAAAGGCATAAATAAACATATTTTTTTTGTTTTTCTCAAAAATTTAGATTGCAACCCGCACACATTTCCTCTGACTGTTTTATCAGGTCCACTATTGTTTACTACAACTACTGAGGCCCACCGTCAAAATACGTTTCTTCACCTCCGATACTCCTCCATCCTCCACACTGGCTTATGCTGCACTACTGCAGGAATAATAATGAATTCAGCAACACTTTTTTTTCACTCAGACTTTAAACCTTTGACTACAATCTACAATACAGCCTTCTTATGCACAGTGGGGAAGAGGGGGGAGGGGAGGGCAAAGGATCCTGGCTGCCATCATTACCTACACATTCGTCAGTCTGTCTGTTGTTTCTAACAAAGGGATGAAGGGATGGAGAGGACATAAAGGCCAAGTGAGTGTCCCCTCGTTCCTCCACTCGCCATCCTTTCTCACTGAGATTAAACCCATAAAGCAGACAGGTGCTGTGCTTTCTGTCCACACAGAGACGGACTGTGTGCTCTGTGTGTGTGTGTGTGTGTCAGTAGACACAGGAGTTGTTTGTTACCCTGGATGAGAAAGAATCACTAAAGACGTAACCTAGCAACAGGCTGCTGCAGGTCCTGGCTAGCACTGTCTATTTACTCATGTGAAGCCATATCAGAGGCAGCGCTGCATGCATACGTGTTCATACGTACAGGGCTACGTGTGCGTGTAAGGCATATTATTATGGGATATCGTGTGCTGTATGAGACTACCAGCGGGCCAGAGTGGAGGCTGGGTCACCGTGCGGTTTGTATCTGCAGTGTTATTCAGGCCTGGGTCCTGCTCTCTGTGTCCAGCGGTCCATGAAGCTCCAGAGGCTAATTAGTCATGTTAAAATAGTTTTAAATTGAAACTATTTTGATATGTAAGAAAAATAATCATGGGGAGCATGATTATTTTTCTTACATATCAAAATAGTTTCAATTTAAAGAGCCTAAAAGAAAAACTAGAATTTTAGTTTTTTTGGCTTTTACACACTTTTTAAAAGAAATAGTTGTTCAGTTTTGTACAGCAGATGAAAGGTGTTATGTTCATTGATGTCAGCGATAATCAGAACTGATTTATTTAGTGGTCCTGTCAAGTTAAAGCATCTGTGCTCATTATTTCTGCTTTAAATACAGTCAAAGGGAAAAGAATGTTTTTAGAAATGTATTAAAAGGGTTTTTTTTGTTTTAAATACAGGGCTCAAAATTATAAATTTTGACAATTAACATTTTCTGGAATGCTGCAAAACACACTGACCACATTTCACTCACATTTTCACAGCAAAGGACTCAAAGTGCATCTGTAAACTAATGCAGCGTGTTATTATAATTCTGGATGGTGGACGTTGAGGACGGAGGAGAACATCTTGGTGCATGTTATTGACCTTGCAGTCTGGTTAATGGGCAGATTTAGTTCACGGGGGAGTTTGATTAGACGGAAGTATCGCCTGTCATTTTAGTTTCACCTCTCTCCATTAGGCCCTGATACCACCTCCTCCTCTGTCGTACATGTGGCTTCTCCTCGACACCTCTCCTCTTCACCGGTCATAGAACCTGTCATTTCAACGTCTCCTTTTATTCTCCTCTCACCTCTGTGACTTTTTTTCTCCCTCTTTTTCTCTCTCATCGTCTTGTGACTCTCCTCACAGCTCTCCCCTCTTTTCATTCATTTTTAAAAGTTTACGGTTGAAGGCGATCAGCTTGCCGGTGACATATTGCGTCTTTACGCATTATGACAGCTGTTTGTCATTTGGAGAAATACACCATTGTGTAAAAGGGCATGGAAAAGGGTGAAGATAAATAGGGGTGCTGTTCTCTTTCAAGCCTGGCAGAATGGCCTTCTAATTATGGGTCAATGTGAAGACGATGAGTGGTGTTATTTGGAAGGCTGCTCCGCCAGGAGACTTAATAACTGGGACACTACTCTACAGAAAAGTCCTTTGGTGGCTCCAGGGATCCTCCATGTGTGTGTGTGTGTGTGTGTGTGAGTGTGACCTTCATGATGAAATTCAAATCACCACAGTTGTATGTGAGGACGGTGGCAGCTGTTGACTGTGAGCATGTATTTAAAGTTTGCGTGTCGTCCATTTACATAATGGAGAATGATTCACGCGACTGTTTAACTAGTTTTCTGAATGCCAAAGCAGCACACCCACAGTTCTGCAGCAGGCAGTGGAGAAAAACAAGAGCGAGTTCTGAATCTCTATAAAGTAAAACGCTGGCTGAAGGTGACACAGGTTTGAATTGGGGGCGACTGCAGCGAGTGCCGTGTCACCGAGAGAGGCAGAACAGGAAAATGTTATTTTAGGGTCTACATGTTCTGCGGTTGATCTTTTACTACTTTGGAGCCTGGGAAAAATTGATGCCTGACAACTTGAGGGATTGTGAAAATTGTCTTACATTGAACTTCCTTCCTGATTTCTTCTTTGCGCCCGTACTGCATTTGTAGGGATACAAACACTAACACACAGGCACGAGCTCGCGGACACTCCTCATCCTCTTTATTTCCCTGCTGTGCAACGTGATGTGATCCACAGTGTATTTGTTTGATTTTTTAACAGCACTCAAGCTGGCATGCGTCATTTGTGGGAAGCAGTTTCAGGAGTCATCCAGGTTTTTGCCACGTTGCCACCCGTTGTTATGCAACCCCTCCACAGAAAGCAGTATAATTCTCACCATATAAAAGCCTCTCCATAAACTCTTGTCCTCTTTTTGGGAAAATGCTAATGAATGCACATTATACTGCACTCTTCATCAACTCTTTTTTGTGTGTGTGATGCTCAGGTGTTCAACAGTCGATCTACAACATGCATTAAATTAAGGAGCAAGTGCCGCGGTGTTCATGTCACTCAGTCAGCTGTTTTATTTGATGCTTAAATTTCATCAGAAAATCTATTTTACTTCTGTTTATACATATATATGTATATATATATATATATATATATATATATATGTTGTAACTTCTTTAAATGATGTATATTTACCCCCAAATTACCCATGGACAGAGAAGTATTGGTGCGTGCTCATTGAACATTTCACCTTTCTCCCCTCATCCCCTTCATCCCTCCTGAGTCTCCCTGGTGTTTTCTAAGTCAGGAGTAGGAATGGAGGAGCCTGCACTGATCCCAAGGAGTCGCTGTTGGAAACGGAGTCAATGACCAAGTGTCCAAGTGAAATTTGTCTCTTGGGTTGTCAGGCACGCACAGTCAGTGGCCGAGTACATGCAGTTTACCCCTAGGTTGGACTCTTGGAAGGCAACTGGTAATTAAAGTCCAACTCGTGTCCTGCACGTTTTAAGTACAACAGCAGAGTGACTGTGTCCACTTGTTCTTAAGTATAGGACATGACGTCCCTTACAGAGAATTAGTTCATTCACAAATTACTGCTGTTGTAAGGTTAAAACTATCAGAATCAAATCCCTGTTAATCTGGTGTCGTACTGTCAATATTAAATGTTTTACCCCCGGACACATCTGGATCAAGTTCAACTGTCGGTTTGATCAACTTCAGACCACCAGTGTTGTTTTGATAACAAAGCTCTAACAGGCAAAAACATGAGGGAAAATCAAACTTCAGCATCTCAATGTACGCAGGAGGTTCTTATATATAATCTACCTGCAGACAATTACTGTGGCAATTTTGCTTTGGATCCATTGACAATCACTATAACTGAGTGAACAATGAATAAAACACTGTAAACGAGAAAAGAAAAAGTTCACTTAAGCTGAGTCAAAACAACTTTCAGCCTATCAGCCCCAACCTGTTGTTGTCACATTAGAAGTGAAGTACAGCGGAAGACTCTTCCATTATGCACCTGACTTTGGATGTTAAAGTGTGTGTGAGTGTTGGCTTGTTCTCAGATCTCGTCACTTGAAACTAATGACGGCTCAGTGAGGAGGGTAGGGTTACAGCAGATGTGTGGACTCACGCACAAACATAAGTGAATATATTCTTGGTCAGGAAGAGTTGACCAGTCACTGACCAGTCAACTGTCACTGACCAGTCAACTGTCCCACAATTAAAGCTTCACAGACACAGTTGATGTAAGACGGATTCAGAGCAGAGAGAACTAGACTCAGAACTCAGAACATCAATGTTCTGCACTGATTTAAACCAACTTCAGCGTCACTCTTTTTGCGGAGAAGACAATCAGCGGCTCCGTAACACACTTCCACCTTGAATACGCATCTAAACTCTTAGCATTTTTACGCCACGTTCCATACCTCCAGGTAGGCCGATGGGGCCACAGCCTTTGCCCTGAGGGTCTTCACGCACCATGAAGATGGTCTTCTTGCAGAGCCTCCACAGGCCAAAGTGGGCTGCCTCACAAGTGACGTTGAATTTCTCTACACGTGGGCTGAGGACGGCCCAGTGGTCGGTCACCACGGCCACCAGCATCGACGACATGCCCACTAGGATGACCACCGAAGTGATTTTCACCTTGGTCGCTTGTTCCTCAAACATGTTGCTTTCCGATGAGTGTGAGCGAGCCTGCTCGCGTCTGCACACGTGCGTCCGTCTGTGTGTGTGTGTGTGTGTGCGCACAAGAGAGACAGCAGGTGAAAGGTGAGCGTGATCGTACAAGACAATCAAGGTTTCGTTTGTCCCCTTTTCTTTGGGTCCGTGTTGTCCAACGTGGAATTGCTGCTGTTTCCTCGATCTTCTGTTTGACGCTTCACTTACACCGATGTCCTCTCTTCTTTCTTCTTCTCCTGTCTGAGGCTCTTTTCTTCTCTTTCTCTGCCTGGCGCCTTGTGGTTGGTAAAAATGGGCCAGATAACAGTGCCCTAGTTTCTATGACTCTCCTCTCTTCCTCTCCCTCCCTAGTTGCCTTTGGCGAGCTTTGGGCACTCAGCTTCATCATAAAGATGTAGCGGTGTGTGGCGCTCACACCTTCACCGGGCATCATTTGACCGTTTTGTCTTTAATGGCTCAGGATCACACACACCATACTTTAAAGTAGTTTCTGGTTTTGTAGCTAACCATATTTTTTTTATCTCTGAGTCATATTGGTACAGAAATACATAATCATGTTTGCTTTTTAAAGCCATTTAAAATATTGATTTATTGAAGCTAACGCTCATCATCAGTTCCATTTTGTTAATCACTGTCCAGCCAATCAGCACTCAACAATGAAAAAACAAGGGTCTCACCTGATTTGATCCATTTAAAACTCCATTTAAGTAGTAAACCATGCAGAGCCATGACATACAGAAGTACTCCGAAATACTTCTAGTTGCTCTACAGACTTAAATGAGGTAATAGTATTTAAGAGTTTTACAATAAAGATTTTTGTGTGTATAGTTTGATACACAGTATCTTTTTGAAATGACAAATGAGTGCTGATACTGGCTCTTCTTTCCATTTTTCTTTTATTACTGTTAAACTCTACAAAAAAGTTAAAGCATTTTAAGGGAGATGTTAAAAAACCCACTCCACCTGAGAGGCATAATCAGCCTTTTCCCGATGAACTACTAGAGTAAATGGACATGCTTTTTATAAACCGCTCTGCCCCACTTAAGACACGACTCTGGCCCATTTTCCGGTCCTGACAAGGCTCACGCAGTTCAGGCTTTTCAACACACGGAGTGACATTTAAAGACAGATGTGCAGGTGAAGTGTGGGGAAAAAAAGGGGAATTCTGGTGCACCAGCCACTGAAGGCCCCTGTAATGTTGTCCATCTTTGACACTGAAGGGAAATAACAGCAAATAAGTAAAGTAAAGTGGAAATAAAGTAAAATAAAATATGAAGAATAGAAATAGTCTCTTCCCCAGGCTTTGCAGCAAATTATGTTTTTTTTTTTTTACCCACAGTTTTGTATTGAACTTTATATCGGACTTTTGAATCCATCAAAACATTTTTAGAATCAAGGTCAGCGGGAGAAACGTCTGCTGATTGTGGTTCCCTTCAAATGCTTTGGAGGTATAAAACAATCCCTAATCCCTAATCTTAATACTTTAGGGATTACATTTATACATTAGATAGTTTTTTTGTCCACATGAGGGACAGGGCTACAAAAGAAGATTGAGAATGTGGGAATATCCAGACTGTTATCATTTAAATTACCAGCGACAAGAGTGTTTGTGATAGTATGGCATGCATCACAGTCTTACTATGATTCGTCTGCATATCTGAGATAGTAGCCCATGGTCTAGTTGTGAGACTGAGCTGGTTATCAGAAAACCCAGGGTTGAATCCCCCACCACGATTTCAGCAATCGCTGCTCCCCAGGAATGTGTCAACAGGTTAAATACAGAGGAAAAATGTCCTTGTGTTGGTGTGTCTGTAGACGTACAGTGACGATAATAATGTGATTCTTCTTCTCCTACTGTTGATGCAGAGACTGAAGCAGAGGCAATGTATGAAGTCTTACACTTTGTGTCAAGTGAATGTAGCATGAGAGTAAAAGTGCTTTCTTCAAACACCATCAGTAACTAACTGAACCAGGAAATTGATCATCACTGATAAATCATCCCTCCCTCTCCCTCTCTCTCTCTCTCTCTCTCTCTCTCCTTAAAAAAACCCTAACCCCCACAGTGGGGGTTGGAGCAGATGAGAGACCGTGTTGTTCATTATCACGTTCCACCTGGATGCATTTGCAGCAAAACTGCTTTCTTTCTCCCCGAGGACGAATATCTGGCTGTGGCTGTGAGAGGAAGCGATTGTCTCTTAAGTGTGTAATAATGCAGCCTGTCTTACTGAGTGACCCTGTGACCCACTTCATTTGCTCACCATTCCCTGGAGACTGTGCAGAGACTCAATGCCTCGCAGCTGCAAAGACTCAGGGCAACAGCCGGCAGTGGACGGCGTTGTCACAGTGTAGGGATGACCACGATAATAAAGGTGAATGGATTTAAACCTTTATTACAGTATTGTCTACATTGTTAGAAATGCCACTGGCGAGCTTGCAGTGCAGCGACCACAGCCGGTACGATGACAGAATTTGGCTCAAATCAGGATTGACACTTTGAAACTCAGCAGTGATTAACTTCAATTACAGCTGCTGCCTTCACTCTCAGCTTTTTGATTTCAGGATGAAAAACAACCTTAATTGGTGGCTAATTTTACCCGTTGCAGAATAGATTGCGCAGTCTTCAGAGGGACCTGCCTGTGTTCATTCGCTAATGACAGGCTACATCACTCAAGCTAAATTGGATTAGCCATGCCCCCCGGCCGTTTCTATGAGGGTCACGTTAATATTCCTCTCTATGACAACGGCACCGGTTACTCTGCGGGCTTACCTCGGTGGAGACAACATCGCCGTCCTCACTCATCTCCAGCAGAAAACCATCAGGGCACTCATCTCCATACAGTGAAGGTTTAGGTGGACAGTGGGCGGGACTGTTAATTGCATTTTAATAGGACTGATTGAACAAAAATGTAATTAGGTGGAAATTACGGAGGACTGTTGTTGCTGTTGTATTGAAACACAAGGTATTAGTAGAAAAAATAATTTCCCAGAGGTCAATAAACAGCTTCCATTCATTCAGTGAAAATTTCCCCAGTTTAATTAGACATACAGTATCAGAGGGTGGATGTAGTTTGATTGATTTTGTGTGTGTGTGTGTGTGTACGAGGCACATTTTGAGCACAGTAACTTTATTTAAAAAACAAACCATATTTTACTCCACCAACAGAAACAACTATTGATCAAATTCAGAAACACCTACAAGATCAAAGTTAATACTATTGTAAGGTTTGAGCAATAATTTGGAATTGAGTCATTCAGTCATATTTGGTGCAAGCTTTTAACATCACTGCACAATGTTTGACATAGTAATTGACACTGTGATTTAACCCCGTAGATTGGAGGATCAGGGAACAATCAGGCGACACAGTGGGGAGCAGGAACAAAGATGGAGAAAGAAAATCATCTTTTACAGTAAGTGACAAATTCAGCTTTAAACCCCAGAAAGATGATACTGCTAACATTTACTGCTAATGTGGACGCCAAGAGGAAATCAATCCCAAAGTAAAGTGCTCTTTTATTTTGTGCTATATGGCTGAATTTTAAAACATTAACTCAAGTACACAGAGGAAAAACTATTGTACCATTTCAGCCACAAGAGATTACTGAGAAATTCCCCCTTCATACTTAACTTGCTGCAATAATTGGTAAATATGTAAAACCTCTGAATATTCTGGACCATATTTTTGAATTATTTTGAATTCTTGAAATGACAATAACCATATATTTGCGCTGTCCAGTTTTGCACATTTTTATTGTATATTTATGTACATTGTATGGCTGTACAATACAAACAGACACCTTGGAACTTTTTTCCACACACTGGAATATAAAAGTGTGAGAAAAGCACAGTTAATACAATCAAATATATATATATTGAATACTGTATATTATATACTGTATATGTATGCATGTCTTTATATATGTATATATATATATAAACGTATATACCTGTATATACATATAAAAACACACACATACATATATATACATACATACATACATACAGCTTGTCTGCTAAAATCAGAGCCAACTGAATAGCCCTAAGCAAACATTCACAGCATTTTCCTAACACAGAAATGGCATTTGTCATTTTCCACATCATTCCCATTACTGCCGCAAAGCCTGGATGAGACCTCGAAAACATTCAACCTCCGACAGCAACACAGCTTTTCCTGAGAGAACGGAAAGAACAAGCAAAGATGGACATGCAGGGTGACAGCGTGCGCACACACACACACACAAACAGCCTCTCATGCCTTGTTATGAGAGTGGAGTCCCCCGGGTACGCGGTGGCAGACAGCTCCCTGTTTCCTCTGTCAGACAGGGCCACAGTTTGACACAGGAACCAGGAAATGGCAGCCGGATTGACTCACAGGCAGAGTGACAGACAGACGTTCGTTCTGTGATTCAGTCTTATCCTTATCTATTAGACAATCTGGAAGCCGTGGCTCCGTTCAGAGCGAGGAGAGTCCCGACTAGTGCCCTTTTTTTCAACAGTTCCGGGGACGACCCCCTTTTGTCAGCTGCTCTTCTCAGACACGTACACAATGTCCAGTCCATCGGGAGATGGAAGGATGGCAGACTGATATGAAAGTGAATAGAGCAGAGGTGTGTTCCACTGACAAAACAAACACCCTGTTCCTTCGTAAAATGTCGGGGAAGAAAAACGAACGGAGGAATCGTCCAGAGAGTGAAAAACCCTTTCATTTTGTTTGACTTCTACATTGAGCTCAGTTACTGTACATTCACCGTGCTACAAGTCAGTAGCCAAATGTCATATGGTGACTCAGTGGGGAGAGATGTTTAAAAAATATTTTCAGCTAAAAGCTTCTTTTCACAAGGCTTGATTTTCTAAAGGATAAAAGTAAGAAAGGGGCTTTGTAGGTGAGGAATCCCTCCTGATGATGTGGAGAGATTTGCAGTTTAGCACCTTCAAAAAATAAAGTACAGGTAGAATAGTACACTGCCAACTGACACACGATGCTGCACTTTCAAGTTACCCTGCAATGTGTAGCAACCACAGCACTAAATATTGCACAAACAAGAGTAATAATTCACACACTGATCATTTAAACATTTGGACACAAAATATCGGCTACAGCACAAACGGTTACATCTCTATTCTGCCTGGATGGTGTCAAAAAACAATGTAAATAATCGAGTCTCCAACAGCCGGTCTGCTCTTCTGCTGAACATCTACTCCTGCCCCTCTGGCCTGTTGTCCAGATGGAAGGTCTCTGAAATCTGTGCCTCTGTTCTATGGCAGGCCTTCACGAGCCTCCAGGCTGCAGCAGGTAAGACCTCTGGCTTTTTTCATCGTCTTCCGTTGAACTTTGAGAACCTCTCACTGTGCCACCGCTCACACCGGTGTGGTCCTGCGATTCACGCTGTCTTTTAAATCGTTAGAAAAACAGTTATGGACCTGGAGGAACTCTGCAGCCGCATCGTGCTCAGGACTATATGTATTCTCCGTAACACTGTCCCTGGCCAGGGCGTACATGGACAGCTCGTCCAGCGGACCACTGGAAGATGGCTTCAGGCCCACCACGGGTGAATTCTCCCTGGACGCCTCCGTGGAGTGAGAACTGGCGTGTGACGTCCGCCTGCGGTAGCGGAAACTTGGTATCCTGGAGTAAGGGGAGGAGGATGAAAGTGAGCGGATGAATTCGCGTCTGGCCTTCCAGCGAACTTCTTTGTTTTTCTCGATGTAGATGTTGATGGCCAGAACAGCCACGGCCTCAGCCACGATAAAGGACAGAGCTCCAAAGTAGAAAGACCAGCCGTAGGAGTACGTGTACTTTTTGTCGTCGTCACCGCGTTTTTCATTGGGGTCTCCTGCATTGCTGGAGATGTAGACGATAATTCCAATAATGTTGCTCAGGCCTGATGAGAAAAGAAAGAGGAAATTATTTTATCACTTGTGCTCACGCTCTTTTCAGTGTCTACAACAAACAAACACTAAGTTTGTTTTTAGTGACTAAATCATATCCTCTGAACAAACAAACACTAAGTTTGTTTTTAGCCTCTTTGCTAATTGCTGCTGCTGTGACTAAATCATATCCTCTCTGCTTGTCAAATATATTTTTTGGACTGCGACCATGTTGTCGTCCTCTGACACGGTGTTAAACATCCCTTCAGTAAAGATATATTGTGCTAGCTCCTGTTAGCTGTTTTTAGCTCCCATGCTTATGGCTCTTCTGTGGCACAGGATCCATTATTATTGTAAAACATTTAAAAGAAAAAACGTTTTTACTTCATTCTTTTTCTCCTCCTGACTAACATTAATTCCAGCCACTAAACAAGTCAACACACTGAACCCCTTGTACTTCAGCTACAGTGTGGTCGCCCACTAATTACAGGTCTAATCACAGCCCTAATCACCCCTTGTGTGTGTTTGAGATGTGATGACTGTATATCCCGACCGTGTTCAGTTGGCGCTAAGGTTCGCCCGTGATGATTACAACAGTGATGAATTGCAACAGAGTTACCAGAGGCTGCGACTCATCCAGCCGCCTTTGTTCATTAGTGCAGCTCCGGCTCCTACTGTAACTCAGCTGCAGCAGCTCCGTGGTGCTGCTACAGCTGACAACTGCGTCCACGCCTCCTGCTCACCTGCAGCCACAAAGAGGATTCCCGCGCTGAGGACCACGTTGTTGGTCTTGTTGTAGAGTCGTCCGACTCCGACACATAGCCCGCCCAGCATCAGCAGGATGGTGCTGAGGATGGGGAACACACTGGAGGCACGGACGATCCCTGCAGAGACAAAACAGCTCATTAACCCAAATCTAGCCGCGGGAAATCGTTTTGATACAGTTCATTAACCGATGTGATTGGACAGTAAACAGGTTAGTGTTAGTGTGTGCGAGTACAAATGAGTAAAATCAACCTGTCAGATAACATCAGATTAACAAAGGAAGCATTTCATAAACGACCGTCTGAATTTGGATTCGGTTCAATAATTTGAGTTTTCATGACTCTGCCGGGCCCTCATCCTTCCAGCTGCAGCTCCTCTCCATACTTTTTTGGGAACAATATTATCATTAGTAGACACTTTGGGGGCTTGTTGTGATGAAGCTTTTCTAATCAGCCGTGGGATGTAACAGAAACGCTCACAGACTATCACCTGTTATAAGTTTTTTACAAGAATGGAAGGACAGCGCATTCGTGGAGCCTTCTGCTAAAAACACTTCTTTTACCGAGTGGTTCCTTCTTCTTTGTTCTACTCAGTCCATCAGGAAACTGCAGAACATCGGCTGCGTTTTAGTGAAGTCTTTTTAAAATACCTAATTACAGTTGATGTTAGAGCTCGGCCTTTTATAAAAACCAATTTTCACAGTGAAGTGCTGTGATGTTTTAAAACAGCCCATTGCCTCCGATAGTTGAATGTTGAATACATTTGTGCCAGCAGAATTGTATTAATCAAAAAAAGAGCGAGTTGTTTTTAGTTTTAATGAACCGTTTACAGTACAGTGACAGAAACATTTTTTAAACTACAACAATACAACTGATAAAACGGACCGACTTGTTAAATATTCATTATCAAAGTTATAGTTTTTGTTAATAATATCAACAGATCAAACCAATGGTTGAGGTCATGGGATTATACATGACCTTTTTACTAAAAGGTCGTATGTAAGAAAAACATCTAACACAAAGTCCGACCTTAACACAATAAAGTCAATCTCCTCCTGTGATTGGAGGTTGATCCCGCCTCTCCCCCTTAACATTTAACTTCATTCTTTGCGATTGAACATTGTTAGAAATAGATAGTTTTCACAGGAGCAGACACAGAGGCTGATGGGGGGGAGGGAGAGGGAGGGTGGGGGGGGCACTTACGCAGCAGGTACTCAGAGCTGTCTGTGTCGTAGTCATTGTCATCAGGGAAATGGTTGATTCTGTAACAGCTGCCTTGATTGATACCTGCAGGAGAAGAAGACAGAAATTCACTGAGTGACATTTCTGATTTAGCAGTTTCTTTTGTCCACTAAATACATATTTAACCTGAAGCTGAGACGGAGAACATCCACATTTATCACCTTTTGACACAAGTCCGGTGTTAAACTGGATGTATTCTCTACTTAAGGTCACACTTTAGCTTTAGTAAATTTATCTTACTCTGTTACGTGTATCTGGTAAACGGTGTCCACTGGATTGAGATGTTACAGCGTAGTGGTCTCAGACAGAATGGGGAACTCTCGAGGTGAAACTCACTGGAGACTTAATCTGTATTATCTGACTTTGTAGCGATAAAGAAAATGGACATTTATTGATTTATCTGAACAATGAGTAAATCTCAGACAAGTGGGATTTCTCCTCAGCAATTTGATTAACCAATGTTAAATGTTGCTTATTGCTAACACAAAAAGACGGCTACATTTTTTGCTGTTTTCTGAACACTGAACTGTTACATATGGATTTCCCAAGAAGTCAATGATTTTCATTTTATTTTTATTGTATTTTATTATGAAAAGTGCACCAACGTTTATGGAAATTCAGTTGTAACTGACACATAAAAATCATTGTTTTCTGTAACAAAACCAACCCTGTTTTTTAGTTTTTGGCACATTTTCATAAATAATGAGGGCACATGGTAATTAACCTCAGCCACTGACAGTGTCCGGCGTTGCTGTTTAGAGATCAAAAGCCTTAACCCACTACACTCAGAGGTTTCTAGCACCTTGACCTTTGACTTTAACCCTTGTTCATACCCGACCACCTACTTGAACACCTGAACAGGGAAGGCATACAGGCCAAAGCTCAGTGCACACATACTGGCAGGAGAACATCAGTGTGGGTGTGGGTGGTGTTTCCAGCATCAGTGCTATGCAGTTGTGTGATTAAGATCTGCTGCCCGTGGGGATTTAAAGGGCCGTGGCCCGTGTCCAAACCATGCCTGGGTAAATGGCTGAGTGCTGGGAGAAACAAGAAGCCTATTTGAACAACAAAAGACTGTATGCTTTTAATGCTGAGCTGAGATAGAGCAGCGGAATGGAGTGGGGGTGAGGGGTGAGAGGGAGGGAGGTGAAAGCCTGTGGCAGTAATTGAGCGGGGGTATAAACAACACCTGGTCTCCAGAGGAAAATTGTTGGGGGGTGGGTTTTAATGGATGTGCTCTGTGTGGCGATTATGGCGATGGTGGTGACGGTGATGCTGTGAGCTCTCTGGCTCTCTTTTTTATTCACGTTTGGTCCGTGAACACCTTCAGCATGTTAGTCATTTGGCCAAACATGCACATTGTGGTTTTTTTTTCAATGAACAACATTGAAAAACAATACTACAGTAATTATACTAATATAATAGTTAGGGATGAACTGATTCAAATACCAGTATCTCTATAGACGATACTATACGTGTGTGTACAGTGGAATTACTGTATATAGATATATATATAGAGAGAGTGTGCTTCAGTCTGTGTACATGCATTAAAATGCATTAGCATTTTTAATCTGATTAATTTCACAAGTTAATTAACAAGATTAGCGTGTTAATTCTCACAGCCCTAAAAAGATATTTTTACATTCACATACAGGGTTTGCCTGCGGTGGGTCTCGAACACAGGTGGTTATTGTTGCATTCTATAAAGTGACTGACTATTGACTGGGACTTATTGAAACTTTGTCTGTGTCTCTGCAAAAAAAAGTCAAACTCATCTCACTTGAACTCACACCAATCCCCCCCAAACACAAAGACAGGTTTATGTCCGGTGTTCAGAGCTGACTGACCAGAGTGTAAATGTCAACCATCCCATTAACTGACAACAATGAGAGGCAGGACGGTGTCTGTGGTTTTGATTTCCCAGGTGCTCGTGGTTGAGCGACCGGCTCAGCCGTCACTGTCTGTGTCACAGCTTTTAAGGACAAGCTTCCATTAACTAGGTCTGCCGCCTAATAAGGGACATCAAATTAATTAGCGTTGAATCAGTTGGTGGAAATGGAGCACAGGGTTCTGTTTCTGTGTCTCGTCACTGATGGAGCAAAAGGGGTCTGCGTACTATTTTAGTCGATGAAGTGAGACTTTTTTTGCGCCTGGTGACACGAAGACGACAACAGAACTACAGACGCTGCTGACGACTTGATAATTGCAGTGTAAACACCACATGTTGGTTCGTCGCTGCTTTTACAAACCTATCCCATTGTCAGCATGGAAACCATAGTGTGTGATCCTAGTCCGACAAACTGTTGAAAAATGGCCGCACACATAAAAACCCACCTTTTCACTGTGAGCGCTGACGACAATGATTCATTTAGACTCACACAGACTTGGAGTCTAGACTCTATCTACTCCGGCTTGTCTGACTCCTTCTTTCATCTTGTGTGTGTGTGTGTGTGTGTGTGTGTAGAAGGCAATATTGCTTGTGATCTTGAATGTGATTATAAGCCTAGGCCTCGAGGTCGGTGATTTATGACTGACAGTTATCAGCTCAGTGTCTATGTTTAGTTTGTGAGTGTGTATGTGTGGGGGTTTTTGCGTGTGCATGTCTGTGCATGTGTGCAGGCATTGAGATTTCTTTTTTTTTTTATTAAATAAAATAATGTCCCAAATCCTGACTATCTGCTGCAGGAAGGAAAGGAGATTGTGGAGCAAAGGAAGTGGAGATTAAACAAAGGATGAAGGCGCAAGGAAATTAAACGACAAAGAAAAGAAGAACAAAGGATGATGGGGAAACTGATAGAGGCAGATAAATTGACTTGAAGAAGAAAAATAGTGTCAACGGTGCAGAAACGTTAAATGCCCAATAGAAAAGCTGAAGGACAGAAGTCCTGCAGCACAGACAAGAACATAAGCTAATTCTAGCCCCTCCCCTCGTCCCATGACTGAAGACACACTGACAACTAAAATGTGAAAGCCAGTCACTCAGGCAGATCCTGCACAGCCACAGGTCGAGGTCATGTTGAAGTGTCCAGAGCAGGAGCTCCAGTTCTCCCTCAGCTGTCATCACGTCTCCACATTGACTTTATGTCTAATTTGTGGCTGTCAAACGCTTAAAATGTGATTATGGGAATGTGAACAGCTTTTACTGCGTCTGTTGTGATGATTATATGCAGCAACTGACATTGCCTTCGTGGAATAGTTGTCCAGAATTTGATTTACGGCTACAGTTACAGTTATAACTGCCACATCAACCTGTTAGGTACTGTGGTCGCCTTCGACTTATAGAATAGTGAACGTATTTTTCTGGTTGATGTAAATACAACTGTAGATTTCCTAGGAGCAGTGGGGCTCATGTAACATGCTACAATATGTTGAGTATATGTTCTCTATCGTCTTCTTATAATCAGAGGGTCAGAGGTTCGATTCCATTTAGAGTCCAATGAACCCTAGACTTCTGATTGTACCCTGCTGTGGTCAGAGGCAACTGTCTGTGTCTGTGTCTGTGTCTGTGTCCCAGCACTGGAGCCAAGCCTGCGTTAATGGGAGCAGTTGTGTTAAATATAGGGCGTCTGATTTAAAATCTGTGCCAGATTAACTTCATGTATTGCCTGTGAGTGAAGAAGAACGAGGGAACAGCTGAAAATTAGTCTTCAGCTTTTCATCGTTTGTCACAAAAGTGGTTTTTAAAAAAGATGTTGAAAAAGGATATTTATGCCCAGCTTTACACTGCTGAATGAACAAATGATTTCAGTGACTGTTCAACAGTATGACACTCCTTCATCTTCACCAACTTAAATGTTAAAATGTTAATACTATGTGACTCTGGATTGTGCTGTTAGAACTTAAATGTTAAAATGTTAATACTATGGCACGTCTCTAACACCGATGTGACTCTGGATTGTGCTGTTAGGAGAAATCCTTCATCCAGATGGTCTTCATCGATTGTTAGCCTTACTGTGCTGGTTCCCAGTCTGGATAAATACTGTCAGGAAGCACAAAACTGCTCCTGTTCAACTGTGGGGTCGAGATGATGTGGCAGCCCCTGAAGTAGGGAAAAGGATCAAATTGATTTTTATTTCGTGGCTAATCCTACCCTAAATGTTTGGGTTTTTTGAGGGTGACGTAGATTGAGAAGTGACTAACCATGAATGTGGATGTAGGAACTCAGTGATATAATCATCAGAGGATAGAAAGAATCAATGTAAATGATCTTAAAAATGTAAAGGTGCTGACGGTGGGACTGGTGGTACTTCCTGATTTGTAGTGGATTCTCCCTGATAAAATCCTGGGTAATCCCGCTAGTGTAAAGAGATAAAATTGTAGATTAACCTTCAACAAATTACAAGAGAAATAATGGGCTCCCTGAGTCTGACTGTAGCTGAAAAGCCCCACGCTGAGCTTCTCTTCTGCTTCACCATAGTAACCGCTGTTAGTCTTTAATAAGCTCATTTACATAAACAATCGTCTCAAATCCTTTTGACGTCTTCATTGTACTTTGGTTGCGGCCAAATGAAAGACATAACCCCGCCCCCCCTCCTCGGCCCACCCCCTGATCAGCCATCACTTAACTGGACATGACTGCAAACAAACACGGACACATGCATTAGGCACACACACACACACACACACACACACACACACACACACAGACAGACACGCGTTCAAACGTACACTTACAGCGGCAGCAGCTGTCACAGCAGAGGTGCCAGTGACAACAGGATGATGCAGGTTGTCATTATTTTGAATTAGCTCAGCCAATAAGGGAGCGGCCTCGCTGGAGTACACCGACAGTCGCTCACTGTCTGTACACTCTATCATGACAATGAGCTCCGTGTGACACAAGCCACAACCGGCACACTCTCACATGTGCAGGCTGACGAACGAACCAGTCAGATGTGACGGTAATATTACATTTCACTTGAACTGCACAACTTCCCGGGTGCGATGCAACATAACAGATTTTCAGCAATTAGGAGCAGCAACACCTCCTTCTGTTCCCCCCTCTGTTCCTGTTCTCGCTGTTCTCAGATCTGTGACGAGACACAGCAAATAACAATCTGCAGTTTGCAGCAGGTGAGAATATTAGCTTTTATGAAACTCAGCACAGACTCTGCGCCGTTATCCCAGCTCCAAATCAAACGCAGATGCGCACTGAGACTTGGCAGTGCATGAATTCATGACTGTGAAGACAGTGGATGCCAGAGCAGAAGATAAAAGCATCTGTGTAATCAAACAAACGCTTCCTTTGACAGTCAGATGAGGATAAACCAAGAGCAGTTTGGCCGAGGCGTCGGCGATCCAGTGTTGATATGAACGACGGCGGACTAATTAAATTGTCACCAGGCTGTAATTTGGTCACACGGCTCCACATGTGTAGCCACATTGTGGAGAGAAAATTAAAAATTGTTGACGTCTGTGGCACTGACACTAATAAAAATGTACAGAAACGACGCAGGTTGGGTTCATTAAGTTAATTGGAGACTTGATAATTACTGTTGACACAAACATGAGTGGGAAAGGCTGACTCACTGTCACAGTTTGGTGATCCTTCCCCGAGCCCCCAACAACCTTTAAAGGTCTAGTGTTCAATAATTAATTAAATGTAATGGTGAGACGACAGGTGAGGGGACTCGCTTGTCTCTGCACAGACTCTTCTGCTCATTAGGAAACTACGGTGGCCCTCTCTGACCAGAAAGTATGTAATACTCACAACGGAGTCCACTCATACAGCATGTTCAGACTAAAGAATGTTGCTGGTGTTAGTTTGCCCCAGTGCTGAGCGATCCCTGGAAAATGAGGGAAAAGAAAGAAATGTATCCCCAAGGTCTGGTACAGTGGACGACAGTGGTCATCAACTGACGACTGGACTCCAAAATAAACATCAAATAATAATGTCAGACAAAAATGTGATACTGTGGTACTTGACCTCAGGTGTACCATGTCAGCAGATACACTTGACCTCAGGTGTACCATGTCAGCATAAATACAAAATACACAAAAGAGCAGGCACAAAATCCTGAATGGGCTTGACGAGCAATTGGTGCAAATAAAATCAGACCCTTTGTTCATTTGTGAGAGTAGAAATTCCTGATCTAATAAAATGTATCGCAGCTCAACACCTGACAAATGTATAATGATAAAGCGGTGAGAGCTGTTGGGAACACCTGAGAGTTCTGTAGTTATTAAAAGCAGAAATCCCTTCAAACGATGACATCTCCGTTTTTGACTTGCCCTCGTTATAAATCAGTGTTGGTACAAGGCTGATTGAACTACATATTTGCTGCAGCTTAATTCTTGGCACACACACACGAGTATATTCAGCATTCGCTGCTTCCATCCTCAGTCAAAGCTGGTTTTTCACTCCGCTACAGTCTCCACATGCTCCATTTTGTACAGAATCCTTTAACAACCCGGCACACGAGCCTGGGCTGGAGACTTGTAAGCTGTCAAACTTACTAAGTAGTTGTCAAACTCAAATGCTCTCTCGCTTTCGTTACAGTCAGCTGTCACTTCAGTGGTGTAATCGCACTGTGACTCATCTCTGCCCCCAGAGGCTTTTGAGAGTTTGAGTCTACAGGACTCTGTGCTTTCACCAGTGAGGACGAGGAAGATACATTATAAAAATAGTTTAATGTTGGCTTTAACTGAACAAATGTCAAACTCTTGGCTGTTTGCTATGATATGTTGTCATTGTTAACATACAAGGTTCTCAGGGACCAGAGTTTGGTCTGGACAGGGAATAAAGTCCAGGCTATGGGGTCATTCTGTCTCTTGGAAAACTAGGTTGTGTGAACGCAGTCTGGTCTGTCTACATGGTGTTCTCCACTTCCTGTTGATGTCAAAAAACCCCTTTTTACAAGAGCCTGTTTTTTTCATCATTTGATAGAAGTCTCTCCTGCTTGAAGTGTCTATTGTTTTAATTGAGGAGAGGAGGACAACAGGAGAGGAAAGAAGTAATGAGAAAAAACAGAAAAAGGTTAGAAAGGAGGACGGTAAAGAACAAACAAGCAAAAGGTAGAGAAGTGGAAAGGAAAGAGGGGAAAGGAATTAAATGGTAGATGAAAGAAGGGGGGAGGGAAAATACAAGTAAGAGAGAGGAGAAGATAAGGAATAATAAGGTAGAGGGATGTAGAAGAGATGACGGATGGAGGGGACAGAGAGAAGAAGGGGAAGAGTGTGTGAATCTAGACTTGTACAGGAACAAATGAAGTGAGTGGAAGTTGGTGTCCTGCTGCTAAATGACTGCCCCTGCATGGCTTCCCAATTGTCACATTTTAATTACAGACATGGTGGAGCATGGTGGAANTCCCTCGCCCGTCACTGTCTAATGCCACCTCACAGACACGAGCTGGCAGGAAAACCCACCTCTGCCTCTGTCCACATCACGCTGGGATGTTTACTGTAAATACCTGCTAATTGAATTATCCATTAGGTTAGTTTTTTCTTGCTCACGACCGGTTGCATTTACTGAAGTTGCACATTAGCATCAGTCGCAGATGTTCCGCCCGTAAAGGGAGGGGGGGGCGAGGAGGGCACTCCTTGGCCTGACGACATCTATGTGGGAAAACAAAAGCTGCATAACCCAATCAAAACAGCTGTTGAGAAATGGAAAGGACTCCATTACAGTGACCTCACTCTCTCTCTCTCTCTCTCTCTCTCTCTCTCTCTCTCTCTCTTTCCCCCTCTCGCTCTCTAAAGTGGATTCATTCAATGTATTCCTGCCTGCACCTGAAATGCCACACGCTGCTGCTGGAGGAGAGGAAGAGCTTGTTGAGCAGAGCGAGTGGAAAGCACAAAAGCACATTTATTACAGGGTGGTGAGAAGAGTGATGGGCCGGAGAGTTCAAAACAGTTCTGCTGTGTGTTTAACAACAACACGTCGGTGCCTGGAGAAAGACTAGACGCAATCTGCTCGGCCAAATGTGGTGATGTTTTCCGCAGAGCTGAGAAACACACAGATCTGTCCCCGTCAATAACCCTCTGTTTTTGTCATCATAACCGGAGGTGTGTGTGTGTGTGTGTGTGTGTATGGGGAGGGGGCTCTTCCTATCTTGTCTTCTCCTCTATACTTATGAGTCTCCATGACAACAGAGCCACCGTCCAGTCGCGTGTAGCTTCAAGCAGAGCCACAGAAGTGAAACTGTTAACACCGGGGACAATGATTTGATCAGCTGCTCTTTGTTTGGGCAAATGACGCCTTCATAAAGACGTCCCAGCAGCACAGAGCAGGGTCTCTTTCCCCGGCCTCATCAACATCGATTCACTCTTTACCGTCATTAATCCACTGTCATTACTCACTCCTGCATTATTTCTGCTGGGAAATCATGTTTGACATAATAGTGGCCTAACATCTGTAATGTCCTGTGTTCCCCTAGAGTCTGGGAGGACGTAGTGCACGCTGTTCCTCAGTCTGTGTCCCAGACAGGAGCCTGAAGATGAGCCTGGGACACTATAGTTTGAAAACTACAGTTTTAATAACAGACCCCAGTGGACTCTGTGGTGTTTTCTAAAGAGTCAAAAGTCAGTCCAAAAGTTTCTTATTTAAGCAGTGTTTCCTTCTTTATAGAATTCATGGCGATGTTTTTCACACCAGGTCACCACCTTTGACCATTCTCTGCCTTGTCTGAGGACTGATGTCCACTTTCTAAGACAAGGAAAAATGTTCTTGCAGGCAAGTCAGAAACTTTGGTTACTAAAATTTTGAGAGTTGAGAAAAAAACAGTCCCATTGAAACTCAATGCACCTCAACGCCTGACAAAGATATCATAATAAAACTTTTCCTGTTCAAAGAAAATGAAACACTTAAATTTGTTTCGATTGTTAAAATCAAACACATCTTGGAAAGTATCTTCGATTGTTAAAATCAAACACATCTTGAAGTGTTTGTCTTGAAACTTTTTGACTCACAGCCAAACTTCAGTTCCACCTCATCCCAAAGAGTGACAAATTTAATAATAAAATATGCCCTTAATTACCACAACAACTGGATCATTTCATGTATTATTACACACACAACACAGTTATCTTTTGCTGTAGCCCATCAGTTTGTTGTAGAATGACTGCTGCAAAAAAATTACATATATAATAAATACATATAAACGTGACTGAGTATAAATGTCATCGTACTGACAAAAAATCAAAAAGCATGAAAATATTCATTCAAGATGTCTATTGAATTAATCTTGGCCTGTAGAATATATTGGTGAATTCTCAAGTCAGACTCTGTGTCTGAGCTTCTGGACAAATCAGTCTCTTTCTTACAGGTCTGTAATGATTTAATTTATTTAATCATTAAAGCTTCAAAATAAATGCCTTACATTTTATTTTGAAACTAAAGGTATAATTGAGATGTCACTAAATATTGGTCTGTTTTTGTTCCTGTGTACTTCTCTACTTTTGGTGATGTGTATTTTTTTTATTGTTATTATTTTTTTATCAATTTTCTGTGATTATTTTGTTTCCTGGCAGATGTCTGTTCCATGAAGCAAACCATCCAGTCACATCCACTCACGTGAGGGCTGTGGCCAGGAGTCGTGGGGCGGCCAGAAGGGAAATTGCCTCAATGAATGAGAGTCTGTCTGCCTCTGAATTAAGACGTCACAGTCAACGCAAAACTCAAACACCGACTGCGTAAAACGGGTTCCAGATGGGGTAAAAACCGGTTTGACTTTTTGTTTGTCTCCAAAATGCAATTATTTCTATTTTGCATAGCCATGACGTGAACTCAGAATCGTCTATTTTTACATCACTGGGCATGTTTCCATAGCAATTCCACGGATGTTGCCAAGCAACAGCATCGGATACAATGAAGACATGAATGAAAGTAGACCTATAATGTGCTCTTATGGTGACTTCACAGTGAATGGACTCAGACGCGCCTGTTTGGCATCCGTTACCACAGCCCGGCTCACTGTGTGGCTGCTGTGCCAGAACAGTGCGACTTAACAGTTGGCACTCAGTTCACAGCGTGTAATAATCCTGTAACTCCACTGTGATCTGTCACTTTGACAACACAGGAGATGTACAAATAGGTTCTCTTCACTCACATCACAGGTTTTTGTTCAACACCATGTTTTTATCGTGCGCTTTTCTCCTGATCTCGCGTGCGTAAAAGCACACCGAGGTCTGTGCGCTCCGTGGATGCATGCGCGCACCGCGGAATAAAAGAGTCCGGAACTAAAAACTAGTGGTCGGTTCAGAAATATCAATAGTCTACTCACAGAATAGGCCTTTGTTTCACTATCAAACTGAAGTGACACCGAACTCACCTTCAATACAGCAGATCCTCCACAACCCGGAGTGGGTGAGATCGCCTTTCTTACTTTTAGGCTGCGACTGGTTCTCGTCCGTGGAGGCATTGGTTGCGTTGCAGATGTACGCCCGAGAGTAGAGCCAGTAGTCCGTGCCAACGGCGATGGTCATCAGACTGAAGGCGGCGAAAGCGCCCACGGTGGCCAGCAACGTTTGAACCCCGCGGTCACACCAAGCCATGACGCTTCATGCCTGTCCACACCGGTCCAGCGTGTACGCACCGGAGCGCGTCAGGGCGCGGATGCTGTGGTCTCTCTCTCTCCTCCTCCTCCTCTCTCACCCCATCTCTCTCTCTCTCTCCTCCTCCTCCTCTCTCACCCTATCTCTCTCTCTCTCCTCCTCCTCCTCTCTCACCCTATCTCTCTCTCTCTCTCCTCCTCCTCCTCTCTCACCCTATCTCTCTCTCTCTCTCCTCCTCCTCCTCTCTCACCCCATCTCTCTCTCTCTCCTCCTCCTCCTCTCTCACCCTATCTCTCTCTCTCTCTCCTCCTCCTCCTCTCTCACCCCATCTCTCTCTCTCTCCTCCTCCTCCTCTCTCACCCTATCTCTCTCTCTCTCTCCTCAGTAGAATATTTAACCCGATGCCAAAACTGTCTGTTGCTGTGAAAATGACAAAGACACTACAGTTGTCTTCACCTCAGACGCTCCACACAGGTTTGAAGCGCACGGTGAAGCCCCTCGGCCCACTGATGCCCTGATTAGGGCTCCTTCGACCCGTTCAATTCCCTTTTTCTATATTCCCTTCTTTTTTTTTGTCGTCAGTCACTTTTCCCTCAGTTTTCACCAGGAGTGAGTCTTAACAGCCAAAGCGCGTAACGTCAACTGCTCCACAGCGAGACCCCACCCTCACCAAACCTAACCAATGGATGACATGTGCTGTTGGGTGGTGGAAAGGGAAGAAAATCAAAGATATCCGTTGGAAACTGGATCGCTGTGGGCTGTTGAATATATGGAGATTATCCACACCAGTGTTTATGAGTCAAACAATCAGTGTTGGGCAGGAGATACGTGGACACCCACCAGTGGAATTAGTATTCATGAATATAAACGGCCAGAGTCAGCTGTTACTGGGGTGAGGAGGGTGAGGAGTGGGAGAAAGAAGTAACAGTGAGCTCCGAAACAACGGATAGATAAATAACTGAGAGAAGGATCTGTTTGTTGTTTGTATTGGTGTTCAATACTGTAGAGCGTTTGAATGAAGAACCAGTCGATTCTGATGCTGATGAAATTATGCTCAATTTTAGACATACAGTGTTTATTAAATGGACTAGTTAGTTATAATTTGAGCTTTTCACCTCAAGAATAACGTTTTGACAAAACTTGATACTGAAAGTAAAATGTTACGGTAGAAAACAAAAGATTTTAAAATATATATGAAAGAGATTTTTTTAAGAGGGGCTTCTAAAGAACCGTGGATATCAGCCAGGACCCCAGTGGTGGTGAGAGTAGAACAGAACTGTGAGGTTACAGAGCCAGGAATTGGTACTTCTGCTAAAGAAAGATCTCTAAGCTGAGGTGAACATGGATTAGCTGAGGAGAAGACACATACTGGAACCATATAGAGAAAATAACAAATATGTGATAAATATATGACAATATAAAAATTATAAACACAGTTAAAATATAAACATAAGGTAGACATACAGAATGACCTCTGACAAAAACACAGAACAACGCAGTTAAAATATAAACATAAGGTAGACACACAGAACACAGAACAACATTGTAAGAAACAGGGCTCAGTGATTTGTAAACCTCTGTTTAAAAGACCAAAGAAAAATGAGCGATTCTTACTGAAGTGACCAGATTGAAGAGCATTAAAAATAATCAGAACAAATGGCCAAGTTGAGCTGTTTGGAGACAAGGACAGTGAGCCAAGGTTGAGAGGGTTTGGACGCTTGCTATGGATCGGGAGTGTGTTGTGTTCTGGACAAATGATGATAGAGAGCGAGCGACCAGACTCCAAAGAAGACAGATAATGGAGAAGATGAAGACATCAAAACAGTTGTAGTGACAGTAGAAGAGGCGTGGGGAACTGAGCTGGAGCTGAAGATTTATTTTGGTGAACCTCAGAAGGACAGTAATCTGCATTTGCAAGTGACAAATACATAATACATGAGCATGTTACCAAATGTCACCTACAGTCACACAAATACTTTCACAGACTTTAATCAGACTGCTGACAAATTAGTTGATTAAACCTGCTGTGAAAAACAGGATGAATCAATGTCAGTACTAATAAAACTCTCTGTGGCAGATGGAAGACTTTTAAACCAGCCTAAAAATTAAAAATAAAAAGCATCTTCTGGCAACACAGCTTACAGGCTTTTGGTGTCAACAGATGTGTGGTTTCAACACAAACTTCAGGATGAATCTCCAATTTATTATTCCTGTTGTACACATTGGTTAAATAAATAACAGATGACGTGTGATCAAAACAACCTTGCTTGAACAGTTCACTGTACAAGAAAATTCCCTCAAAATGCATTACATTACTGTTTCTTAATCTTGTATTCTCTGAGCACATATTCTGAACATATTTATCTTTATTATATTTTTTTATATATATTTATACATCTTATTCCCGTGTGTTAGTATAATTTGTTTACTATTTTTCTTTATTTCTTGCCTCATCCATCCTTATTTGTCCTTCTCCATTTTGCTTTTTCTATAATTATCTCCCAAACAAATAAATACACAAGAGTTCCTTTCGCGTGCAAACAATAACATTGTTTTGTAAACTTTAAAGAAAGTGCCCAAACCGCACCAAGTTAAACATCCGTCTCCTCCTGGCGGCGCCAGCTCGCTGCTGCAGTAAAGGGAATTGTGGTAGGAAAAGGGGACTGCATTTGCTCTTAGAGCAAAAATGAGAAGGAGTAGTCTCTGACGTGATCATTCAGCGCCACCGTGTCGTAGAGCGCATGCGTGTTTTAACTTACAACGGCCGTATAAGCAGTGACTGCACATGCGTTTCAGAAAGCGTGAGAGCCTTGTCCGCTCCTTGTGTTTTTCTGGAAAACAGCTAAACAAAAGGCCTGCCCCCTTTTTCATGGGCCCGACTCCATTGCCATCGTTACTTTACGAGTAATCACGATTACTTACATCGGATTACTTTTGTTTATTAACATTTCTAAGCATCGCTGACAGTCGAGGCAGTGTCCGAAATGGATGGTGACCACCAGGAGCAGAGCGGCGAGACCAAGTCGGCCATACATTCTTGGCGTTATCGCCACCATTTCACGTACAAGGCAGATCAGGGGAAAAATATCATCGTCCAATGTAATCTGTGTCTACCCAGGGTCAACCTGCTGTCCACGTCGAAAACCTCAACATCAAATCTAAAGAAGCATTTAGACGTGAGTCCCACCAAGTGAACAAAGTGGTAAAGTTAATGTGTCGTGGAGTTACACAATAAATAAACAGGGACACTTCAGACTAGTAACGTTACATCCGTTTATCCGTGTATCCTGCCGTTTAGGAGAGAGAAACATTTCAAAACATATGGAAGATATTGTGTCTTTTTCACACTTTAAAGAAACATTTCAAAACATATGGAAGATAATGTGTCTTTTTCACACTTACACTCACCAGTTTACAGTGCTGTAAACTTAGGACATATTAATGATACACCTCCAGTCACTAACACTTAATCTGCTGTTTTATCCTGTTCTCTGTTTTATCCTTCAGAGATCACACTTGGGCTGTGAAGCCAGTCCTGATGTCAAGAGAGGGAGGAAAAAGGAGGAACACAACGGAGAGGAGAGCAGGCACTGGCAGCTGAAGAAGCTCAAAGCAGAAATCATCTCCAAATGCACGACTCAGGCAAAGATGGACGATCTAATCTTCAACTTCATGGTGGAGGACTGTCAGTCATTCCACGTCCTGGAGCAGCCTGGCTTTAAGAAGCTGATTGGAGGCCTAACTGAAGGGCTGAAGTGCATGGACAAAGGAACGCTGTTTACCAGAGTCGACCAGAGGTTCTCAACGATGCGGGACAATCTCATGGAAAAACTCAGTAAAGTCCAGTACGTGTGCACCACAGCTGACATCTGGACGGCCAACAACAGGAGCTACTTTGGAATGACTTGTCACTGGATCGATGAGGATTTTTTAGAGAGAAAGTCTGCAGCTCTGGCGTTCCCACGGCTGCAGAGCAGGATCACGTATGACATCGCAGCTGTACGAATACATGACATACACGTGGCCTTCAACATTGAGAGCAAAGTTCAGACCACTTTCACCGACAACGGCAGCCCATTTGTTAGTGTGTTTAAAGAGTTTGTCGTGGACGGTGAGGAAACTGACGATGACATTGGTTTTTATGAGCCGGTCAGCAGCATCCTTGAAGGAGAGCCTGAGGAGGACCTTCTCCTGTTCCTGCCTCCACTGCAGCGCTGTGCATCACACACTCTGGAGCAGATTGTTTCGGAGGACCTTTATCAGGCTCTGTCACAGGGATCCATGTGTCAGCTTTACTTTAGCACAATGACTAAGGTGTTTGCCATATGGAGCAAATGTCACCATCTACAGGTGGGCATGGATGCTGCAGAGCAGATAGGAAAGATGGCCCTGACCGTCCCGGCTGTAATTCGTTGGAACGTGGAATTCTGCGCTTTGCAGAAGATCGTTTCACTCACTGAGAGGGAACTCACAGAGCTGCGTGCCCGCCTGGAGATCCCACACCTGCAGCCAGATGAGATGGCTTTCCTCAAAGAATATGTGACTGTGTTCCACCCGCTGGCTTTTGCACTTGAACTCTTCCAAGCAGAGCAGAAATGTTACCTGGGTCTGGTCATCCCAACTGTTCTCAGTCTGAAGAACAAGTTGAATGAGCAGAAAGATGCTGCAAAATATTTCAGTGGTGTCATCAACACCATTGTGTCAGCTATCGATATGCGCTTCCAAGAACTGTTTGCCAGCCGAGAAGCGCGGATAGCAACAGCAACCACTCCTCAGTTCCGCCTGTGGTGGATGCCTGCATCTGAGAGAGATGAGATGTGCTCCCTGCTGGCCACAGAGGCCTCGCAGATGGAGCCAGGTAACATAGCCGAGGCGAACACAAGCCATAATGTATCCACCATCGAGTCAGAGGACGACTTCTTCGATTATGGGCCCGTGAAGCCAGCAATACAGATCCCACAGAGAGGTGTCATGGAAGAGATTCGCAAGTACGTCGGAGGAACCGGAAAGTTCCTGGACTGCCTGCAGGAGTTCCCCAGGGTCAAGCAGCTTTTCCTCAAATTCAACACCACCCTGCCTTCCACAGCGCCTGTCCAGCGCCTCTTCAGTCACAAAGGGAACCTGGTCACATCGCAGAGGAACTTTCTCACGGACGACTACTTTGAGCGTATTCAACTGTTGAGATACAACAGCAACGTGTGCTCGTTGACCACGGTCAACTCAGTGCAGTATCAGGGACACTCTCACACTCTCAGTTCTTCACACTGATGCTTCCTTAATTCCCCTTTGGGATCAATAAAAGGTATTCATCTAACTATCTAACTGAATGAACAACACTGGGTTTGAATTCCTCCAGAGACAAACTGAATTTTTTTTTTTAGACTGCAAAATCCTAATGTGTTTTGTAATGTCACACTGACCTAGTTTTATAAATGTAGCTCCAGTTAACACTACAGACTAGATTAACAATGACTGTACAGTTGTGGCAATCATTAACAATGACACCTATGGACATTTTAATGACCATCCATTGTGTGTGAATGTTGTGATTGGATGTAGGTTAAAATTGTGATTTTCGTTTTTTTAGATACAACTTTTCCATCACAATCCTCTGTTATTGTTTTTTAAAGAGACAATAAACCCTTAGTTTTTCTGGGTATTGTCGTTTGAAGCCATAAGGAGTAACACCAGGGACTGGGCTTCTTAATTTGCATGCAGCACTGACTGCACCATCACACAGATCCCTGATTCAAATAATGCTGTCTTCCTGTGCAAAAAAAAAACTGACAAAATGAGGAGTGAGCAGACGCAGCCATGGCAGCGTGCACCGTCCCCCAGTGTATTCTTTGCCCTGTGCCCAGATGTCAGTGAAGAGCTTGTCTTGTCTCACAGCTGCTAGGAGACCAACAGGAGGCTGTCAGTGAATACAAACTCACATTAAAAAAACGCACATCTGTCAAGAACATAGCTGTCTAAAACATGACAGTAGTAGGGATCCCCCCCCCACCCCCCAGTCTCTAGAGTCTAAACCCCAGGATCGTTCTCTTCTTTGTTAAACAACATCGCCTCCAGGACTATATATTATTATGACATATTTGAGTTGTCTGCTTTGTCAGAATGGGTTAGCTTAATATATCCTGGAAATGAAGCTGTCAGGTCTGTGACACAAGTGTAATTGGGAATGTATTCAGTCAAACAGCAGATGTGGAAGATTTTGTGATTTAAAATAAGGCCCCAGCAGAAAAGAGGTGATGTATATTGTTACTGTGTTCTTTCTTTAAGCATTAAATGTTATTTTTTTAAGTTTAGCAATGAAAAAAATACACGAGTTGTGATGTATTAGGAAATCAGGAATTATTCATTCTAAGACTTCCTTTAATGATTCACTTTCAGCAGAAATAGTTTTAGTGAATGTTTAGTTCAAAGTTTGGTAAGTACAGCCGGACTAAAACAGGACTTTCCAGGCTGTGTCTTAAGTTACTTGGTTCTCAGTTTTCTACCAGAAGAAATCTAAAATAATTTTACCCCAAGTAATCAAAGTACTTCTGTGTGGTATTTAACGAATTCTTGTCTGTGCCGGGAAGGAGAGGCAGTTCTGTCTTTAGGTCAGCAGGGTAACTCAGCTTAGTTTCTAATGGCAATTCTGCCACCTGCTGGACACATTACAGCACATTTCCTATCATGTTAAATGAGACAGGAGACATTTTAAAGTGACATTAGATGTAGTAAAACAAAGCCCAGACTGCAGTACCAAGTTTGAGCCAAAGTTTTAATGGCTTCAGAAAAAAACAAACAAACAAACAAGTTCTAATGTATAACTCCTGAAAATATCCAGTCATACACACGTAGAACAGGATCATCTTAGGCACAGAGTGGGAAAGTTTAGTATGTTTCTGTCAGTACCTGTGATATCATTCCATCACCAAGCCCTTGTCTTTACAGGCCCCTAATACTTCCTCACTAGCAAATAGCCTGAAAGCATTTTGTTATAAAAAAGCAGCACAATAGAGTTTTCAGTTTAACCTTTGACCTTCTCATTAGAGTCAGGGTCAGTTATTAATAATTTTAGTCGAGGAAAGCATTAGAAAGTCTCTCAGATAACAGCTGGGAGGGTGAACACCTTTTATTTGTTTCTCTCTCACTTTGCTCATTTTTTAAACATCCTGATGTCAGCTCTTAGGACCAACCCTCCCCCAATCACTGCACAAGTCCCTTGGCAGGACTGAAGTGGCCCAGGTTCTCGCAAGACTTGACCCAGCGCTGGACGTTAGCAGGAGCTGAAGGAGCTGAGCCGCTGCTCAGCATGCAGCAGTAGCAGGCTATGTCTGCTAGGGAGAATTCTGGACCCACCACCCACGGGTTGCGTCCCAGGGCTGAGTTGAGAGCCCGGAGGACAGCGGCGTGCTCCTTGGCGCTGCCTTCAGCCAGCTGAAAGAAAGCCACATCCACCCATTGATCCACCAGGGTAGCTAGAGCGGGGTCGTTGGGGTAAGGAGCCAGCAGCTTGAAGAGGAAGCGGGCCACGTTGGCCTCACCCTCAATGGGACACATGTTTCGGATGCTGAACTTCATCTGCAGTTTGGGGACTGTGGACAAGAGGCAGGAGAATCAGGTGTCATCCAAACAAGGACAAATACATCACTGCATTCACAGCATTTGAAATATCTATATGCAAATGTGTAGTGGTTTTCTACTTGCTTACTGCTCCACGCAGCCACTAATACAAGGCATCTCACCATCTTTCCATATGAGTGTGAATCCCAGCTGGAACAGGTGACGGGCGTAGCTGTCAGCATGCCGTGGACCCAGACAGGACAGAAGCTGCGGTGACACACTTGCTACTGAGGAGTGGACATGGACAGAGGAGAGAACCCGGTAGCGCTGAGAGAGCAGACTGTGGAGCACCAGCAGCGTCAGAGGTGGCTGTGCTGGGTTGGCATTTATGACAATATCACGGAGGGCACCCTGGTCCTACAGTACACAAGGTGAAGATGGTGAGTTACTGAATAAGAGATATGAACTAAATAAGTAGAAAAACATTCAGGTTTAATGCTGAGATGAAAAAGTCTTCCACTATCAGGCTACCAACTATCCACACCCTCATTTATGCTTCAAGACAAATTCTTTCATGAGCAGACAGTACCAGTTGGTACACTATTCAAAACTTGTAACAACAAGTAGATGTAAAAATATGATTAGAACAAAAACTCTTGAGAAAAACTCTTCTGGCATCGTTAGAAGACGCCAGTGTCTGGTCAGGTTTCTCACTTTGCCCAGTAGTGCGTCCAGGTCTGTGGTGCCTTGAAAGGTGGCGGCGCTGATGGATTGGGTGCACAAACTGCTGCTGACTGTCAGATCCAGGTCTGCATCAGGGGTGGTCACTGTCTTGGACAGGCCCTCCACTGCCGCTTTCAGCTCGTACAGTTTTCTCATGATCTCATCCTGTCGGGCCTCCAGAGCTTTGACTGCTGGATCTACCTCACCATTCTGTGGAGACAAAAGTGTGGAGTTTGAACAATTTCAGTACAACTTTTACAGCAAAAAGGCCAAAATACAACAGTAATTTCTTTTAGTTTATTCTTATGTATATGGAATCTAAAACTCCAATTCAATGTATTGATAAATATTAAATTAATCAGGTCTCCTATTATGACAAGATTATGAATCAGAAAAATTAAGGTAAATAAACAGGAGGACTGGTTACAGCAGAGGCCCCACCCAAGAAAACCTTGTTTTTTAAAATGTGAGCAGGTCTTTAAATCACCGCTTTGGAATTTTTTTTTGTTTTTCTGTTTGTGTTTCGTTTTTGGGTTGTTGTTTTTTTGCACGTTGTTACAACCTAACACATTTTCAGCTTTTTTTTTGCAATTGAAGCATTTTGACCAAAATTATGTTGTTTTTTTTATTTTTAAAAGCAAACATTCTATTTGTATTACATTGTTGAAATCCAGCCAATCGTTGCTGCAACCTACAATTATTTCAATGACAGATAATCCGACGTTTCCTTTTTTGAAGTATATATTTGTCATTTTGGTCGTAAGAAAAACAGTGGAATTACCTGTCTCGAAATTGTGAACTTGTCAAAGACTAGTTTAGTCAATTATTATTAGATTTGTCTGATTATTAAACTGAATGTTTTTAATAAACCAGAACAGTTGGAACGATTATGTTCGATTACATTAGAGGCTGTGGCGCAAACCACATAAACTTTATTATACATTAATTTCCTGCATAATTCTCAGTTAGTACTGCTTCATGTATGTGTAAGTAGCCCTTTATCATTAATACAAGTCAAGCTGGGGCGGGAGAAAGTGTCCAGATAATTCCTGTCAAATGATCGCTACTCCCAATAACAGTGCCTGCCAATTATAAAGCAAAAATAAGAAAACAAGTGTTTTGATTGACAGTCGTTGTTGATTTAATTGTTGCATCAGTTTTACAAGGTTAGCCAACTAGCTTAGCCACAAAGCGGCTCTTGCTAACAAACTGGGAGAAGCTAACTTCGGGTGAAAATCGGCAAAAGCGAAAGCAAAACGAAATATATTTGCACAACAGTGAAGCAGGGGGGAAATTATTTTAGCGAATGAAATTATTTAACAGTTACCTGAAGCGCGTGTTCGGAGCAGCAGCTGTTCCCTTGCTGCGCGTGGATATTTGGTAACTTGTACATGCAGGTGGGTAAATCTATCTGAATGTCACCACCACAGATGGGCTTTACCTGGTACATAGGCATGGCGGGGTCTGATCACAGTCACAGATAAACCGTTCAAACACTAAATCACACACCACACACACGTCTTCAGTGGTAGAGGCGTTGACAGCAGCAGGCACCGACCGAACCGGCCTGACCGGAAAAGGGCTCTTGTGACGTCACATCCGACAATTGGGTCACTAGTTTGTGTTTCGTTCAAAGAAAAAGAAAAAAGAATCTTATGTTGTGGCTGATTTTATTAATAATTACATTTAGAATGTAAGGTAAGTAAATGATGAAGCCAGTAAATCCTCAAGTAACATTTTTTCATTTTCTAAACATTTCTTTTTAACTCATGAAAAACATTTCCTATGTATTTATAACTCTTCAGAATTAGCTTGAATGTAAGAAACGTCAGTTGTAATTAACTTAAACCATGTCGTTTTGTTGTTGTTTAAATGTGAAAGAATTTAGACTGACTGTCTGAATTATGTATATAGACTTCAATGTATGTATTTCTTTTCTATTTTAGGATATAAATCCGGAAATGTTCAACAGTAGTGGAGCGTTGTCCTGGTATCCATTGAACAGCTTTGCCGATGTTACTAAATGCAGAGAAGGCAGTTCAATAGCAGGCTGTAGCCTGTAGAGAGCAGTGGTGCTGCAGTTTTCAGCTCAACCTGACGTATTTACGTAAGTGTTTACATTTGAATGGATTTCTAAGATTTTTATTTATTTGAATAAGTGTTTGTAAAGAACATTACACCGTGGTATTCAAGCACAGACAAAGGAAATGAATTATTGATTTATAAAAATGGATTAGACATGTTTGTGAATTTGAAAATACTGTAATACAGCAGCAGCATGAATTATTAGCTTATCTGACCTCGTCTTTAAAAAGCCCTGCACAAACGATTTACACATAAGCATTGGTGATTCAGTCCAAATGCATTTACTGAAAATCAGATTATGTTTTGTCACATGTGTTATCTTTCATCCACACCGGTGGGCAGTATAGCCATCACAGCTGCCTGTAGCAACAGCCTGAAGTGTGAGTGGATTGTTTGCCATGTAGACTAATATTTGGGTGTACAGTGAGTCTGCAGTGGAGTTTGTAACTAATTTATATCTTAGATACGTTATTCTCTGTTGTTATGTAAATGAGTCCTGGAGGCAAATATCCCATACAAGCAGAACACTTTATATCTACAGTACCTGCTCCGCCTGAATAACCTGCACATCTAACTGACACGCTCAGTCTAGCCAATGTTATTCAATCTCAAGTGATCTTTTTCCCTTAATCAACCCTGACAACACAATCATTTAACCGAAAGCACTTTAAGAACCTGCAAATCTGTCAGCCGTCGGCCTCCCTGTAACTTTTCTTTGTAGTCACCTTCTACATTGTCAGATGAGGCCTCTTAGTACTGTTTCACACCCTCTACTCTTTGGCCCCAGCATAGAAGTTTAATGAAAATGCACACTCGCAGCTGACGTCCCAGCAGCTTGTTAACCCTGAATAATTCACTGTTGAAGTCTGGTTAGTAGAAGGAGCCAAGGAAGATTAGGGTTATTGGGCCAACTGGGCAGCTCTGCTGAGGTAACGGTCAGATCTGATGGCAGCTCCATATACCTGAGCTAGAAACTGAGACTACAGGGGAGCTGAAACCTGACAGTTCACAGTTGTTCTTTAAATCATGTAGGGACAAGGGAGTCTGTCAGGCTGTAGGGAGTAGGGAGTAGGGTTGAAGGTAACACAGACCTTGTCAGTGCTATCTTACCCTGGTTCAGTCTTACTGGGTCAGTGATATAGGTAAACAGTGTGTTAAATGATAGATGGCAAATGATACTTTGCTTGGAGTACCTTAAACACAGCTTATAAATTATATGTTGTGCACACATGGCTTCATTGTAATTACTGTCCTGAACCAAATCATGTTGAGGTGTGTTAAGCTCATGGAGGAGTTGGACCAGAGGAATAGTCGTAACGTTCATGTTCTGTATGGAATCTGTGTGAGAAGGATAGCTGCTTGAAGAAGACAAGATTTTCATCAAGTATTTGTTTTATACTTCGTTAAAGTAAAGTGGTAGCATGATCAATAAATAGTTAAAAATGAGCAGAAAGTAGAATAAAACAAAAGGCCAGAGTCATTATTTTAACTGGAACATTTTCAGACAATACATTGTGATCCAAATAAACACTGTCCAAGTGGTTTTACCTTTTTAGGATTTATTACTCTATTTTATTTTGATTAATACTTTATCGAATCTGAACTTAAGGCACATCTTTTAATCAGAAACAGTGGAAAAAATTCTAAAAATATACAAGCTTTCCAGACTTTTTTTTCTGTAAAATTTTACATGGACGCTACGAGGCGTACGTGATCTAACTTATCCAGACAGCATGCCTCCACGATCCAACAGGTCAACACTGGGTTTTTCATAGATGACACTGACCATCTTGTGTGACAGTGCCTTCTCATTTGGAAAAGTCTGCAAAGTATCAATCTGCCTCTGCACCACTCCACGACAGCTATTACTTAGTCTGGGGCTGAGTAAGCGCATGTAACAGCTGCTCAGGGCCTTAATCAGGGCGTGTTTTTTTTTTTTTAGTTCAAATTGCAAACTTGCATTAGTCTAGTTAATAGAGCCCGTGCAACGTATAAACAAGAGCCTATCAAGTGGCAGAGATGCAGACGACGGTTCCAAACAAGGTGGAAGCTGTTTTTCTAGAACCAGTCATCCACAAATGTTGTGTTTGTTTCAGGAATGGCCACTGATATGTCACGGGCTTATCATTTATTAATGAGGGGAAGCTCCACGCAGACATCATAAGTAGAGGCTCAGGACCACTGCATGTGGGACAACAAGTAGCAGTGCTGTCAACCCCTGCATTATGGATAGTGTTCCTGCACAGAGTTCACAAAGCCCATTCAGTCATCCTAACACGCCAGTTAAATCTTTCACGACGTTTCTCCCCGTTCCGACTATCAGGTAGCAACCTCTCTGATGCTTCCAGACTCCAAAACACTGGGGAAGAGTCCTATTATGATTCGGCCACAGGAAACTCTGAACTAAATGGTCAGCAAATAAGCAGGCGGTAAAGCCTCTCAGTCTCTTCTTTAGCTCTAAGCCATCAGCTTGTTATCAAGTAAAGATGGGGCGCACATTAAAGTTTCACACACAGCTAATCAGTAAGCTGAGCCTGACAATCCTTTATTGATATGAGTTTTTAGCCACAATGAAGTAAAGACATCAATTATTTACGTGCCAAGCAGGAAAACAGATTATAGGCCACCCCAAAGGGCAGGTGTGCATCCTAAAGGTGTTTGCATTGTATTAACAGTCAAATAACGTCTTTGAATATTGTGGTGCTGGTTTACGTTGGTCATTCAATGTCTGCAACATGCTTCGAAAACTATTTGAACGCAGGCAAAGTAAGACTGTAAAGTGACGTTCTGGACAGTTTCTCAAATAACAGGGTAACTGGTGACGGGCTGCAGTTTTTGATATAAGGTTTGAAAGGAGAACACTCCAAAGGCTTTGTCTATGCTCACATAGTTTAGCTCCGGAGTCGTTGCTAAAGATGCTACGGGCAAATCAGTAGTGATTGCATGTGCAGTGTCTGGCCAAGCACCAGGGATGTCCAGGCTTATATTAGAACTTAGAACATACTGTCATAACAAGGCTTTGTTTTTCACCAACTGTATGGATTTTTCGCAGGACACTGTCAGGTATTCATTTACACAAGTCTGTACTCAGTACTGGCCTGGCTGCCGTCAACAGCTGCCTTACAGAAATAGCGTCCGGAGCATCATCAAGAAAAGATGGGGAGTTTTTTTTTCCTGACCTGTCACATCTCACGTATCTGATGAACCAGAGTGAAACACTGAACACATACAGCCTCGGTCTGTCTCTCTCTCACTCACTCCATCCCCCTGCCCTTGAGTCACATTATCTTGGACTGCTGTCCCTCAGCAGCATATCTGACCGTTAGGGACGACCTGTTGTCTCACATTTCCTTCCTCTGTACCACTTGCTGATCCCGACCCACAGGGGTCACGCCTTTATAATGTGTCCCCTGTCTTGTGTTACCTAGTGGCTTTCCCAATCCTGTCCCAGTTTCTGGTGTGAACCCCTCCTCCTCCCCCCAACTTGTCCCATAGTATGTTGATCCTGTAGTTTAAATTTATGAAGAGGCTGAAACAGCTTTGATGGTTAGATGACATCTATTTCATAGAATATTTATAAGAAATGGAAGTAGATATTTGGTTATTGCAGTAAGAATGTAAAGCTGTGCCACGTTGGTTGTCCAGGTCATTGGACTGGTTAGAAGAGAGGAAATTATGGGAATGATTAGAATTTTCCAACTGGATTTAGAACAAAATCCAACACTTGCCAGAAGAGTTGTATGTGTGGTCATTATGTGTTTTTCTTTTAAAAAGGAAATGATGACAGTTTTGTACAGTATGATGCACTTTAGGGTTAAATATACCAATACCAATGTGTCTATTCTAATGCAACCATCTGGTGGAGGCCATTCAGCAGAAGACAGTGTGGATGTTAAAAATAATGTCTTTATTTTTCATCTTTATCTTCTGTCATTTTGATGCATACTGTAGACTCCCTTCTGCCTCTGTGATAGCTCTACACCCCACTTTCGTAAACATGGGCCTAGTTTATGCATTGACTTTCCAACAAAATCTTAAAGCATTTTTTTTTCCTTAATGAAACACATCCTTAAACAAATGCTACAGACTTTAGCTGAGCGAGTCAGTGAACCCACCACAGATTTAAACCGACATCTCTCAGGGTGAAAGCTGTATTTGTGTTTGAGAGATGTTCCAGTGAGAAGTTCTAAAGTTAGGGCTGTCCTGGACGCTGACCGGTGATTCAGAACTGACCGGTACTTGTGAGACGTTTAAGATGAATATAAGGTGTCATCGCAGCCTCGTGCTAATACCAGGGTTTGGAGCGCTCATGTAAGAAGCAGGTGTGTGCTGTAATAACCAGCTTCTCCCTGTTGTACACCGATAATTAGAATGACAGCAAGGAAGACGTCTGGGAATAAACTGTTACCCCACTGGGTGTGTGTGAATAGTGAGGTGATGGTTAAATGAAGTCCGGTGAATCCTGTAAGTGCAGACCACGGCTTTACTATGTCTCCTACAGACTGTAGAAGTGGAAGAAATGTCCTGAAATGTTCACTTTGCTGAGAGTTTCAAAAAGACCCGGTCGAAATCTGAGACTCGTGTATTTATTTTTCTTTGCAAAATCTGAGACTCGTGTATTTATTTTTCTTGAAATTGTCTGCCGGACAATTTCTTTGTTCATGTGAATGCATTTATTTGCTTTGGATCTTGATGGTGTATTGTATTCTTGCAAATTATTGCTTGATGGTGTATTGTATTCTTGCAAATGATTGGGTCAGGGTGTGTGTGTTTGTGTGTGTGTGTGTGTGTGTGTGTGTGTTCAGATGGGTTTACAAAGCTGAGGTCAGGTGTCACCCGATCCACTCAGGTGGTTATCAAGGTCACTTCCTGTGATTTCTCCCTGTGTTAGCTTGTTGGTGCCTCACGTTCATAGACAAAACCCACTGTAAATACAGAAACTAAACCACAGTGTTTTTATTCAGTACATATACTCCAATCAGCGAGATAACTTTTTTTAATAACACCTAGAAGACCTTTCAAAAACACAGCACACACTTAGCAAAACAAGTCAACGAGTCAAATAACTTGGATTGTATTCTTTTATTTTCTCAGTAATTTGGTAAATGGTACAACTGTTGGGGTGAGGAAGAGGATCTGCGTAAAACATAAAGCCTGGATGGATGACAACGCATATGACCTGAGCGAGTGGAAGTAAATTAACTAAACTGGTCTATGATTTAACTGCAATAGGAAAAAAGACTCCTTGAGTAGCAGACTGCATGATGGGAGCAGAACTGGGGTCAGATAATGTGGTGGAGATGACGTCCATCTGTTTAGGAGCTCACCATGTGCTGGAACTCTGTGGAGAAGAGAGAAAACGTTGGTTATTTATCTGAACTGTACATGCTTGCAGCTAGAAAAACAGCTTGTAGTGTGAGATGGGAGTGAAATGTCTTTAAATATATTTTATTTTATTCAAAGCTCCTCAAATGTTAGGATCTGCTCACCCTCTACTCCAATTTTCCCATCGCTGTCGTCATCAGCAGCCTTCAGGAAGCCCTGGGTCTCTTTATCTGTCAGGACACGAGCACCAGGAGAAAACCTCTGCAGGAAAAACCTGTCAGACGCAGAACAACACACGGAGGTATTAAAACTGTTCTGCTGCAGGAAAAACAGTCTCTTCTGTAGCTGTGATATTGTCTTTTCTCTGACCCAGCTGACCATGTGGACACGATAAAGCAGAAAAAAGCGGCAATGGCGTCTCACTCACTTAAGCTCTTCCTCCTCGATAAACCCACTGGCATCATTGTCCAGGATCTCAAAGACCTTCTTCACATCCTGAGAGCTCTTGTCGCTGAGGCCACACATCTTGAAAAACCTCTTTGGGCAGAAGGAGTCTGGAGCTGCAGAGGGAAGAGAGAAACAAAGCTGAGTCCCTGTTTTAATTGGAAAACACTGCCAACAGTTTAGCTTTCTTAGGTCTACCAAAACAACACTGCTGATGCTGCAAAGTCCATGCATGTGCTAATGACACTTTCCAAAGTATTAGTGTAAGATCATTTAATCCTTAGACAGAAAATCAGATATTGGAGAGAAAATAATGGACATTTTGTAATTTAATTAAAAAAAAAAGATCTATGAATGTTATCTAAACAGCTAACAGAGTTGTTGAAATAATAACACATTAAGGTTTTAATAAGACACCTACTTATGTTGATGTCAAATTTGTTTAAATCATATTGGTTTGTCTGATGTTTCTGATTACATCGACTTAAGTGAAATTTTATTTTTTTGAATAAAATCAAAGGGAGAACAGTGATGAAACCGGAGGATCGTCCTACCTTGGCAGTCCTTGAGAGCAGCGTCGATGGCATTGGCGGAAAGGACGGATGTGAGTGACATTTTTATTTCTGTTGGAGAAATAGAAAAAAGCCGAGGTGAAAAACTGATACATTTCCTTAACGACAACCAAGTCTGAACACAACGGTATTTAAATCCATCCAGCTGACTGACAGGACGAACATGTAAAAGCCCATTAACCAGTTGTTATACGCCTGCAGAATGATGTGGTTTTGATGCAGTGCATACAAGTGACATTGTTTCCTATCCATTAGTTTAAACCTTAAATCAAAATAAAAGTTTAAACAAAAATCGTTTTAAAAAAGTGCTCCTGGTTTGCAGAAGAAGACGAAAAAGTTGTGCGTAAATGGAGAGTTTCTCTCCATTTACGCACGGACGTCGTTCGTGTATCACTTTATGGAGTTAGAAAACTAACGTGTCTATAAGCGAACAACACAATTAACCACTCATTCCTCACTTTCAGGTAGAACTGATACAAGGAATATTAAAAAATAAATCTTCAGTGTCTCCACGGCGCAGCCACTTACCGTGTTGAGGGGGAACTCGCCCGGTCGGTGATCCAGCAGAGGAGGTAAGGCTATGTGGTGACTCCTGTCCGTTCAGGATGATTTATATATAGGTCTGATTGCAGTGACAATGGGGTTTGCTTGAGTTACCTGTCTGTGGATCAAATTCTAACAGCCCGCCCCTGATCCAATTTCTCTGCTAACTAATTAACCTTTACTATTTATAACGCCGCGAGGCAGAGAGACGAACCGCACCGTGGACATCTGTAACGCCCTCGAATATTACAAATTAGTTTAAAAATAAAAAAAAAACGCATTCTCAACTCATCCTATACTCACTCGCTCCCTCTCTGCTGCCATCTCAGTATTTCTCCTCCCCTCACTTTAAGGATCATACGGTACAATAGATGCCGGGATGCTGTAATGTGACTGTGAACTGGGATGTCCTGTCCTCACTTTGTGCTGTATCTGCACCCTTCCCTGCTAATATCCATTTTCAGACAACAGTCCCTAAAAAGAACTTCATTCCTGTTGATAATTCTTCCTATCAGTACATTTGACATATAATGAAGAGAGGTAATATAATGCAGGTGTAGGCGCTGGATTAAATGGCTGGACTGTACTACTGTTGATAATTCTTCCTATCAGTACATTTGTACATTTGTACAGCTGTTCAACCAGCCTTCAAGAGAAGAGTGAGGAATGCAAACAGATCTAACAGAGTTGAGACCAGAGTTGTTGATGCTGTATGAAGTAGAAGATGAAAATATAAAAATACCCACAGTTTGGAACAAACCTGGAGGTTGTATTTCAAAAACGAGTGAGATAAAAAATAATCTCAACACTATAGTTATGACACTTTCTGGAAGAATAACTATGGTCAAAATAAACAAAATACGAACGGCTCGGCCGTGTGATTTCTCATATTTGGAGGAAGTAAAGGATGATAAATATAAACATAAATATTTAGGGAACCTTATTGAATTGATTGTGGAAGGATTTTCAGGCAGAAAAGAACATGAGAAGATTCTCATAGAAAACCTCAAGGATCTTATACCTTAGGTAGTTGTTTAGTCTTCCTAGAAGACAATGACGCCATGAATACTTCAAAATTATCAGGAACTAACTCCAGGAGAGGTGCACTAAAGAGGAATGAGCAGGGATATCCTGAAAGGCTGGCCCTGGTCTAAATTTACCAGGATCTGGTTCAGGTGACCACTCAACACACCACAGCTGTTCCACATTCACACGGCCGACTCTCAGGGATGCTGATGATTAATCACTTTGTCATTGTCTCACACTGATGAGGATGAGGGTGAGGATGAGGGGACGACTTCTCTGAACTGCTTTGTCAACTGTGCTGATGAAGGAGGAGTCAAGGTCACCGTGGGATGATTGGGATTTAATAGTGAAGTTGATCAGTGATCCCAGAGATTCACCTGCACCATTCAGACATGTGTAGCACACACAGGTTTCACTGCCGGGGTGCAACACCAACATCATGACTGCAGGAATATCTGTGTGTGTGTCCCCCAAAGAGTTTCCTAACGCAGTGTCAATTCATCCACAGGCAAAAATGATGACTGCAGCTTGTCTTTTCCGGGGACATTCGTGGCTCCCGGGGAGTGCGACATAAACAACTTTAAGGATGATTAAGCACATTCCCAGGAGAGCCTTCACTGCAGTGGAGCACTGTGGGGAAACTGATACCTCCCTTCAATATGTAAGGTTAGTTAAGGGTTTGTAATTGCAGCAGTGTTGAGAGGAGACACAAAGGATGGACCTAAGACCTGTAGTTCTCAAACAGGGGCATGTGTACCCCCATTGGCACTTAAAGACACTATCTGGAGTATGGGATTTTAAGATGATTATTGTGGTGTGGTGCAATTGAAGGTTCTCATGAATTAATTGTTCTCACAAAAAATATAATTGTTTTAGAGAAAACAAAAAAATCTAACATAAAAAGAAAATAAAACACTACAAAACATTCACACTTTTCACTAACATAAAAAGAAAATAAAACACTACAAAACTTTCACACTTTATAATTAGTTAGTCTTGGTAATGATTACATAATAGCAAAGTCTTAGGAACCCGATTTGCAGTTTAAATGAATGAATGCATTCATCAGTATTTATCAGTGTATTTTTACGTGTTTGTTTGGAGGGGGTAAACTGCACTGACGTCACAGTCTGTTTCTCAACCAAAACTGTTTTGCGTTGGTTACAGGATACTTATCCTACAGAATATTTCACAGTGATACGTAACTAAGAATGACGGAGAATTCTTAGGTGAAATAGTTTAAGCGGCTGTTTTCCTTAATGTTGTGTAAATATTAACCACTTAATATTTACTTTTGGTTTTCTATACTGTGAATAAGAAGTCCATAAAGATTAGGTTCCACCGAGATTTGAACTCGGATCGCTGGATTCAGAGTCCAGAGTGCTAACCATTACACCATGGAACCGCTGTGTGGAGAAGGGTTATCACATTTGTTACACATTTGCCTGTGATATTAATATAGCGTGTAAATGTTATTTAAATGTTGTGCCTTTAAGATTATCGTCAACATTTGAAGCTTTTAACACACGAAGAAACATCAGCAGTAACCTAAAACGCGTGCAAGGGATAGTGAAATTTGATTGGATAAGGGATTTTACGCAATGATTACTCCAAGAGTCAACTTTCTGAGAACTTCCTGCTTTCATTCTTGGTAAAATTAAAGCTCGTGTCTCTCGCGTGTAGGTTTTGCCTTCATCAGCTTTTCCTATAAACCTAATCCCGGTGCCAACGTGTTTGTTGGGCCCCTCAGCAAGTGATGCCTGATAGTCTAGTAGTTAGTGAGGTTTATAGTGCAGGTGGAGCAGGTAAAGAGAAACTCTATCGTCTGCTTCAGATTGTGTGTGAGAGCCTGGAGACACCGGATCGAGAGCAGCGGTGCGAGGCTCCCCACAGCCCTGTATGATGTCATGGGCCATGTTGATACCTGCTGGACTATACAGTTACTGGCCAATTATTTATTCATTTACATCTGCTAATGTCCTGTACCAGGAAGGGGACCTCAGCCTTTTCCTCTTACTTTTGGCTGTTTGAAGGATTACCTATCACTAGCTATCACTAGTTATGACTGGGACAGACTGTTGAAAATTCTAGTTTATTCCCTTTTACTGTACATTTTCTATATTGTGAAGGACGTTTGATTTATCCCTTACTTTTAGATTTTTTCCGACTATCGTTTACTAGGTTTCTTTCATCACCTTTTCATTCTTCCGTCTCTTATTTCTTTCTGATAATCGGACTTTTTTTCTCACCTACACAGACCACTTGTTTAAATGTATGGTGGGAGTTGCTTCTACTGTACTGTACGTCTAAAGCGATCCTCCGTTCCGAACCCATACGTAATGTTCACATTTAATAAGGCACCCCCATCTAGCGTCTGCAAGGAAGAACTGCAGCTCCCAGCACACTTCAAAATTAAGACCTTGGTGTATTTAAATTGCATTTTGTACGATTTGAATCATTAGATGGTTTAATCTCTTGGATGGTAACGATAGTCTTGGTGTATTTGAAGACTATGTAAAAGTATATATTGTTCATTTTGTTAAATCTAAACTGATCAAGTCTTTTTTTTTTAATTTACATCCGTTACCTGTAGTGGCGGCGGCCATATTGGATCCCAGTGTTTACATAATAACAAACTTGATTATAGTTTACCAAAGCATCCACACGGTTTCCTATACATCTGAACAACAACCGTGTAGCGAGGGAGGTGTAATTAGATGTGTAGTAACCATTAGGTGTTGTGTTGTCTTACACAGTTGCGGTAATATGTTTGTAAAATGTTCCTTTATGAGAAATTATATTTATGTAATATTTTATGGAACCATTGCCGACATAGGATTTGTAAGTTTATTGTTATTATTATGGGGATGGAAAGAGACACAAAACATGTTCCACGAATAAATGCCCAAGAAGACCGTACCAAAAGAATATTTATTCTTTTTTAACTGTTTGTTTTTCCTGGAAAGTGCATCGTAGATTTTACAGTAAGCAAAATTCATATTTAAGACATGAACACGACCGAACAACATTGATCATTTTTTGGACAGTGTGTTGCGGAGGAGGAAGCATACTGTATCTTAAGCAAATGTATAAAAATTATTTATATTCAGATGAAAAGAGGGGGAGGTCGATGTGGGCTTGTTTGTTCCACCAGAGCAGGTCTTATTGGTCAGTTGCCTCTTCATGGCTTAACCATGGCAATGAACTCTGCAGGGACACAGTTGACAGCGGAAAGGAGAGGTCATTACACATGAAACATACACGACTGAAATGTTAACAAAAACCTCTAGAGGTCGCACCAGAAGAGCCAATCTTGCCGTCGCCGTCAGTGTCACCAGCCTTCATGAACGAGCCTGTCTCCTTGTCGGTGAGTGCGCGTGCATCCTTTTTGAACACCTGCAGGAACAGCCTGTAGACGCAGGAGAGCGCTGGTTAGTCGAGTGACTCTCCAAGTCTTCTTCTGATCATTAATACAGTAGACCTTCATACTACCCATAGACAATAACAATTTTCTTACGAAGCGAAACAAAAACCGGAGTTTTTACTATTAATCAACATTTATAAGATTACCATTAAATTTAAAACCCTGGTTTAAAAGAGTCTGAACGTGGTTGACAAGGTTAATTGATGGAATGAGGATTATTGTTGCTATGTTGAGGTCAGGCATAAGAGTGTAGTTGGGGTAAGTCAACAAAAATACCCATTTCTAATTTGCCTTTTGCATGATGGCAATGCAGTTTTTTGTTTATGCAGGTGTCTTACTTCAGTTCTTCCTCCTCAATAAAACCACTCTTGTCCTGGTCAATGATGTTGAAGGCCTCTGTCAGCTGTGCTTCGGATTTGTCACTCAGACCACAGGAAGCGAAGAACTTCTTGTGGCAGAAGGAGTCAGCAGCTGAAAACCACAGCAATGTGATTATAAGTACGAGAATTATAATACAGAAACGTTCTACTACTCAGGGTTTGCTGTGGCTGTGAGTATGTTATCAAACTAACCTTTACACTCTTCCAGGGCTGCAGCCACTTTGCCACTATCCAGAAGCTTATCAAAAGACATTTTGATCTGCAAATGTAAAGGATTTGAATAATTCAAATCTTGTTGTGTTCCTTAGTATACCAGAATGAAGAGTTGTTATTACACCACTGCTTTTACAACAGGTAAGTATCAAATCAGACCACATTTTACACCACTGCTTTTACAACAGGTAAGAATCAAATCAGACCACATGTTCTAAACTATCTGATCTGTTGACAAATATAGCCTTTAAAGATTATTGTTCCGGTCCTCTCGGTCTGTTGTTGTGTCCATATCCTTAAAACCAAAGCCAAACCAAAACTAACACATGTTCCTGTAGAACAGTTCACAGATGCTGAAACTCTGACCAGTGATCCCTGTCTTCATGCTGCTGCCATTCTCAAAAGAAGAAAAAAACCCCACAGTGATCTATCCCTCAGCAAAAAAAAAAAATCACCTTTTCCTTAAAAAGCACAGACTTCCATCAGCATTATCCCCAGCTCTTCTTTTTTCTGTGTGTTTTTCATGCAAACTCACCTCTGGAGTTGTTCCTCTGTAGGGTACAAATGATACAGACAAAGGTTCAGTCGACTGCAGTGATCTTCACTGTGCTCCCAGTGACCTTTTATAGTTTCACTCCATCGAAACCTGAGGCATAAGATAACTGACACCACCAAGGAGATGAAGCTGTGCAGGAGGAGGGGGTGTCGAAAATTTCTCCAGCAGAGAGCAGTCTATTTTGAGTTTCACAAATGAAGACGCTTAAAAGGTGCGTTTGAAGAAGTCTTCAGTATACCCCTGTGCTAAGAATAGGCCTGGACACTGCTGAGGAGGACAAATTGGAAATGCTGCTGGAAACACGCAGCCTTTTTAAAGAAGGTGGACACTGGTGGGCACGTCTTAGAACTGCATGGTGTAAGTGGAACCACTTTTGTTCTGAGACTGTTGAATATAAAGGGAAAGTTCAAATATTTATGTGTTTAGTTAAAGTCGTGAAGTAAAAATACTCCTTGAATACATAGTCCTGTGTATTGTTGTATGATTATTTTAGTATTTAGTATAATTTTCTGATATACATTCAAATGATAAATATTCAGTTCATGCTGCATTTGAAACTTTTTGATTGGATTTTTTTAACAAATCCTAAAAATGTAGTTGTGTTTTTATTGTTTTTATCCATTGTCTATTGTGATCAATTTAAGTGATTTATTATTATAAGTATACTTTTTTAAAAACAAAAATCCCTTATGATTTCTTATACTATTTATCTCTCGTTCTCTCTCTTTATTTTACAATGTCAAAGATCATCTTGTTTAGTCAATTCCACTGTTATTTTTGTATCAGTTGTTTAGGGCCTTTCGTGATCTTTAGAGCTCTGGCCAGTAGGTGGCAGCACATATCGGTAATTACTGCTTCTGTAGGACTCATGACTTGTCTTTGAACATATTTCCCAGGATTTAATTCCCCGAAATATCACATTGAGACATTGTTTCCCAACATTTAAATTATTAACTTTTCATTGATGTTTTCAGAAACTTTAGCATGTGTTTCTCCAACAATTCAAACTGCTTTGATTTAAAAGCTAATGAGCTACAAACTGAAAAGCTGCAACACATTAAATAATTGGTTTAAACTTTTGTCTCTTTGCAGCAGATGAAACCTGTATGGAGGTCCTGCTGATGCAGCGGTGGCTGTTAATAGCCCTCCTGTTGCCACAGCAGATCAACTAATTGACTACTCGGCAGTTGGTGTAGAGAAAAAGACCTTGGAGCAGCGCGCCTAATTATACTTTGTGTGACAGCTATCCATTGCCGCCCTCCCTGGGTCCAGGAAGGCCCTGGGCCGTTCCTGCTGTGTCTCCTGGCCTAGGTCCAGCCACACTCATCTTCCCATTAGCTAATTATCAAAACAAGTGCTGGCGAGGTCACTTCATCTGTCCCTCATCACCTCCCGAGTATTCGGAAACCCCTAGCACCACCTCTTAATCAACCCATTGTGTTGACATGCAGTAGTCACAGCTGTAATAGGCACACTTTGGGATAGCAGAAAAGATTGACCTGAGCAGGATGACTTTACACCATAAGAGTATTTATTCCTGGTTTTTCACTCTTCCTCACAAGTGCAGATGGTGTTGTACAGTTTGCACAAGTCATTTTTCAATCATATCACACACCTGGACAATAAATTGACAGTAAAAATTGTGTTCAATGTTGAGAAATAGTCCGCAGGCAACTCATAAATAAGATATAAAAAATATTCTTTCAGCTGATGAGTAATGATTCTTGAAAGGAGTTCGCAGTTCCCAGAAAAGAGGTTGATCTCGGTCAATGGAAATTTATGCCTTAACAAGGGCAGCAAACTCTGTAAAAGTAGAATAAAAACCGCTATTAGTGAGGAGCAAGATGGCTTGAGATTCCGATGTTACTGTATATCAGAGTGCAGTGGTCTAAATCAGGTGTGTCCAAAGCCTGGTATTTGGGCCAGACTAGGCCCATTAAATGTTTAAATGTGGTCTGGAAGTGAATGTTAATCAGTACAATTTTTACAAAATGTATACAAATAAATCATATAAAGCTAATGCTTTACTATTACTAGCTACCATAGCTGAGTGAATAAAAATAGTGTTTTAAGCATTTTGTAGATTGGAGGAATTGAAGTACCTCAATGTATATACTGTGTGTTTTGGCCTTGACAGTTTAAATAATTTTAATTGAGTTGGTTATATTAAATGTATGAAATAAGTAAATAATTTGAAAAAATGTATTGTATTAGCATATGAGCCTGAAGAAAGTTGAATCGGCCCACATACATTTTTACATTATCATATCAGGTCCGCATGAAATATGTTTGGACACCTCTGGTCTAGTCTTATTAAACCCACTGCTGGGTATTAAAGGTATTATGTCAAATTATGAAATTAACTTTTTTTATTTAACTATTTTAAATCTTATTGAAAGTGTGAGATTAATCCTGTTTTGCTCTGCCAGGTCTTGTTGGAAAACTGTGGCCAGTTTCTGTGAGAACTCACCATCAACTCCGATCTTGCCATCACCATCACTGTCACCAGCGGCAAGGAAGGCCTTGGTCTCCTTGTCAGTGAGAGCTCTGGCACCAGCAGAGAAGTTCTGCAGGAACAGCCTGTCAGGTGAACACAAGGGGAGAGCAGAAGTTAAAATGAGGTTCGTACTGAGTTCAATTCTCTAAATCAATAAGTGGAGTTTCTTTTTAAACTGTGTGTTTGAAAAGCTCATCTACCATTTGAGTGTCTACCCCATCTACCCCTCCTACCCCCCAGTTAAAGCCAATTTTAGCTCACACATAAACATGGCAGGATACTACCCCTCAGCCTTACTTTTAAAAAAGTATAAAGTCACTCATGCCACAGTATCTGAGGGATGTTTTGGGGCTGCTGAGGCCTGAGTATTTAATGTCTGCATGCTGTAAGTGTGAAGTTTTGGGATGTCTTACTTCAGCTCCTCCTCCTCAATGAAGCCACTGTTGTCCTGGTCAATGGTAGCGAAGGCCTTCTTCACATCAGCATCGGACTTGCCAGCCAGACCGCATGCCTTGAAGAAGTTCTTGTAGTCGAAGCTGTCAGCAGCTGGACAAAAAGCACATTTCAACATCATTAGTACCAGATTTTAATGGTACTCATTAAAACAGGGATAAATGGCAGACAATATTAGAAGTTTAGAAATGGGTAGACCATGACAGTCTCGGCAAATCTAATCACCTACTTGCTTGTGAACCTTAAAGAATCTCAAGCAAGTCTTTGTTGAGACACTTAAGCTAGAACTGTTTGCTTGGTCTTCAGTAAGTTCTATTGCCGATTTCAAAACTTCTAATAGAAGTAAAGGATCTGAAGACATTTAGTGCTTCAGATAGTGAGGCTCACCTGCGCAGCCATTCAGGGCAGCTTTCACATCGGAATCAACAAGTCCAGCGAAGGCCATTTTTTCTTATCTGTGAAGAGAGATGGAGATGAACATCACACAGTGAACATTTTATGCATTGGCAACCAAGCACTAGTGAAAGGGAAACGATCAAAGGCCCCGACTGTAGTTTTAGTTTTTATCCTTATGTAATGAAAAGGCCTTAAATCATGACACAGCAGTATCAAATAATAATAAAAAAATAACTGTGAGGCATATTCTTGCTGTAATCTTATTAGAGACTACAGCTGCAGCCAGTATTGACACAGCACTGGAGAGTTATCTTCTGTCAGTGCGCAGATCGGACTCGGTTCATCCTGTATCGTTCTGTCAGTAAACAGACGATATTTCCATAGACCAGTAAAACCGACAAAACCAGTACAAATCTCGGTGCAGCGCGGCCTGGCAAGACGCAATCATATCAATTTATCCGGATCAAAGTAATATCTTAAAATTGCGCATTTATCATCCATAGACGTCGCTGTTCAATTCTCCCAGTGGTCCGATCATAGAAGGCAGCTAAGTCTCATAGTCCAGTCGGATCTGCTCCCCTGCATCCCTTTTCCTCCTCAGTGCCAGAAGGTCCCAGATTCCACACTCACCTTTGCTCTGCGTTGAGGCGAGTGAAAAACAAGGAGGACTGGGAGTGAGTGTCGAACCTCCGTCCTGCACTCCCTTATATATGTAGGAGCAACACCATTTACAGAGTTTTGCGTGTAAGTATCAGGTACCAAGATGCATGGGTTTCGAAAAAATGTGTCTAGTAGTCCAGACCTATTTTTAGGCCAACAAATGAGGATGCTACCATGTGTGCTGGAGGCCTATAGCTAGACGTGTGGAAACCCGAGCAGAGCCGCAGCTCGTTCACTTCACGGGACATGTTGCACTTTGGAGATTTATCGCCCGCACACATTTATTTAATGATGGCGATTTTACTGTCGCAGTGTTGCAGATGGGAACATAACTGCAATGGCTTGAAGTGTGTCATCATCCTAACGGCTCTGCTGCCAAGTGGTCATTGGATTAACCAGAGACAGGAAATGTTGAATTTGAATACCATATCATTACGTCTCCACAGAAATGCTAATTACAGCACATTAAAAAATTTTTGCATCACAGTGAGGGTGATGTGTTTATTTTTGCACGATTGAAATTGCACCGTTGAATTCAGTGAGGGTTTAAAATGTCACAGCGTCAGTTTTGGTGTCGCAACACCTCTCTGAGATGGTTTCAGGTGATAGAAATGTGCCTGTTGGTTCATTGGTAAGCCACGTATACTGTATATAATATTTCCATATGGTACATGTGAACTCCTAATGCAGCACATGGCAGGGATAAAGGGTAAACAAACCCAGTGCCCTGACGTCCTTAATAGGAAATGCACCAATCATTCACACTATTTTTGTGTCCGCGAACCCATGAACAAATAAGAAACGCTTTCTTTTTGTGATTAACAGATTTAACGTTAGCACCCCACGAGAAGACTTGATTGTCACCGTGTTTTGTCCTGCGCCTCTGGCTGTGGTGTGTTTTGTGGATTTTTTGTTTGTTTGTTTTTTACTTTTAATTTTTCCATGCTTTTATTCTTGACCAGTTCCTGTTTAAGACTCTTATCAGTTCACTCCTGCGGGAAACGATTTGATCTCCAGTAATTACTGCACGGTATTTCTGCAGGAATTCGACCTTCGTCCAGCAGAAGGCAGTAAAAGTCCCAAGGCAGGAAAACCATGCAGGGAATTTGAGTCCATACCAAAGCTGGACGATGCTTCCAAATGATTTACATTCACGTTTTTCCCCACGTCAGATTAACTCCTCAGCAACAATATGTCTGACTGTTTTGGCTGTTATGCGGAAGTGTTTTTTATGTTTTTTGTTTATCTGTTGAATGAGTAGTAATCAATAGTCTCTATTTAAATGGAACGATGCCTTAACCTTTATAAGGATAGTCATGTAAATAAATATAAGTAATAATAAATATCTTATTTTCAGGACTAACTTGAAACCTACTCAATGGATGTAATTTGACTGGACTGGGAACATGTTTAATGCATGAAGGTTTCTTTTTATTACGGTGATGTAATTCCTGAAGTTAAGATGTGTTGATAAGCATCAATGCATTATAGAAAACACTATTATGATTAGCCACACCAGTGGAAATAAACTATAACCACTGTTGCATGCAATCACACTCTAACCTCATATTATAATTATACTGTATATGGCGCCTTCCATAGTGGATGCACCCCGTGTCATGTATATAAAGACAGCAGTCATATGACAGTCAACAAATACATTTATTGTCCCAGATTATTAATTAAACGCACACTCAGTAAATGTCCATCTTTAGCTGCCTATTTGCCAAATCTGTTGATTTGAAATATTTATCTTCTGCATCACAGCAACACACACACAAAAATCACATGGAATGTCATGTAATGAATTCACTTTCAATTTCTTTCATCGTTGGGAACGGCAGCTGGAGCATATATGTCATGTTCTCTTTATGATTTCAGAAGATCACAGAACTCTGCAGGGAGGGGGAAAAAGGAGGATTCAGTTTTCTGTAAGCAGGAAGTCAATGGTTAAGTCAGTTTAATTTTGCTGATCAACAAATGTATGTCCTTCTTTATTTTGCCCTATATTTAAGGGAAATGTCATATAGTTTGTTACATGTGCATTTAATTGAGTGTAACTTCAGCACTAGGTTGTGGACAGTTCCTCTGCACTGCACTGTTTCTCAGTTTTTTTTCATCTGTTTTTCAGATGTTTTTTCAGATGGACCCACCTTCCATCCCAATCTTCCCGTCATTGTCTTTGTCTCCTGCAGACATGAGCGTCTTGGTCTCGACCGCAGACAGCTCCCGTGCTCCAGGAGAGAAGTTCTGTAGAAACAGTCTGATGGATTGGAGAAAAATGAATTAAGTAACTGTAAAAAGCTATTATTTTAAATGCAGAAGCTAAATGTTATTGCATTTGACCTTTACTCCTGTATAGGCAACTGTTGTTTTTATCTTTGACTGTTTCCTCATAGTAGTTCACATGACCATAGATAAACAGATGTAAGACACACGTAAAAACAAGCCCACACACACACACATTTGTGCTAACATGTTCTAGTAAAACTCTTTCTTCTCCCACCACCACCATGTACACACATACAGATATGCACACTCACATTAACACACACACACACTTCATTCCTCCCTACTTGAGCTCCTCTTCCTCAATGTAGCCACTATTGTCCTGGTCCAGAACTGTAAATACTTTTTCCCTATCTGCCTCAGGTGCTCCGATGAGTCCCACTTGTGCAAAGAAGGACCTGAAGTCGAAGCTGCCTGGAGCTACAAAGGAAGAAGAAGGAGACAAAGAGAGAGAAAGGCAGAGAGTGAGAGAGTTGAATGGGTATGTTGCGTTACGCTCAGATGATTTTCATTCTACCTTTCAATGACATTTACCCAAAAGACCCCGTAGCACACTGCAGCCTTATACTATTACAGACTACGTCACTGTGTCATTGAAGAGGTAGAAGAACAGAGAAAATGCCAAAGGCTCTATCGTAATTTAAATGCTAAAAGCCACTAAGGCTTATATTTCAAAATAAGTCATAACACATCAAAACAAACGACAACAAAAGCACAGCTTTCAATCTGTATTACTTAACAAATATTAGTCTTAGAACAGACAACAATAAAAAAACACAACTGAAGCCAACCGTTGATGTTTTTATTAAATGTGCCTCAGTAAAAACAGGGACATATTTTTTAAATTTTAAGGTTTTGTTCATTGTTCTTGTCTAGATCAGTATAGCTCTGCATCTTTATTAAAAATAACAAGAAGTCTAAAAGTGATAATGTGATGCCACAATATGAAACACTTCTGGCTAAAAGATATGTAAGCAAAGACATAAGACAATTCGGCCTTGTCGTGCAGATATAATTGCTCGAGATAAATAATTAAGTGCTATGGGATGTGAAGGCTGTATATACCTGGTGTGATTTGTTCTTGTCTAAGTGAACACTTAACATGAACACTCTGCGTAGTAACTGCTCTCCTGCCACATGGCTGCCAGGTTACCTGCATGTCCCTTGTCCCCACTGTGAACAACATCCCCAGTGGGAGTGGGATTTAATAGTGACTGTATCCTTCTGACCCTGTGTGATATGCAAGTGGAGATGCCGTATGCAAAGGTACTATGGAGGATGTGTTCTTGCTTTAATGATGACATCCTTGCCAAGTCGGGGTCCCAAGTGTCCCAGCCTGTGCGTGTGCGCACTACTTTGACTCACCTTGACAAGCCTGGACTGCAGCCTTGATGTTCTCCTTGCTCAGCATCCCTGTAAAAGCCATGGTCCTCTGTGGCAGCCTGAGGGAGAAAAGACACACATACACACACGGAAAGCAAAGGAAATAAAGAGGGAGAGGGAGTATGAAGGAAACAGATTTATGAAATAAACACAGGAGTCTAAGATTGAAACTGCAATTTATTATGTATTATTAACTTTTATAATCCATTTTATTAAATTCTATTGCTACCATCTATAACTCCCACATGATGAGAATGAAGTGTACATTCATTGGCTGTGAGTTTTAAAAAAAAGGTAAAATAGAAGAAGCAAAAATAGTGACTCTGCTTTACATTTTTTAATAGTAAGTGATAACTGATCATGTCAAAATTAGCTGACTCCACATACAAAGATGTTTCAAATTATAAGTCGAATGCATCGTAAAGGACAAAACTAGAAACATTTTGAACAAAAAACTTTATCTCTACGCACCTTTCTTTGTGTTTTCACTTGCTGAGCCTCTGACGTGCAGTTCTGAGCCTTTCTTCGCCCTGCGCCACTGAGCCACCAACACTCTACTGACACTTCGTGATACAGAGCGCAAAAAGACAACCTGACGTTTCTTTCCTCAAACCCAGGAGGGTTTACTCCTCACTACAGAAGCTCTCCCCCACCTCCTCCCCCTGCCTCATCAGTTAATCAGAGCAGATAATTTTCTCCCTCTTTGTTATGCAAAATATATAAGAGAAAATTAGTAAAAAAAAAATCACAATACAAAATAAAAATGTATATGAATTTGTTTACATTTTTCATAGAATAATTTGTAGAGTATTTTTCTTTTTTTTTACATTTTAATACAACTGTTATTCCATATTTGCGTGATCTGTCATTAGTGACAGCCTGGATAACAGTGAATTAGTTAAAAAAAATCAATGTAAATACCTAAAAGCAACCTAAGTTGTTTATTTAAGGAAACTTGATTTTGAATTTAAGGTTGTTCTTCTGTAGCAACGGTTTGGCAATTTTTTTTTCATTTAGAGGATGATGAAGCTTCTTGATTTTGTGTAGTTTGACTAAAATGGTTGTTCAAGACCCACAGATGTTTTCTTGCCCTGTGTAGTGTGAACAACAGTTAAAGCCACAGCCAAAACTGACAGCAATGCCTGCTTAAATTTTTATTAGGGCTGCCTTTAGGGTTTAATAACACTTGGTAGATCCAGGAGAACCCCTACCATTTCAAAAAAGAAAAAACAAATAGGAAAAATAGAAGCAGAGGAAAGTGTCCCTGCAGCTCACTATACATTATACATCCTGTGGCCCCATTAAATATGAAGAAATAAACAACACGTGAATGTTGTTTAATGTGAAAACAGGAAACATTCAGGGAACTAACTGACAGTCGTGCATATGGATGTTTTTACACACTTGTGAATTAGCTAATTAAGTTTTGTTATAAGATGTGGATATATTTGCTCGTGAAGATGAACAACGATTGGATGCGAGTGTGTAGGCTGAGGAAATATTGCTTATGATCGGTTTAAACACTTGTCAATCATGATTAGCAACACGCCCCATTCTGTGACGTAAGGTCGAACAGGAACATGGCGCTTCCGAGTAGGGATGTTCTATGAGATTTCTACTGGTTTTTTTTATTTAACATAGTTTTTTTTAATATATAAATAAATATTATAAACGATGATAGAATACGAAAGGTGAACCATCATTTTGGACCAATGAAAAGGACATTTGTCAGCGGTGTTTGCTATCGTCCGCTGATATTGTTAGCATTACCATACTAGCTAAAGGTAGCTGGCTAACAGCTAGTCGCCAAACAGAACATAAATGATGCGTGCTAATGAGGCTTACCATGACGACAAACTGACTGAAATCAATGATTAACACTCTCAATTTGCGTTAAAACGGACAGTTTTTGTTCGGACAGACGTTAGGGGATACCTAACCTTTGGCGAGCTAAGCTATAGAGGATGAAGAGCCGCCATGGATGTGTTTTGTCGCTGGCTGCCGGGGTTTTTCTACTGGTGTTGTGGACGTGTGAAGGTGCCCCCCTCCATCATCCTCACAGAGCAGGTAAGACAACTGAAAAATAGTTTATGAGATGCTGTGATACCACATGTTTTAGTGATAAATCGTCGTTGCTGACACTGATAGCGTCGGCTAAATGCTAATGACACAACAACCTGCTAATCACTGCTTTCACTGTACAGGTGCTTTTACTGTTGTTTGCTCACACATTAAAATAATCACAGTTTTGTTTTGTCTAAATGAGTAGGTAAATGTATGGAGCGAAACAATGATTGCTTTGACTTCCACAAATGCTTACTGATATACATCCACCTAGCAGTGCTCATTAACATTTATTTACCTGTTCTGGTTTACAGTAATAGGGATTGAAGTGTAACACAGTGTAACAAGGCATTTTCCAAGGAGCAGTAATGCACATGAGTTAATATGTTACATCCTGCACTGCAGGTACACAGGTGGATGAACCTGTCAGTGGGATTGGTTCACTCTGACACATAATCAGGTTTTGAGGACAATAGAAAGGATGTTGACTCACCTGCAAGTAAAAACTGAAATGTATTTTGATGCGAACACTTCATCTCAACAGTCATGTTTATAATGTTTACCCACGTTATAGTTTTATCATTTTAGAAGATTTAATTGATCCCCAATTTGTTACATATAAATTCATATTAATTCTAATGTGATGATTACATTTAATTATATAAATTATATATAATCTACACATATAGTCTACAACCCAGCAAAATAAAATGATATGAAGATATATACTGTGCTTTTCAAGGTTACTAGCATATGTCACGAATGATAACATGACCTTATAAAATGCTAATAGAAAGAAAAAATACGCTGAATATGCATAAAACAGCTTCAGATTACCCTGTGGTGTGACTTGCTAAAATGTGACACTAACACATTCCAATCTTATCTAAACCAGTTAATGAATAACAAAAGGGGTTGTTTGCTTAATCATAACACAACGTACAGGCAGGTGATGAGTCTAGTTTTTATGCTTTTATTATATAGTATAATCTACTATATCCTGCTTATTTTGCTCCTTGTGATTCTTTTTACCCAGGCACTATAGTGAACCACTTTACCTTTTGTTGCAGGTTGTAGGAATGATCTAATGTTTACAATAATAACTAAACTTGTCACACTTTCTGGGTTAAAGGTAAATGGTTCTTGTTTATTGGTAAGTCTTTACCTGCAGTTAAGGCCAGGCTTAGTCAAGTCCAAGAATACATTGGCTGTATTCTCGCTCTTTACTCTTCAGTGATCATTGTTCCCAGTCACAAGGTGCTGCTATGACAAAGCACGTCTATGTTGCTGTCAGAGGACAAAGTGCTTCAGCCAGAAGCTGTCCCTCTGTTTCTTTTACAACCACAAACATAGTGGTTTTTACATTACAGTGTTTAACAAATTACAACAAATTAAACTTTGACAATTACAGTGCACCTGCTTTGTTTGGCTTAATTGACATTCCAGAGTGTCAGTATTGAATTGGGATGTTCTGCAATTAAGTTGGCAAAAATTGTCAGAAATGGGTCAGCTCCTCCTCTGCATGGATGCCTAATAAAATATGTGGAGGGACCAAAATAAAACCTGGCAGCTTCCTGCAGTATTTGTCCCAATACCAGTTGAGTCATGTGGTGTTGCTTGCCAATTCATAATACAAAATGATTTAGATGAGACTTAACACAGGAGAAGGGATACAATGTAAAGTGGCCATAATTGATAACAATATTTTTATGTCTGACTGATGCTGTAATGTCTCTGGGAGTTAAAGGCAACATTTTACTGGGTTATGCAAAGTTAAGCTTGTTGTTACTGTTGGTTCTAATATCTGTCATCAGCAGCAGACACTGTTTTCTCATGTTATAAATACACATTGTGATGTGGAACAGCCAGATTCAGTCATTTAGAATGTTTTTGATATTAAGAAATGGAGACCATGTCCAACTCAGTGGTATATATTTTTTAAATGAATTGACCTAATTGACAAATAGCAAAGCCCAATATAAGCATGTGGAATTGACCTAATTGACAAATAGCAAAGTCCAATATAAGCATGTGTAGATAGTTTATTTTTCAGTTGTTTTTCTCTATCCTCACCCATGTCTTTTACAGTTGAGAAACCTGTGTGGTACTGTTGTTTCCACTTTATTCTTGCTTAAGAAACATTTTATTTAAACTTTTTAAATAGGCAGTGCCATCAAACGTTTCCTCCACCGGGTGTTTTCAGACTCTGGACTCATTCAATCTTTGTTTCCTCTTCTCATTAATATTTCACTGCTGACTGTGTCAACCTTCCAGTCTCAAACACAGAGCAGTGTCTGTAGGGCATCAGTGAACGAGTCACAGGTGCAGTCTGAAACTCACTCAAACAATCAGAGAACTAGATGAAGTGGTATCTTCTATTTTTGTCAGTACAGCCTGTGTGAACTGTTGCAGACATGATATGAATTCCAATTATAGCTGATACTTTAAGTGAATCATATCTAATGCTCCCTGTGGAGTTTAATGATTACTGTTCATCTCATTTACCCTCTAATGGGTTTTACTCTTTGCATACACCTCCTGTTTATGAGACTGGGACTGTGTGGTGGAGAAATCACCACTCAGCGTCTTTGGTGTTGGATTAATTATCAAACCTCTCCAGGTTCTTATCACTGTCCGCACTTAAGCTCCACAGCAGGTCTTATATTTATATCCTTTAGTAAACCATTCAGGTGTGTACAATGCTGTATAAACCCCCAAAAGACACAACATAATTTTACACTTGCGATATCCACTACAACTATCCACTATATCTACTTCTAGACTAAGGACCCCCCACCCCCAAACATATTTATATTCAATCTTGCATCAGAAGCTTCACATTTCGATTGCGTTCATATACATTTATATAGGTCTACACAATAGAGAAGGTATAAATACACAATAAAGACATCAAGGTGCTGCGGGTTCCATCATACGTATATCCCAGAGGAAAGAACTATGTCTTTCAGAGATATTTTTGCCAGGCAGTAACCTACATAACTCTTGTCAAATGGACAGTTATGTTTGAGCAGTGACATTTGAAAGATAAAGGAAACAAGGTGGAATTGCAGCAAAAGAGCACGGTGACAGATTAAGTCCCTCGTATCAGATGTGTTGGGCTTTGGTCAGAAAAAAACTACTGAGAGTAGAACTGCCAGTCAATCTGAACATCCTTGGAGCAAATACTTTCATCCTCAACATGTAATACTTCTTTTAATGTAGATGTTTTTGATAGGAGTTGAAGAATGTGGTTTCTGGCATCAGTGCAGTGATGAAGCCTCAGCTGAGCATAAAGGTGTTGTCGTTGCAGAGCTGCTGTCAACCCTGACACTATGCTGGGCCAGCAGCAGCCACGCTGTCACCACAGCTGCACCATCAGCTAATTATCAGCCAGTGGAAACCCCTCGCTGCTGCTTTCCTTGAGATCTAGAGTTTGTTTTGTTTGGACTGACACTACATGTCATGTCATGTGTTTAGTTGTGCTAGCATTATGTCCTTCTTATTTAGCTTCGCACTTTCTATGTCTTTCCAGAGCAGTAAAATAAAAGCACTATACTGTAGTATTTTTGGAATCAGACTTAAATATATAGTACCTACATTGTAGGCCTGCTTTTTGACAATTTCTGCTTCGCTGTGGAGCAACCGTGTGCTCCAAGATGTCACCTCCAGAAATAGAATGTATTCTCTTTTAGGTAAATTAAGTGAAAGTGAATTAATTGTCATTGTGATAAAGCACATCACTGCACACACAACAAAATGTGACCTCTGTTTTTAACCCATCATCAAAGGGGAGCAGTGTGTGGGGAATTCATATTTAGAACGCATCTGTAATGAAGTTGACGTTTTTTGTCCGATGACAGATGGAAGCACTGGAGACACTTGGTCCGTTTCTCTCTACCTGTCCCTGGTGGTGTCTCTGACGGCGCTGGTGATCTTGGTGGTGGTGTTGTTGAACTGTGTGACCTGCTGCAAGGAAAGAGAAATCAACTTCAAGGTCAGATTCCTGTTCAGTATGCACCTACACTGTCAAAATTCAACTGGTGTAACAGCTAAAGGAAATAGTAATTTAATTAAAATTGCCAATTTTAGATTAACAAAAAACATGTTTTTATTTTCTCTGCCAATTTTAGATTAATTAATTTTAGTTACAAATTTTAATTAATTTGGAATTTAGTTACATACTCTTAATTAATAGTAAGTATAGAATCAGTATTGTTTTACCCGTTTGTTGCTACTGTCAACTTAACTGTAACTTTGCTTTGTGTAGGAATTTGAGGATCACTTCGATGATGAGATTGACTTCACACCACCAGCCGAGGACACACCTTCTATGCACTGTCCAGCTGAGGTCTACACCCTTGCCGTGTCCCCTGTGGCCCTGCCTGGGCCTCCACATCTTCAACCTCCTTCCCGAGTCACAGGTCAGACACACACACACACACACACACACACACACACACCGACACGCACACACACACAATTACAGGCAGACTGATCTATGTGTCAGATGTCATTTGAAGCTTCATTTCACTTATGCTTCTTCATCCTTGGCATTGACAATATCTGTTTTGTGATTGGTCTCCCAGAAGGTTCCACCGGCTCCCAGGTTGCACGTCATAATCTGAGTTACATTCAGGAGATTGGCAATGGCTGGTTTGGACAGGTATTTGAACTCAGATAAAACACTAAGCCCCACTCTGATGAGTCTGATTTTTCTTTTAATGATTGATGATTAAAGTATTTGTAGTATAAAAAACTTTTGATCTTATTAACAGGTGCTCCTGAGCGAAATCTACACAGACCCTGGTGGAACCAGAGTCATAGTGAAGGAGTTAAAAGCTAATGCAAGTGCAAAGGAGCAGAATGACTTCCTGCAGCAGGGAGATCCGTACAGGTATCTGTATTTTCACTCTCTGATCATTGGAGTTTGACTAGGCTTGTAAAAAGTACACTACTGTAAAAAGAACGTTTTTATTATTTTAATACATTAGTTTAATGGGTACAGTGCCCCCTACCTTTGATCATTAACATTGCATTAGATTTCATCCCTGTTGTTGTTTTGTGTTCAGAGTGCTGCAGCATCCGAACATCCTTCAATGCCTCGGCCAGTGTGTTGAGGCCATTCCCTTTCTGCTGGTCTTTGAGTACTGTGAAATGGTGAGTGAACACACACATTCTCTGACTGTGTTTGTGAATGGCACAGTAGCAGATGATTTTTGTGAAGGTCTCGATATTTGCACATTTGCCTGATGACTTAGAGGTGTTTACTCACTCGCTGCTATTTTATTGCTTTCTCATTCAATAATAGAGAAATGTGAGAGTTCACTCTTGTCATTCTGACAGGCTCACAGATACACAGAGCCTGACCTTTTTTTAAACACTGTGCAGCCTACATGATTGTCAGCCCTGCTTTGGTGACTATCTCCACTGCAGATCCAGACTCTCACATAATGAAATGACTCAGACCTTGTTAATGCAGCTTTTTTCAACCTTTCCTTTATCCTGCTCTGGGTAGCACTGTAGCTCCCTCCTCCTTCCCTGCCTCCCAGCCTCCTACGCGGTCTCCTCTCCACACTTCTCCTCCTCCTTCTGCTTCTCCTACACCTCCTCTGCTGAAGTGGCATAGCTAGTCTAAGCCTGGGACTTCTCACATTCCCACCTCGCCAAGTAAAGAAACTGACTCCACACTCCCCTGGTGTCAACTGCACCAGTTGCTGTGTTTGTGCATTTTTATAGGTTGCATCCGCTGTACTTCGACGACTGTTGGCTTCGGTTTAATGTAAACTAATTTGGAAACCTATTGGTACATCACAGATGACACTGCTGACTAAAAATATACATCACCTCAGTGTCTAGTCCATTTATCCTAACAGTTATGTAGTTGTACAAACAGTTTATAGTATCTGAAGGTTTTTGTATTAATGTCTCGCAATCAGTTTGGCAACAGGTAATTAAAAAAAAGATATTATTGTTCATCTTGCTTTGAATTATATATACAATCAACAGACTTATTATATAGAGATGTTCCAGTATCTTCTGCAGGGGATTTTATACTGTCTGGATACACATTTTTCTTTGGAGTGTTCTGACAGTTTACACCTCCATAATGATGACAGCAGGTATTTGTCCTTTGTGCTGTCTCTCTAATTCTAGAGGTAGCCTTGACTGTCTGTCTTCAAATAGGAGGTGAATAATAAAGAGTTTTTACTGAAAGTTAAATAGTGTGATATCAAACAGTCCTTAAATCAAAAACTTCTGAACTGCAAATCTGTACCAAGAGTGCCTGGTCAGTCATGAAAATCAAAAACTTCTGAACTGCAAATCTATACCAAGAGTGCCTGGTCAGTCATTCTGAGTTGAGCAAATGGAATTTGTGGATCAGAAATATTTTATGAATCCCTTGTGGGAACATTGTTGGTTTTGTAGCTGCTCCTGCAAGAGCCTGGTTAGATAAGGAGGAGGAAGAGGGAGGTATTTGTGGGTCAAAGGTCAATCACACAGGTTAGGTCATTATATTTCAAGTCAACAACAAGGAAGGAAGGAAAATGATAAATTGTATCTGAAATAAATCTGATGAATCTGAAGTTTTTGAATTCATAATGACTTGTTTGCCTATGTTTGACTTTAGTATTGAATTTCTAATATTTACATTGTAGTTGTGACACAAGCATTGTTAGTTGTAACTGTAGTGCATAGTGAAATACTAGTATAATTATATAACACAAAAAGGTGTTCCTGCTGTAACGGTGACACAAACATGTCTATGTCTCCTCCTTGTCCACCCATATGCAGTAAATCTCCTGGTAATGTGTCCTGGGGGATCTAGTCCAGCTCACTCCGTCTTGGCAGACATTAGACATATTTGTCTGGTTTGGACTATTGTCAGATTCCCAGGCCTGGCCTAGGTCCTGGCATTGTGGCCTTTCCCAGCTACAGCTTCACTAATGTCTGTGACATGACATGGAAATGAGTCAAGGTGACTGACTTAACACAAGTGTGTGCAAATCATTAGGGAAGACGGTGCGATGAAGAGCCAGCCCCTGTTTGTCCCAGGCGATAATGTGTGAGGGTGAAACAACTTGTGCTCGTTATTCTTCCCCGGATTAAGAGTTTGGAGGATTTTGTCCAACTAGACCCTTGTCTCACAACACACATGAATTTATAGCCCTTTCAATAATGTTAATGTGTTTCACATGCTTGCTTTTTGGCCATGTTTTGAAGCATAAGACAAATCCTCTGTGGTCTTACAGCAACTTCAGCTCCTGTCCGTCATCTCCTGGATGGTGCAACAGGAAATGGGACACTGCAGCTGTGCTGTGGACAAGATGAATCCCAAAAAATGAACAGACTGTGAGGTTCTCTCAGACAGCCCGGTGATTGATGGTGGTTTTTCCATCGAGTATCACCCGTGCTGGGTAACCCTGACTCAAAGCATTTTAGACATCAAAATACATCAGACAACTGGCGCAGAGGCCACAGAATGTCACATACCACAGTGTGAGTGACGGCCTCCAATGCAGGGATACCCTGCTTGGTGTCTGTCCAGGACATTCCTCAGACGCTCCTCTTATTCAGTGTGTTGGACAGACTTTTCAGAGTTGTTAATAGGGCTGTTAAACCTCCCAGCGTGACGTCGTTACTCTTTGTTATTTTAGTGACATTTACCGAGGTTGACTTTAATGCCCCTTTCTCTGCTTCTGAGCACAACAAGCATTTTAAACCCCCCTGCAGAACAAGTTGCCCTTATGTCATTATTAGCTTGCTACAGGCTAACTAGCCGTTAAAGAAGTTAAAGTCCCGGGCTTGTGGATTATGGTTGATTTATCAACTTGCTCTGTTTGTATTTTACCTGCTAAGTAATTAAGCTCAGCAATAAATCATCCCCCATAAAAGGTTTAAATACATTTATACTTTGTACTTAATGATTAGGTGCTAACTAGTGCAGATAGTTATCTTTGTTTTGGCACAATTTCCCCATTTTCACAGGTCAGATATGAGGCCTAATTGTTTTGCCACTTCACCATTAATGCGGTTTCATTAACAGTGTAGTATCCTGCTGATGGCAGCCACACAGAGTCACCTGCTGCAGAGTCTTCACAGATAAAGACAGGCTCTGGGTGTCACTTACCATACATTGCATTTAGCTCTTCTGTGAAACCCCCACCCCGGGGTCTTCTTTTTCTTCCTATTGGCTGGAGCAATTATAGTCCCCTGATACATTTCTGAATGTCACTGAACTAGTGATAAGAAATTAGAATCTGATCACATTACACTGGTGGTTGGCACTTAGTGGATGCACAGTAACTTAAATGACACCACCGGATTTCCTGATTGGTCAGTCTAACCATTAACGATTCCTTTTTTTTTTCCAAAAAATGCTGTGCCAATAATGATATTAAATAATGATTTAAATAATTTAACAGATTTTTCATAAATAACCAATATTTTTATTTAGGTAGTTATTTAATTAGTTTATTTTTTAAATTTTTCTTACACATTTACAAATTTATTTTGTTGCCATATGGTCTAAATCTTTCAACTTTTGTCTCATAGTCTTATTTCAGTCACTCGTGGTATTCACTATAATAACTTTTATTATTTTGCCGTTTCTTATTCCTATCAATCACTTTCTATTTCTTCTCTCTCCTTGTTTTGTTTGTGTGAGCTCAGTTGGTGACAGGGTGCATGAATTGAATTGCTTTTAGTGCCTCTTTATATCATGTCATGGAGTAAATGTCCATAAAATCATTACACTTTAAGCCTGACTTAGCTGAGATTTAAATAAGCTGACAAATAAAATCCACTTCCTGTGTTGAAGTCCCATTAGCTGTGAGAGGCTTTTGGATGATATTTACATGTTTTCCCTCGTGCTGCACAACGGTTTGTTTGATTTGATTGTATTGTAGTATATTGCCACAAGGTGTGAGTGTGAGCGTGAATGTCTCTATATGCCAGCCTGATGAACGACTGCAAACATATCCAGGGTATAACCCACTTTTCCCAGTGCCTGCTGGGATTGCCTCCACCTCCTTCTGTGACCCCTCAAAGGATATGCCATCATATCTAAAGAATCAGATTTGGTTTTTATCCTAAAGGCTTAAGTACAGCGTGCTGCATGAGATGTTTCTTGCCGATGAATGATAGCTACAGGTGCAGGGACTTTTAGACGGCTTGTATTGTAAAACCTGAGTAATGCTAATACCCTAGTTGTTTATTTTACATTTGATTTGCTCAGGGCTCACTCCAGACACCACAGAAATCTCACGATCAAAACATCTCTTGTTCCAAATTGGTCTTCTTTTATCACCTTCTCACTTTCTGCTGTGGTCTGTCACATTTGTGTACCGACAGGCAACACTGTAATATGAGAATTCAATACCACATTGTGTATGTGCCTTTGCGTACGTGTGTTTGTGTGCGCGCACACGCCTGTATGGGTTGTCATCAGGCTGTTCTTGGATAATTATTTCAGACAGTAATGAATGCTCCTCTTGCTTCCCTTTTTCTTTTGTCTTGACCACTAATAAGAAAGCCGAGCGGTCACAGACAGTTTGTTTTTTTGAGGTGAGCTGGACTTTTATTTATAAACCCTTGTGCCACAGTACAGACATCCAATAAACAGTCCTCCCCTTATTTGGTGCTGTCAGCCAACAGCAGGGAGAAATGCTGACAGGAAAAGGGGAGCACACTGCCCCTTTGTGGCCGTCTTTGCACATTGCATTTAAAGGTGATCCGTTTTTTGGAACAGGGTTAATGTTTGACACTGATGAGCTCATGGAACTGTGTGGTTGTGTGCTTGCAGGGCGATCTGCGGGGCTACCTGTCTCAGCAGGACTGGATGGTCAGAAATGCTGAGCTGCTGCAGCTGCAGAGGATGGCCTGTGAAATCGCAGCCGGTGTCACCCACCTTCACAAGCACAACTTTCTGCACAGGTAGCACCTGAGAATTGCAACTAACACATTTACAGTCCAGTTTTTTACCCACCTCACTGGTTGTTCTGGCCAAACTCATGTTGTCAGCAGTGTCCCCTGGTGTTACGTTTACACAAGACCTAGAGGAGCAAATACATTTTGTTTACTGTCTGCAATCTTTGTTAGTTACTGAAAAATTGCTAAATAGAAATATACACTTTGACTTGACTGTGCATTAAATTTGAAGCAAATTGCTTGCCTTGGCAATTGGAAAATAACATTTCGAAATAATGCCTGCAACGCATGCTGACAAATGTATACAGTGGTAGGGAATGGTATAAAATTCAAATTTATGACATTCTGCGACAATCCATTTAGCAAATTAGCTGGAAATAGTAGTTAAAGTGTCCATAATGTTTTGAGCAGGAGGTGGCGTCATCTGTGGTTAATGCCTTGGGGAAGAGATTTAGAGAGTCACTAGAAATCTCTGATGAGACTGTGACTGATGAGAGAAGCTGCTGCTAAATGTGCATTATTTATATGCCCTAAGGCCAAGTATTGCTAAACAGTACTAAAACAACATGCTGCCATCATATAAATAATCACATGGGAATCTGACAATATCATTTTTTATTGTAGACATAGGACAATATATTTTATTAATGTATTGTTCATTATTTACAATTTTGAATGTTTTATTAGTTTTGGGTCAACCTATGGGGCCAAAAAAAAAAAATCTGTTAGAATTGTTTAACTGAGTTGAAACAAACCTATTTTCTTTATTCAAGTTAATGAAATCCTAAAGTATAGTTGACAACTAAATATATAGTTGTCTGACAAAATTTGATATTTTCAGTCAGGGTTTCTGGGTAGGCTAAAGATTAAGTGTGATCTAAGTGTCAAGAGTCATAAAACACATTGATTGTAAACACTTCCTGTGCGTCAACTGTTGGTTTAACTTTAGTGCTAACTGTCAAAGCCGTCACAGGAGGACTGGAGTTCTCCAAAAAAGGTTTGTGAGACAGAGAGGTTTCATTTCGTTTTCGTTTTAACCTCTGCAAGAGCCGGACGTCTGGCCAGTAGTAGCCAGCCTGGCCTGGGGAGATGGGGTGTTGTAAATGCGTGGCTCTGGGTGTGGGGGTGTGGGTTTAGGACACGATGCGCTGCTCATCAGCTCTATTTTGCATGCTCAGAATAAGCTCAGAGGACTCCAATTACACAGCTCCCACGCATTGCCAAAGTGTCAGCTGTCCGCTGCCAGATGGATATGATGATTCTGCGCTTTGCAAGTAAAGCGATAGCCTTATATTGGTTCTTGTCTTTTAATGTGTGTCACAACAGTAGGATTCTGCGGCTTGTCTTTTCCGTCAGCTAATTAAACATCAACACACAGAAAATACACACATTTATAATTAATTAAAAATAAATGTGATGTATTTGGCCGTAAAAATCTCAACTGTTCAGATAAACAAGTGTCAGCCACATGTGGGAAGATGTAAACAGGAGGCAGGTTGGGGGCTGTGTGGGACGATATCCAAAACTGAAACCTCAGCTTTGCAGTGCACGGGTAAGAATGGCACAGCAGAAGGGCAAACGTGCATTATGTGCCGTGTGTATATCACATAACTCATTCAGAAATCAGAGAAAGAAGATGTAAGATTGTCAAATTTTAAGATTGTCAAATTTAATTTAATTTGAAATAAAATTCAAATGTCATGATTCTTATTCAGTAAAGTAGGAAATACGGTTTTATTCACCTCACTCCAAAGATTCTTATTCAGTAAAGTAGGAAATACTGTTTTATTTACCTCGCTCCTTTTCCAGGACTTTTTCAAAGAAATTCAGATGTTAAATCACACTAGGTTGAACTTTTTAAAAAAAATCTGCCCAATCTTAAACAAACATTAAAAAAAATCAGCTGTGCTGGCATTTTCCTGTAGAACAGCTGCAATTAGTAGCAACAAAAGTTGAACCTAGTGAAAGTCATCATCTTTTTCAAAGACAACACATGCCAGTCCCCACAGTAGCTGTAAAAAAACAGATTTAAATTTTGACATTTGAAAAAATTTAAACAATTGTTCTGCCTGTCTATAAATCTGTCAGCTGTGCTTGTCACGATTCAATTACACACACGGCAAACACGGGTTAACAAGACTTGGAGGAGTCATAATGCAATCATTCATGACTGTCATGTTGTTCAGTGGCAGCTGTTTGGACCAGGCCTGATGGACTAAGGTCTCTTCCTTTATCATGTTCTAACTCATAGTGTCCCTCTGAATGGCAATTTCTTTAGTATTTTAGTTTTTTTTTTACAATCTTTATGAATATTAAGTATGTTAAATATTATGTTGCTTTGCTTTTATATTATTATATTTTTACTTTCCTAATTTGGCTTGTATATGTGGGCTGATATTTCATTTTATATATTGTTTAATACAATTAAATATTATAAATATATATTTAAGTAGTCATAATAAATTAATTTAGTTGAATTCATATGTTGAGGTATGAGGTATGAATAACACGTGTTTTCTAACCGATTACTACAATTAAATAGATTACTACAAAAAAATTGCCTTCTTTCTGTAACTTAGGGCAAATGGATCTTGTTTACAAAACAGTGTTAACACAAACATTTTGTATGCAGTCAGAAAGACAACGCAAGGGTTAAATTAAATGATCATTATTGAGTCATTTGTCCAGCCGTTTGTCCCACTTAAATGTCTTTGGTTTGTGGACAAACGACCACAACTCTAATTAATACCGTAGGTCAAAATATCATTGACACTTTTAAGCGTGGTTTATAAACTGTAGCCAATGGTTGGTGGTTAATTTGGGTCTTGATTCTTGTCCTTTTTTTCCTGCACATCCAGTGAGATGTGTGGAAACCAGTGTATATATCCTTATTGTACAAATGGACCATGTGCACACGAGTCCCCTGACATCAGAGCTTTCACTACCACACAACGTATTAGCCTTCTAGGGTTAAGATGTTGGACCTGTTTCCCTGCTGCTGTCTTGCTGTATACTGGGCTGTGGGCCAGCAGCAAATGACAGCAGGGTCTAAAATAAATCTCCATCCATCTTCCAGAGGTTTCAGTGTCTCTGACAGTAGCTGTGCCATGTGCGGGACTGAACTGCGGTGTCAGCAGTGTTTGTCGTTAGGCCGGCAAATGGGATGTGGAACTTGGGTGCAGGGAATGCCACGGGGCTAATGGGAAACCAAAGCCTGTCTCATGGTACAGTGTGAAGGAAAAACCATATGTTGGTTTAATGTGCTGTGACAGCCTTATAGCTTCTCACAGGCTCTCAACAGTGACTCACAAAAGGTTTTGACGGCTTATGTTTCCCTAAGAATATATCATATCGCAGAATGTACAAGTCAGGAATAGCCTGTGTGTAATCCATCTTGTTGTATGGTAAAAAACTGAGCTGTGTCTCATAGGACTGCAGTCCTCAAAGTCAGTTTTCCTGATTTAACAATTTTTGTATTATAATTTTTTTATTTTTTATATATCTGTCATATCTTGGTCATTCTTGAACAGAAATGTGTCAATTATAAAATACCCTAAAAAAACAAGAATCCCAGTTTCTGAGTTGACGTGTTGAATATAATATTTTAATAATACTTTGTTTTGTTTTTCTCTTGTTATTCTCTTAGTGACTTGGCTCTGAGAAACTGCTACCTAACTGCAGACTTGACTGTCAAAGTGGGGGACTATGGAATTGGACCCTACAGATACAAAGTACATTTTTTATTAACTGGACATATCTTTGATTGTATTTATACAAACATTAACCAAATACATTGCATTTTTAAAAACAGCAAATTGATAATTTCCATTAAGATTATTAGCACCATCTGGAGATATTTAGGAGAAAGAAAACACAGGACTTCATTAATTGCATGCCAGGATGAAACATTTATTATTTTTGATGTTGATAGAATAAAAAATAAGATTTTTTTTTCTAGCTCACATTGGTGTGATATCAGACCCTAGTTTAAAGCCTTTTCTTGCATTAATCTGACTTGTTGAAACATTGATCTATAACCTCAGAAAATATGAAAACAAAAAGTGTAAATAGGACTGATGTTCTCTTGTAAACTGACATGCAGCGTGTCTGTAGGCAGCCCTGACTGGGGCATTCTCAAAATTCTGCTGATCCAAATTCTGCTTTTTTCTGTAAAAGTCTCAAAAGCTGTTTTAAAGTAGGCAACTGGACTCACCTCACCTCTGTAAAGTTTTTAAACGTTTGTACAGGTATTTGCATAGTTTTCATCAATCATTTTTATGTTTTTTACTATAATACCTTAGGAGGATTACATCATTACTGAGGATGATGAGTTTGCGCCTCTTCGCTGGTTGGCTCCTGAGCTGGTGGGTGAGCGACACGGTGGTGTGGTTGTTCTGGAGCAGACCAAACCCAGCAATGTGTGGTAGGTTCAAGACCCCAGCTCTACACTAACTGGTGAATGTCAGAATTACATAATATAGTCGTAAAGAGGGAAGGGTTTGAACTTGGCTGCTGCTATTGTTAACACAACTCTTGACCTGCAGTAAATTTTGAAAACTCATTTGTCCTCAGGGCTCTGGGTGTGACGCTGTGGGAGCTCTTTGAGAATGCTGCTCAGCCGTATCCACATCTGTCTGACCGAGAGGTGCTCAACCATGTGATCAAAGAACAACAACTCAAACTCTTCAAGCCACAGCTAGATCTTCCATATTCTGACCGATGGTGAGTTTCACCAATTGATTGTAAGTTGGAACCATGAGAGGTGCTCAGTCATTTTTGGAAAAACCCTTGTGTTTATTGGACACTGCATGTCATTAGGCTGAAATGTCCATGAGAAACAACCAGACCGGTATCATAATGGAGGGATCATCCTTTTTCATCTATTTCCTATAATGAACACATTGTTTTTCCATACACTTCTACATACACTGTTGCACTTGTCTGTTTTCAGGGGCCATTAAATAAAAAAAGGATAAAAATGATTTTAAAAATAAAAAAACAGCAACATAGAAGCCAGTCTTTAAAATATTTTGCATAACAGACTGGTCTGCAATTGCAGGTATGAAGTCCTGCAGTTCTGCTGGCTGTCTCCAGACAAGCGAGCCACAGCAGAGGAAGTTCACCGCTTGCTCACCTACTTGCGAATGCAAGGCCAGAAGGACATAGAGGAAGATTTTGAGCAACGCTGGGATGCACTAAAGCCCAACCCTTCCACGAGACAGACCACCGTCAGCCATTCCTCTTTCCCAATCCTCGATCAGTTTGCTGACGATGCCCTGCGTCATGAGATTGATGAGGTTCTCACTGTCACTGAAACCAGCAAAGGGCTCAGTTTTGAGTATGTTTGGGAGGCAGGTAGACATGACCACTACGAAGGCAGCCATAATCATTCAGGCATGGACACCACACTGAACTACCACAGCATGTTTTTTCCTGCTTCTAGTGAAGATATTCAGGCCCATTTCCCAGACTCTGCAGCAGGAACTGTGGGTATGGAAGGTGGTCACACACCATCAGTTCTACCTGGTATTGTACCAGTCTTTGACGCACAAAAGCCTTCTAATAGAAACGAATATTACATACAGCTAGAAGAACAAGGGGAGAGTGCAGTTGGAGCAGATGGAAACATAAGACCAAACATAGACTTGCATTCAGCCCAACAAGATTTTGTTGTTCTACAGGACGTCCATCTTGATGAGTCCAGCACTGACGCTGACTTTTTCCACCAAAGCATCGACTCCAAGGATTCTTATTTACCAGACAGTCACATTTGGTCGTCTCTTGAGAATGACAGCCCCTACCACACAAACATTTTTACAGAGGGAGAGTCCAAGCCAGACGACTCCCCTTCCTGGAGACAGAATTTTATGGAGCTTCCCGAGCGAAATGGAAACCCTTTCTATGAAAGTGTATCTCAGGATGCAGATAAAGATAAACTCTGTGGGAACTCTTTTTTAGGGGTTTGTTCCGAAGCCACTCACCTGTCGGATTCTGTGAAAGTGGAGAGGGAGGACGCAGATGTGATGAGGTTTCTGAGCACTGAAAAACTATCTGACAATTTTATGTTTCTCAAAGAACACAATCTCATGAAAGAAGAATCGGTTTTCTCAAATTCACAGCAGAATTTTCTCTCTCCTGGCCTAACCCACGAACCAGAGGAAAGATTCAAAATGAGTTCTTGGGATAACCTTGAGACGTTTGGCAGCTTAAACACAGCAGACACCTATTCAAAATGTGCAGTAAGTGGCACACCGCCAAGACAAGAACCTTTAGACTTCCCAAGTGTGAGTTTGGTGGAGTTTCATGAGTCCTTGGTTGAAAATGATGACACTCTGGTGCCTTCCATTAATGTAATAACGGAGGAAAACATAAGCAACAAATCACTAGTTCAAAATAGTTCTTCCACTGAATACTTTGGTCTGCAGAAGTCCTCAGAAAAAGGTATCGACTCTGGTTTTGATTCTACCTCGGAGAGGTTTGACGTCGTCATCGGTCAAACTGATGACCACTCCCCTGCATTCTCTGAAAGTGCCACTACAGACTCTTTGTGCACAGATGCCAAAATTCCCAGCCTTGAAGAAGACTTTGAAACCTCAAAGGATAGATCTCAGCTTGTTGGATGCGAAACAACTGAGCAACCCGACGTCCAAGCCTTGATTTCACCCAGTGAAGACCTTACAAGCCACGACCTGATGAGTGAACTTCTTGATGATGCAGATATAGAACTGGAAACCACTCTGTCAGACCAGGACGAGCCCTTTATAGACACTCATGGTCAAGCTCCTGTGAGAAGTTCTCTGTTGGTCTCTGGGCCTTCTTTGGACCAGATCAGCCAGGACAGTTTGCTTGAAGACAGCATGTCCCCAACCCTTCCAACTGTAGAGAATTCGGCTGAGACCCCGGACTCTTTAGACTCTCTCGATATCGATCGGCTTGGTGAGCAGGTGGTCGATCTCACCAGCGAAGTAGCTCAAGACAAACTTCAGCCTCCATACAAAATATCAGACAGTGGGTATGAGACGGAGAACATGGAGTCTCCTGAGTGGAATTTTCAACCCAGTGTGACCGTCCACTCTCCAGTGAAGAATGGCTTAGATGTTGCTGAGGGAGAGAAGGAAGATTCCACATTAGCAACAAATTTGGTTCCTCCAGAAATAGTTATTTCTGAAGTCGAAGGTGTGATCAATAATCAGAGTGAGAGTCGCAGTGAGGACCAGCAGCCAGACCCTGTAGCTCCTGCTGAGGAACCACACTCTGGCAGCAGTTACAGAGACTCTGCCTACTTTTCTGACAATGAATCGGAACCAGAAAAGAAGTGTGAAGAACCTGCTCAAGGCTCAGCTTCCACAACGTGGTCGAGTAATACCAAGGATGAAGACAACGTGACTACAGGAAGTCCGCCTTTAGAGGTTAATGAGGAAGATGACGAGGAAGTATCTCATCAGATGGTTTCTGGAGAACAGCCTGAACTTCAAATTGAGGAGGTTCTATTAAAGATGGATTCAGATGGGAAAAGTGAGGAGGAGGAAACCAATGGCCAAAGTGAAGAAGAAAACAAATCAGACCTTTTTAAAGAAGTGTCTACTGGTCAGTCAGTTTCATTAGAGGATTCAGACACCGCAAGTCCACCTCCCTCAGCTACACAGTCAAAGCCAGAGAACACAGTTCACGCTAAACTGACCAGAACGTACGCTAGTGATGGTCACAAAAAGAAAGAGCCCGATATTGAAGGACGTTACCTGGGGAAGCAGGACAGTTTGGGAAGGGATGTTCAGGAGGACCACATGGATGCTGATGAGGAAGACGAGAACAGTGATGACTCTGAGGAGGACGATGTCCGTGCGTACCAGCTCCACAGCACGAGCTCAGACAGTGAGGACGACACTGTGCACACAGTGCCTCTTATCATCTCTGATGAGAGCGACTCAAAGAACCTGCGGAGCTTGCTGAAGCCCACCAGCCTGAACTTTCAGGCATCAACTGCTCCAGTTCCTGTGAAGTTTAATGCAGATAACTCCAGGAGAGCCGTGTCCTTTTTCGATGATGTCACTGTCTACCTTTTTGACCAGGTAAAGTCTAATTTGGGTTTAGGGTTAGAACTTTGTTTTTTTCATCTTCTAAGACTTTCTTTATTAATAACTTACAATGTTCTGTCATGTAGGAGACTCCTACCAAGGAACTAGCTGATCACTCTACAGGCTCAAACAGGGAGATACCAGAGTTCAGCAGCCCAGTGTCCACTGCCAGCTACCTGAATCGCTTCACGAACTCTGAAAGCTCCACAGATGAAGAAGGTAACGACAAACTTCTTCCCAAAACTTTGTCTATTCCCTAATACTAAAGGTCACAGCTCTGGACTCGTCTTCCTTCTCCACAGGTGGTGGTTTTGAGTGGGACGATGACTTCTCCTCCACTGCCTCCGCTTTCCTGTCCAAGATTGACAAGGAGCCAGTATCGAAGGCTTCGCCCTCCGCTCCAACAACCCATTTTTCCTCTCCACCCACAATAACAGCGCGTGTGCTGGAGCCCAGCTGGAGCAGCTCTTCAAACTACTCCCGTTTTTCCATCTCACCCGCCAGCATAGCCAGCTTCTCCCTCACCCATCTTACAGACTCTGACACAGAACAAGGGGGTAAGTTGTGTCCATACAGTACTTCAGAGTGCTTTTAATAAGAACCTAGCATCTAGACCAGAGTCCACCAGCTGCCAAGTTACCACTGAGGTGCTCTGAGCATGGCATCATCCCCACACACTGCTCCCCGGGTGCTTAAGCTGACCCCTACTCACTTTGGTTATGGGTAAAATGCAGAGGTTTGTTGTGTGATGTGGTGTGATGTGGCACAATCACAAGTAGTTCACTTTCCAATTACAGACATTACATATAACAATATATTATGAAATATTCAACAGAAAGAATAAAATTGTTTCAAATATGCGAGGCTGTTGTTAAAGTCACAGCAGTTGACAAACAGAAAAGGCAAATCAACGAAATCCAAACCCATAAAAACTGATAATTATAGGTGGTAAAAAGTATGTATTTATATTGTTGCATACCAGTGAATATATACCAGGGGTGTGACATATTTATATATGCTAACTACTAATTATACCATTTTCCCTAACGGCTCAACATGATCATTAACAGTCAAGTTTGATTGGTTGACTAACTTCTCCTTTCCTTTCCCTCAGGAAGCAGTGAAGACGGTGAAAAGGACTAGTGTGACAAACGGACATTTACTGTCACACCACTGATAAAACCAAGGTACACTTGCACTTTTGAGGAGCGGATGACGGTTGAAGGAGGTCGAAGGTCACAGGTGATGGGCTGGGGCGGGGGGGACTCCAAAGGCTTATTTCAGGCAGAACTGTGCAGAGTTAGAGAGTGAAGTCTGTGGTCTGACCTATGAAGTCTAGTTCCAGCCTGGGCAACATCACCTCCACAGCTACATCAGTGGATGTGATTTCATTTTAGTGCAATGAGGGAAAAAATGAATAGTTAAAAAAACACATCTAACTTCTAATGGTTTGCTTTAAAAAAAAGTCTTTTTGAGCTCATTCCAAGTGTTCGGTTGCTTATTTTTGTCATGTGTCCAAATGCACTGCTACTAATAGACTTTTTAAACAAACATACAAAAAAAATCTTTCTATGTTTCTCACTTAATGAACACCATCAGCTGATAAACTGGACACTGCAGCCAAGTAGAAATAAACCTGAGTCTCAGCAGAAGTGAAACTGAAGCTACAGTTACTTTACAGTAACTTTACAGTTATACTTTACTGCAGCGTCGTTGTCATTTTGCGTCTTCATGTAGTGCAGATATTTCAGTGGTGGCCTTTTTGGACCGTCTCAGTCTCAACATTTTCATGCGGTATCCTTCTGTAGCAGCCAATGAAAAAGAAGGGTTGAAGTGCAGGAAGTGTCCTCCATGAACGGGTTGTTTGGACAATTTTCTGGCAGTAGTTTCACAGTTTGGAGATGTAATTTGATGAGGATTGTTATATAAATCTTTAAAAGAGATGTAATTAATTTTTTAAGCTTAAACTAATTACTTATGTTGTCGTGATTTATTTTGTGCGCTGAAAGGTGCAGCGGGCTCCTCGGGCCGTTTTGTATTATCACCATCACTGGGTCTTATCATATCACCGTCCTTAATGTTGTGAAGACAACTTTAACCGTCATTGCACGATGTTCAAACCACACATGAAGTCAGGCCGTTGTACATAGAGTGAAACAGGAGATTTTATTTTTAAACGTCAGAATTAAGACATGTGTTAAACTGTTTGTAAAGAGAAAAAAAATCATAATAAGGATAAGAAATTTGCAGAGGAGAGGAGGCAGGCTAATGGATCCACATTTCTAATGTTAATGTGCAGGGATTTAAGGCTTAATTTAAGGAAAAAAAACACTACTAGAACAAGAAAGCTGCTGCTTTTTATCAGTGTCATGACCAGAGTGTCTGCCTTTTTTAAAACTCTGTGTCAAACTAAATCTATTCACGTTAAGAAAACCCTTTTGAGCATTTCGTCTTCTTTAATGTTTGCTGGCCGTCGTTTGTCGTTGTGGCTACAGGGAGGTCTGTGTACAGGTTTTTATTGTACAGCTGTAAAAAAAAATCAGTTATTTGAATCTGTAAGTTATATAAAAAAATCTGTCTGGTACTTTTGTTTCCTTCACTCAAACATCTACACTCTACTCCTTTACTCCACCTGTGGTAGACTAATGCCCTGATAAGGAGGCACTGTACCGTAGACGATGTTTAAAAAAACCAGCAGCCTGTGCTTCAGTTAAACTTGAAAATTTATTTAAGGAAATAATATTTTATTTGACTACAGTGTCCATTTTGCTTAATCTTGCACATTTTTGAGAAATGAAACTTAATGTTGAACTATACTGATGTATATAAATGTTAATTTTTTTGGTCTGTATATGGGAAAGGATGTAATTGAGTTGTAGCGATGAGTTTTCACTTTGTAACTTAAAGCTGAGTCGATCAGAGGAACATATCACCGTGGGCGGCTCTAAAGCAGTTCAACTAAGACCTGGGAGTGGACGTGAGTTTGTTCTGTTCTTTAATCTTGTAGATTTACAAAAAATCAAATATTTTTACTTCATATTGTTCATGCTATGTGTAATTGAATGAGATGTTTATAATTACACTGTTTAATATGAAAATAAATGCAAATGGACTTCTAAACTGGGTGCTTAGGTATTTCCGTGTGTATTTTAAGTCTGACTTTTTACTGTTTTTACTGTTTGGCCGAGATGAGATGGTGCCCATGAGAATGTTCTGCAGCGCAGTGACTGTGTGGACGTAGGGAGGAGTGGGAGCAATATTGGAGAACATCATCTGAGAAGACACAAATGGAAATGTAAGCTTCAGAAGAGTTGCTATCTGTGATGCTTTCCACAGTCCAGCTGACCTACTTACATCTGTAAAAGAAGACGCTCCACCTATCCAAGTTCCCACGGAGAGACTTTGGCACACAGAGAGCTGCTGGAAACTATCACTAAAACATGACCAGATCGTTGCAAAAGTCAAAGGAAATAGAGACGACCACACCATGTCAAGATGCATCACCTTTGTCAAGAAAGAACACCTACTGGGGACCGAGGAGCTCAGCTTCACATCAGTAGATCATGTCCTGCATCACTGATGCTCTGTAGCAATTGCACTGCTGTCTTACCTGGACCTAACTGCCCCCCTGGGAGGAGATGATGCAGAAGGCAAAGACCGCAGAAGTCAAGATACCATATTTTCCAAGTCTGGTGACGGACCAGCCAAAAAGGAGGCGAAGCTTCTGGATTCAGTGTTGAGGAGTCAAGTTCTGAACCTTGTTGAACTCTGATAGCCTGTGTGGTCAGAGATGGAGTTTTCCCAAGTCTGGTATGAAATGGTGACAAAATGTTTTTCAGTCTTTTTATTTCACACTTCAACGCCTTTCATAACTAGTGCAGCGTCATCACACCGACGTCTGCTGTGCTGCTTCAACAGTCGTAGCACTAACATGAACAGGTAGACCTTTCTGATGGGAAGAACTTTTCCTTATTGCAGGAGCATGGAGAGGTATTTTTTCATGATACAAACTGGACGTGTTACATAGTTTTCACTGCACACTACTGTATTTTTTTTACTGAGTAGGAATTTCTTTAATATTCACAGTCCATTTGTAAAATTCCTCATATTCAGGAAAGATTGTCCGACTACTTGTAGGTTAAAAATCACTGCATTGCAATCGTATGTCACAGGCCTAAAACATAAGGAAGAAATTCAACAGTTGTGTGAGAAACCCGTAGATAAATAAATAGATAAAGAAATAAAATCACATGCAGTTGCAGTCAAAACGCAAACAAATCCTACTGTAGAAAGAGTTTAACTACAGCGTGTGAATGTTGGGTACCAAACCTCATCCTAGCCCTTTACAGGAGCCCCGTTCTCTTGTGATGTCACCCGTCGCCACAGGTGAGTGAAGCAAACACATGCACTTTCCTCACAGCATTTGTGCTTCCCATAGTCTCAGAGTCTAACATTTCTCTACAGATCAAGAGTCCCACGGGAGTGAGCTCAATGTGCATTCCCCTGACGAGGAGACGAACAGATCCAGGCACAAACAGGGATGGGCACCTGGAGCCGTGCTACACTCCAACGGCGTTCCCGTTTACTTGTGATGGGATCCGTCGAGGAAGCGGGCTGCGTGGAGATCCAGCCGCTGCGGGAAGAGAACCGCGGGGAGCCTCTGCCGAGTTCCCCCTCACACTGATGTGCTCCCATCCCCCCTGCAGGAACAAGGACACAAGGGATGGTAATGTAAGTTTGATATTTTTCTTAACTTGGACTTTTCTCTGACTTTAGTTTGTCAGCTTTTAGCTCTGATTAAGTAAAACTAATTTAATTTAATAACACTAATTAAATTGAATAAAATACCTTGCACGAAACATGACTTTGTTAAACTGGGAATGTAAATGACTTTGAGCCATTACCCAGTGTGAAAAGCTTAATGCTGTTAAAAAAAAACCTGCAGATTTTTTATTTTGCAAAGATTAGGTGTGTTACAGTCGATTCCAGATCCATTATTATTGGCTGGATGTCTAAAAGCATTACCAATAAAAACACAGCCATGGAATCTCTCTTAGCTTCTAAAAGTCTGGAAAAGGGCCTGGAAAATTCCTGGTTAAGAATATTATATTGTTCAAAGGCCACAACTGACCCCCGGGCCAGAGTTTGGGTAATAAACTTACCCCTATACCGTAGTCCCAGGTCTGGCCCTTGGACTGCACAGGTCCCACCCCGAGCCTGTGGCAGACGGCTCCTGCAGTCTCAGCAGGGAAACCTGGAACCTTGTCTGCTATGATCCAAACCTAAAGACCACAGTCAGAATAAAGTTGTATCATTACCGGGATTAGAGATTCTTTTGTAAAATGATGATGCCTTAATTTCCCTTAATTCTATTTATAACGTCCTGTCTCTCTGATGACAGTGGTCCTGTCAGACTGGACTCACCTGGTCCAGTGGTCCTATAGAGACCTTTGTGACGTTGTTGGAGATGAGTTCCCAGGTGGAGCCCTGAGGGTAACTGGGAGTGACGCCCTGTCGGTACCACAGGTTATCTGCAGCACAGTAGACGAGGAGAAGACATGTGAGTCAAAAAAAATGTTTTCATTTTAAAAGGTGTCAAATTTTAGTAACTTTAGTAGCATCAACAAAATCAGAAAACGTTTTTTTACAGTATTTGAATGGAATCCTGTTACAATTATTGGGGCTTTAAAACAGGTATTGATTGGTTGTCAAACTTACAGTTTTCATCCACCGTGAAGACAGATGTGCGACCCACCGACAGCTGCCTGAGTGTCTGTCTGGGAGGAGAAGGGATGTGGTACCAGCATTCTCCTGTAGGGGGACACCAACACTGGTTAATATGCCTGTACACTAGCACTACTGTTCACATGACATTTTTTACCTTTTGTGATGAAATAATTGAATGATTTTTACTTCCTTGACTCACCTGCAGGGTTTTGTGGGGACACAGAGCCTCTGTAGAATACAGACCCATCTTTGGCGATGGCCCACACCTGGTTGGCTCCACCGAAGGAGATGGACTTAAAGGGCTGATCTGTGCCGACGTGAAGCCAGGAGCTGCCCTAGAGTGAATATATGTAGGTGACTTTCCTATAGCTGAGTTGCTTAAAACTTAAAGGCAAAGTCTCAAAAGCAATTTCAAAGTAGGCAACTGGACTCTCCTCAAGTAAGTTGGAGACATTGTCAGCTTACTTGAGGAGGAGTCCAGTTGCCTACTTTAAAACTGCTTTAGAGATTATTATGATCTGGATGACTGGGGATATTCACAAGTATTAAAGGCAAGTAATTATCTAGTTTCTAGATATTTCTATATTTAAATGTTTTATATACTGTTTTACATTTTGTGGTAACTGTGTCTGTTGATTCTGAAATAAAGGACAAGCTCTTTGTCATTTTCAGAAATTTCTACTCTTTTTGTTCTCTCTTGAAAAATTGGTTTAGTCGAAATGAAGCTAATAATTGTTAATCGATTAAATTAAACACAAAGTGATACAATGGGGCCACTTGGACCCGTCCCGACAAGCTTTCATCTCATAGTAAATAAAGTAAATAAATCCCCTTTTCCCCTACGTTTGAATTTTAGGAATAGTAAAATAAAAAGGTTCCTCACAGCTGGTTCCTGAGGGCTGACTCCCAGTCGACACAGAACATCTCCCTTGTCGCTGAGGGCCCAGACTGGGACGTGCTCCATCCTGCTCTGGGCCAGACACGGCATCAGAGAGACGTCACTCAGTGGTATGGGCGGGACCTGCTGCCACGGACCTCCCAGTGTGATCTTACACTTTCTGTGGACCAAACATACAAACCATTTAATGATGTACTTAAATGTGGACAAAGATCTGCAAAAATCATATGTGTTTTTTACCTCATCCATCTTCTGCGCCTGACAAAGTCTTTTATTGTTTTGTGACCGTGAAATGTGCTGCAAAGGAGGGAAAAAAACACAAACATCAAACAAATCTTTTTTTTTTTTAAATGTTACATTAAGAATAAGTTTTGTTTTTTTTAAATGTTACATTAAGAATAAGTTGTTTTTTTAAAATGTTACATTAAGAATAAGTTGCTACTCACACAGGGAAGTCTGCAGCGTACTGCCAGCCTTCTTTGTCTGTCCCCCCAAAGACGTTGTAGTCCACAGTCCACTCCGACACCTGGACATGTTCAAGTTACTAAAATTTGTGTGATAAAAAAGAGAGGATCGATGTGAGTAAAACACTTACCCAGGACCACTGAGGGGAGGGTGGGTGGGTGTTGTCTTTGGTGGACTCTCTCAGCCCACTTTCATCACTCCACATGGGCCGGTCTGTGGGCAGTCCTCTGGAGAAGTGAAAAGGCCAAGAGAAAAATTAAAATCCAGCCAATGACGACAACTAACATTTATAAATGATTCTCACTTGTCTGTGTATCCAGTCATGGGGTTCCATCGTTGGTTCTCATACACGTGAACACTCCTGACATCAGTCTGATGAACAGCATCTCCTGCACAGAACATTTATGAGTCAGTGCCAAAAAAAATACAGTAAGTGAGATTGAGTTAGCTCAGATTTTTTTTTCTTTTCTCTCCACTTTCATGGTATTAAAAAAATGTATTGTAGAATGAAATGTAAGTAACACATTCTATTCCTACACTAGGTTTTAGTATGACGACTCTACTACATATTTTAACTAAATAAAATTCACTCTTATCTGTGGGCAGGTTTACCAGATGTGGGCTGCTGCCCATAGTGCCCACTGTAGACCCAAGCAGTACCGTCCCACCCGATGCCCCACACCAGCCCCAGACTGTTAGACTCTACACAGCGCAGGTGTCCTGGGACCTGCCGCCAAAACCTGTACCACACACACACACAAGGCGTAAGCAGTGTGTGTTAGTGTGTTAGTAACAAACAGAGAAGCTCAGGACAGAGCTGGAGGTTAGCACGTTAGCTGGATTTATGTTAATGAAAAAAAAAACCAAAAACGTTTACTTACATTTGGTCACAGGGAAGTGTGTTTGCAGTGGTCTCCAGGGAGAAGGACGGCTCATGAACCATAATGTCTCCTTTGGAGGTGGTGGACCACACGGCCTGTCGGGACGGTGGTCCTGTGATTCCACGACTCTCACAGCAACAGTCGGACAACAGGCACAGCTGTTCACACAGTGTTTGTCTTCAGAAACACAGCAGTCCCAGTGATGATGTTCATTGTACTGTGTCTTGTTTTACCCAGTCATTCATGTCCTTCTCCGTCTGTGCTGCCAGGACCAGAGGCCACCTGTGTTTGGTCCTTTGTGCCGTGTACACAGCAAAGGAATAGTGACAGTCCCTGGGCACCGGTACCAGCGCCGTCATTTCACTTATGAAGACATGAAGGTACTGGAATGATGGAGGCAGAGGGAGGAGTTAAATTAATCAAATAAAAACACAGATGATGAAACTTCTTCTACATGTGTGTGTGGAGTGTCAAGACTAACCTTTTTCTCACCGTACTGTGTGTAATAGACAAAGAAAATGCTGTCCTTCCTGCCGTCACACCTGGTGGACTGCTCCAGAGCTACACCCACATCCACCCAGCGCTGAGGTTTCCAGTCTCTCCACCAGCGCAAGGAACCTTTACGCACCCACACGGACTGGGGGAGAAAACAAGATGAGATGTAACGAATGAGGCTACATGAGTTTAACACTTTAAAAACTTCATAATCCAGTAAAATCTGGAAGTATTTCAGAACGGCTCTCACGTTGCTCCTCTCCAGCGGCTTCTTGCTGATCTGCTCTCTGTGATCCTGCTGCTGCTGCTGCTGTTTGCTCCAAGCTGCTGACTGAACTGGAGTCAGCGACAAAGAGCTGGTGAGAAGACCTGACAGACAGACATACCAGTCAGACGTTCAGACAGACGGACAGATGTGGAGACAGACACAGATGGACAGACACGGAGAACATGAATATCTACACAGGAAACAACAGAAAGAAACAGACATGTGGAGTAAAACATTGAAATAACACTGAAATCCAACAACACCACGAGAAAACCAACGATGGTAAACACACCTGTGGGACTGAGCCAGCTGATCTGTGAACTTGTGTCCACGTCACAGCCTCCACCCGAAATCCAGGTCCACGCCGGACCATCCTCCTCCCCGACACCCTGAAAGGTCTCCAGGGTCTCCAAACTGTAGGTGGCAGCAGCGGCGGCTGCTCCGCCCTCCGTCACAGCAGGCCCCGCTCTCTGAGCGTTCCTACCTGCCTCTGCCCCCTCCAGGTCCACATTCATCCAGGGGACGTCGTGGCCCACAGGCTCAGGGCTGGGAAGTAACGTAGCTGGAGCTTTTTCCTCAACCTCCTCCTGTGGAAACTCTGTGATGGTGGGCTGAGATGAGGACGTTTTGTCTCGGTCTGAAACCAGGCTGTTGATGAAGCTGTCGCTGGCAGGGATGAAGGGTTTGGGAAGCTCCTGTTTGGAGGAGGAAGGAGCATCGTCTGCCTCCAGAGGAGACGTAGGAGTGTCTGCTCCACCTAAAGGGACGACAGAGGGAGCTGCCGCCTCCAGGACCGGGGTGTCTGTGGTGGAGTTCTGTGGATCAGCGGGGCCGACCTCTGAGTCCGAGTCAGTGCAGCTGAGGACCGAGCCTTGTGTGGCCTCGGTGAGCTGACCGCCAAACTCACAGTCATCTCTGTGGAAGCCGAGCAGCAGATGAAGAGTGAGGGTCCGTGAAGGGTCTACCTGACATGTCACTATGACAACTGAGTTCACCTACACTGACCTGTGGGCTGGAACAACCTCCTTCCTGCTGCCCCACTGGGCAGATACAGGAATCCAGCCATTTCCACTGGGCTCTAACGGAGTTACACCCATTCGAAAGTACAGGCCTCGGTCCTCACCGACCGCCCACACCTGACAGACAGACGGAGACAAATCAGACGAACATGAAAGTCAAGAGTCATTGTAGAAAAATGAGCTCTTTGGATTTCAACGTGAAAGTCAAGAGTCATTGTAGAAAAATTCCAACAAAACATTTTAAGCTTTCAATACTTTTTTTTTTAATTTCCATGACTGAAAAACTGGTCCATAATTTTCCAGGTTTTCCAGGAAGTCTTATAATTACTTAGAAGAGAAAGTCAATCATTGAATAAATAAGTGGATAAATATACCAGATCATCTTATAACTTTTATTTTGACATTAAAACATATACAGGATGCACCGGTTCGACGCGACTGTTACTTTATAAGGACCTATAGTGAAACAGAGTCGCAGCCTCACACCACTGTATCCATAAACTGCAGCCCTGAAATCTGAAATATGGGATATGATGACGACAGCCTGACCAGTGTCTAATTAGGGAGTCACCCATACGTCAGGCCAGTAGGAATATAGACCTGGGATATATAAGGCTGGGCCGGAGCTGCTGCTGCTGCTGGGACAGTGGCTGGAATGCCCTGCTGTATTCTTGTTACGGGGCAGAATCAGAGGGCTGGAGGAGGGTCAGCTGGGGGGTGGGGGGAGTGAGTGACATAAGAGGAGGAGGAGGAGGTGTGAGATATAGGTCTGCAGTGCTAGCAGAGTCCTCACGAGTGAAGCCTCAGGATCGCCTGATTTTTGTGTTTAAAATTCACATCAAATTCAATTAAATTCATCTTTGTCTTCTACAGAAAGTGGTGCCACAGAAAAAGAATTGGGACCCATTGACCTAAAGCTACTGGTGACATTTAATCAAATTGTTAAAAAAAGTTTTATTTTCAACACTGAAGTTAAAGTTTATATAATAATCCTCAACCTGATGCCGTACCATGACTAGTCCTAGAGCAGATTTTTGGAAACATCTTACAACTCTCAACATTTGAATAATAGCTCTGTGTGTGTGTTTGTGTGTTAAAACCTGGTCATTGAGTCCAACATCCACCATGATCATCTCTCCTCCAATACTGATCCAACCTGAACCACAGGGGTTGTGGGAGTTCACACCACGTCGGAACCACACCTACAAACACACACACACACACACACACAGAAATACAGTTCAAGTTCTGACCACAGTAAAGACCACAGTTGTACAGCTGCACAGTATGTGTGGTGTGAATCAATTTACCTTGTAGTCTTTAGTGACCACCCAGACCACACTGACTCCCACTGCTACGTGAAGAGCTTCAATCTCTTTTCCTGGTGACTCAACCTCGGTCCATGACGTTCCTGATAAGGATTTTTTTTTTCCAAAATTGACAAATTGTGAAACACAGCTCTATGACTTTTGACACAAAAAAGAAAAATGAAGGCAAAATGTAAAACTAGTTCTAACCGGTTGGACTGTCCAGACTAAGGCCGGTCCGGACCATGAGGTTTCCATCCCACAGTAAACACCACAGCAGGTCCCCTGGACCAGCCGATAACTGAGACACCTCCTTGGGCACCTCCACCTCCTCCCAGGAGGAGCCCTCTGGTACCCGCGGGTGAATGCCCTCCCTGGGACACACCTGTTTGGAGCAAAGTGTCACAACATCACCCTGAGCTGATGTGAAACAAACCAAACAAAACCGAGTGAAGGACAACGTGCTTAAAACCTAAAGCCTTACTGCCCTCTTGTGGTCAAATACAAGACTAACTTTTTTTAGCTACAAATGAAACTTAACCATGTTTATACTCTGTGTTCTTTTTGACTATTAATAGTATTTATTCTAGAGATTTTTTTAATTAGTATTCCTGATGAACTATTGTTAGCTTCAATAGGCCAGTTAATTATTCTTACCAGTTAATTATTCTTACAATTTCTCCATAAATGACTGACCATGTTTTTGTAGTATAATTACTTAATAGTATTTATTCTAGAGATTTTTTAAAATTAGTATTACTGATTAACTATCGTTAGCTTCAATAGGGACACGTTAATTATTCTTACAATTTCTCAAAAAAATAATATAATTCTCTTTTTTTTTTTTTTTCAGGGAAGCTGTGATCATTCAATTCATTCCACTACAGGATCAGATGACCTGGATGACTGAGAACCTACACAGAAATCCTGGAAACCGTGTCAGTATATGTATATGTATATTGTATATACTCTTTAATTTCGTCTAATGTCTGGAACATTGACTGATACAATAGATTAATCATGAAAATTTGACAAATTCCATTAGATTCAGTGCAGTATTCATATTAAATCAAACTATTTATACTAGTTAAAATGTTATTTTAATTTCATTTTAATCATTATTTTCTTCTTTTTTTTCAGAATTGAACATTTGACACTGATGTGGCCCTCTAGTGGAATGACAGTGGAATGACAGTGGCAGCATTGACAGACCTTACTGTAACTGCATGCAAAAAGATAAAGTCACTGCTACGGTGGACTGACCTGTCCTTGTTGGGACACAGCCCACAGGTAGGGGTACCGTCCAGACTGGTCACTCATCTCCCAGCCCCCACAGCTGATGTCACACAGGGGAAGAGGAGGTTTCCTGGGATGATCTAAAGGAATCTGCAGCAGAACATCGACTAGAACTCTGTCACACCAGCTCTTAACTGATCTGTTACACTGAGACAAACCACGGCATCCAAACCTTGGCCCATGTGCCTTGAGCAATGTATCTCCTGTATCGGATCCAGCGGCGACGGCGGACGCAGGAATTCCATTTCTTGTCAGGGGAAAAGTTGGCGGGGAAATCTACGGCATACTCCCAGCCCTGACAACACAGACCTGGTCAACAGGTTTGTATCTAACTTCCAAAGTAATGGAAGAGTAAAGAAAAGTGTACTTACCCCAGTCTGACTGGGTTCTCCACCGCAGCTCTGATCCACATACCAGTCTCCCTCCCACTCCCAACTGCTGGAGGGCAACTGGAAGCTGTGGAGAGGCTGAGGATTCAGGCCGGTCACGTCACTCCACGGCCAGCGGTCGGTGGGCAGCAGTGTGTCAGTGAAGCCGTCCACTGGGTTCCACCTCTGGAAACACACACACACGGCACTTGAGCAGATGATGACACACAGCTCTCCTCAGTATCTCGTTAGTCCAGACAGACCTGGTTTTCGTAAGTCTCCTCCCGGTAGCGGACGGACGTCTCACTGGGCATGATGTTGAGGTAAACATGGTGGTCACAGCCGATGCCCCAGCAGCGGTCCTTCCCTGCGGTAACTCGCTTCAGCTCCAGCAGTAAGTCGTCAGCACGCTGCCAGCGCTGCCCGGCTGTGGAGAGGCTGTACACTCTGCCGTACACGTCCACGGCCCACAGCAGTGTGATGGGCATGATGGACCCTGGACAGAGACAGAAGGACATGAAGTCACATGATCTGATGACATCAGTAGGAATGACAAATTCAAAACAAGTATCAGAAACTTGATTTAAATTCAAAAGTGAAATGTGACAAAATGTTAGCTGTTGCTCATGTGATCTATTCAGTTAAAAGGTTTAAAAACAATAACATTTTCTAACCTAATATGACCTCACACTGAATAATATGGATTATCTGGAAAGTCTTAGATCAGATGAAAACCAGAGACACTTTGATTTGTTCTATTTTCAGGACATGACGTCAGTTGAGGGAGCTGCTGCCAGTCTCTGAAATTAAAACCAAGATACAAACGGTAAGTCACTGTGTGTGTGTGTTTTATCACTTTACCAATGTTATTTTTGGACTATTTTAATTAATATATTATTGTGTATTATAAACCTCCTAAGTTTTCTTTCCATGAAAAATGTTAGAAATGCTAATAAAGTAATGCAATAGATTAATACAGGATGCAGGTTTCACACTCATTGTTATAAATGGAAATAATCCTTACAAACACTAATACTAGCTGTAGCTAAAGATAATTTTAGGACCATCACCAGCTAAAGTCCAGAGCAACCATGCAGCTACAACAACTAACAGATCATGGTTTACAGCAATTTGTTATCACTTGTTGCAATAATAAAAAGGAAAAGTATTATTTTCCACAGAATAATCTATGAATAAAATCTGAAAAAAAGACCCAGTCATCGAATAGGTAACATCTTACAGATGTTATGGTAAGGCAGGCAGTATGAACGGAAATGTTTTAGTTTGAAAACGCTAACCGGAAGTACATTATGTATCACCACTCTCTGACTTGACACTTACTATGTCGCCTTATACTAATCCGCTGTACGGTATTGACAGTTTATACCGAGGCTAATGGTGACTGAGGCCAGAATGTGAATTACATACGAGTCTCCTACTGGAAACGTGTGATTAAACGATACTTTACTCAGTGACAATTACTGAAAACAGGACTAAATGTCCGGCAGGCCAGAGTTCATGAAGTGTGCGGCAGAAACAGAAACACACACACACATTTGGTTGGACCCAATTTCTAATCTAGTTTAACCCTAAAGTCGTACTAGATAACCTGTAAAATAAGCTTGTCTCTAACTGTAGAAAGATTTTATGCCACTGTGATGATGATTGTTGGTTCTTTAAAAGGCCCACACACACACACACAAACACACAAACACACACACAGCTGATCTCGTGCAACAGCCTACCTGAATATATGGTATCCGATTCTCGTCTGTTAGGAGACTATCAGCATGACATGAGGTGCAGGTGCAGCAACAACAGCAGCAGCAGACAGGGGGCTGCCGAGTTCTGCAGGGGCCACACTGTGACACATTCAACATGCAGGTGGACCATCAGGAGCCTTTAAACACACACCCGTGCGGTCTGACCACCAACAGCTGATCTGGACTCTAAGGTGGCCGCACAGTCTAATCTGTCAATCAAGCTCACACATGCATCCTCCAGACTTACTCAGGTTCGAGCTTCCGTCCTGCTGAGCAGCAGCATCTCTGCAGCACTGAAGTCCTCCATGTTCACACCAACACTGACATGTTTAATTCCCTGTGTCCCTGTAGAGAAGTGTAGCTGAGGAATCCTCCGTGCATCCAACTGCGACTCCACCACAACAGGAAATGGAGGAAACGACATTCTCATTGGCTGAACGCAGACTGGGGGCGTGAGGATCCGCTGCATGTCATTGGCCCATCACTCCTTGTTATTTTATTCCCCCGTCGGCCGCTGCTAATTGACAGGTATTTTCAATAATTTATTTAGCGCCAAATTAATTATTGAAGCGCCAGATTGGTGTTAGGTGTTTGGATACAGTTGGGTGTTTGTGAGCTCAGGTAAACAACTTACAACTAGTTTTATTAAAACATAGTCACACCTTTTGAAAATAGACAATTTACATGAAGGTATTTGTTGATTAATTAGATCACTGGTTCTCAAACTATGGTGCACAAACCTCAAGTGGATGCTCTGTATTACATTGTATAAACTGTGGATAAAGTGAATCACAAAGTTGTTAAATTTACATTAAAAAAAGGTTAAAGAACCACTAAATTAGACCAAGGATATTGCAGGTATACGTACCACATCTGTTCACTAAGTTGATTTTACTCCATGGATATACTACACAAACTCGTGTTTATTTACATTTCACTCTTAGTGTATACATATATTCGGTTGAATGTGACAAATTAAATGACCAAAAATCATATTTGCAGTGCCCTCGGCCACCACTGGGGGTCCTCATAGACCAAGTGCAAATGTGTTTCTACATATTGACCTTTACAATGGCTCCCAAGCAGCGAGGCAAAACAAAACAAAATATTATTCCTTACATAATATCAGTCTGTAAGAATGAAGTTAAATAAAATTTAATAGTGAATTGAAGTGATACTGGTGAATGTTTCAACCTGGCTAAAAGGGTTAGGGCGCTGCAGAAAAAGTTAGTGTTTAACTTCCCTTGTGACTGAGCAACAGACAAATGAGTGAATTGATGAAGTTAAACAGAAGCAGAAGCGCTGCATTAACCGGGCGGCTTTGTGTGCTTTAGTGACTTACGGTTATTGTCTTGTATTCCTTTAAATACCGTTTCACTTACTGTTCATAACCAGTGACCTCATCCTTTGCTACCACACTATTATGCAACACCCTCAGGCCTAATGATGTAGAAGCCATAGTGGTCGCGTTCGGCATCAGTCATAGTAACACATTTCTATCTCTGTGGCAGATCAACACGGTCCCGATTAAGGCTCCTCTCCCTGACCATGACGATCAGTTAGGCAGAGGAGGTGACCTGTGGTCGGTCCTCTGCAGTGGTCACAAGTCGTCGCCGCCGCCGCGGCTGCTGTTTTATTTTGGTGCGCTGTGCCTTTAAGAAGCCCTGACTGCGCACAGGCGCTACAGCAGCTCATCACATGATTCTTCTCTTGTGACAACCCAGACAGAAAGGAAAAGCCTCTGTGACTTCCACCGGACTTTTTCTGACGCTGCGATGACAGACAACTGTTGTGTAAGGAGCAGCGAAGGGCCGACACAGAGAAGGTGGATGGACTTAAAGTAACCAGAAGGACTCGGATCATTCCCGCCTGTGAAGTCAGAGGCACGGGGAAACATTTTTGTTGCTGTTGCGCCGTCGGAGACAAAGTTGGCGCATGGAGAGGGACGAAGTTTCATTTTTGCGCAACGTCTTCCACCGGTTTCCTGCGTGTTTGCGGCCACTGTGTGTCAGTCAGGGACACTCGGAGTGTGGACACTCACAAACTAAGTAACCGGAATTCAGTTTGGAAGGAGACACAACAGTTAGACAGAGCGAGGACCAGACGAGCCTGAGGACGCGCCACCATGGTGGACAGTAAACCCCTGCTCCAGGACAGACCCCCAGCCTACAGCACCGTCCCGGGGGCGTTTGATTACGGCCCGCAGCAGCCACTGCCGCAGCATCAACAGCCACAGCACAGCTATGGTGCCATCCCTGCCGCGGCTCCTCCACCCTACCCGTACCCTGACGTCCAAGGCAAGTAACCGCGCTCATATCTCACACGTACGCGCTCCACATTATTGAAATATCAGAAAAGTAAAGTGAGCAGCTTTGACTAATCGACACTTCCGGTCGTGATTCACACGAAATGGGGCTTTTACTTCCTAGTTTCAGTGCGTCACCGGCTTGTTTTTCTCCAAATGACTAAAAACGCTCGGTGTCAGAGACTGAAGGTTCAGTTGTGAAAATTCAACTCACGCACATGCGCATTATGTCAACGAGGAGTTTAGCGATTTCCACCAATGTTGGCATAAAACTCAAGGGGTACAGAGAACTGCAAAGATCACTCGATTAATCGATGACTAACACGTTATCTTTCGAGTCATCTTTTAGTACGACTTTTGGGCCACGTATTGAAAACTTCTGATTTTTTTTTTCTAATATTTTGCTATCGTGAGCTCAATTTTGGAGTTTTGTTTTCGATTAATCTGTTCAATAGATATCTGTTAACAATTTTCTTGATATTCTTAGGCTACTATAGTGCTTCTATAAAAATGTTTGTTATGTTTTTACTTTTTAAAAACGTCCTTATTTGTTCATTTCTCAGTTAACTTTTTAACTATATTGTCTATATTGTCAAGAGTTAAGAGAAACAACAATTGACATTTCTTCCAAATTAAGTACCAAACTTATCAACTATCAATGTAGTTTTGAAATAGTAACAAAGATGTTGTCAAATAGTTAAGTGTAGACATGAGAAGGCTTTTAGAGCTTCTACAGCCTCGGGCGTTGCACCGTGCGCCTGCTGTGTTTGACGGAGTCACTCATCACCTGACTGTGTTTCTAAAAGAGTGTGGAATGAAGTCAGGTGTCCTGTAAATACACAGAACTTCCTGATTTACTGTTAGCTTAGTGGTGATAAACATTTCAGGGGAATGGACGTATGTGTGGTTCCAAAGTTCACTCAGTGACAGAAGTACTGCTGCAGTGGTAAACAAGTGTAGTTCAAGTGGCCTAAAAGTGAAGAAGAGAAACTGCAGTATCACTACACAATGCTCCCAAAGTTTACTTCAAATTTATGTAACGTCTGTTACATGACAATTATAAACGCCTTGTGGTTCTACATTGTTATAAATAACACTGTCCTAAATTTACCTGAACAAGAAGAGTACAGAACTCAGTCACATGACAGCTGCACTTTAAAGTCATAACTGGAGGTTTTCACAACATTAGAGGAAATACAGTACATTTTTTAGAAGTAGCTTTCGCAGCGATTATTTGTGATCATGTGTCATTTTATCACATTAAGCTAACTAAGTTATTTCCTAGTCAACATTTAGTAATTTTTTCCCTGAATTTTAACCATATAAAAGGACATTGTGTATTTTAAAGTAAATTAAGGCATTTTTAATGATTTTTTTTTAGAAACTTTAAATGTTTAGATTTTTAGATACAGAAATGATTCTTAACACATTTCTAATATTTCATTTTGTGTGTTATTGCCCAGACTAATGTATATCGTCACTCTCTCTTTTTAACTCTAGGATACCCATCAGCCCAGATGGGTCCTGCTGTATCTCAGGAGCCCTACGCTGGAACCTACACTATCATCCAACCTTCTGTAGTGGTGGTTGGAGGCTGCCCCGCCTGCAGGTGAAGATACACACATTCTGTTCTATCAAAGTTTTCACCCTGTCATTATTCTAATGTTTGACTACATGCATTTCTAAAAGTAGCTACACTCCTACTTTATTGCAGCAATTTGTGGTCGGTTCTAAACATCACATGCTTCTCTTTGACCCATGGAACAATGATGAGAAAACTGATTAACACCGACAGCTACAGATCTTAGACAAGGAAACATTCCTGAGAGCTGAGTGTCACAGTACGGCTGCATTTCATTCTGACTATGTCTGATTTCGACCATGAGCGTCTCACAACCATCAGAACTAATCGTCAACTAATCCGTCAACTTCTCGGCACAACTCTGTAAACTGATGAACCAGTTCAGCCTCACTGAAAAGGTTTCATTGTGCGTGACTCATTGACACCATTCACAGTCAGATGATTTACTTATCAGTCATGTGGCCGTGTTGGTCAGGTTGCACTGGGCAAAGAGTGGTTACAGTTAATACAGTAAAGAGAAATGGAAATCTGAAAATCATTTTTTGAGGAAGCTGGTGGACAAAGCTGTGCTGTACTTCATTTCACAGAAGTCAGTTAATAGTTACGGTACTAGTTAAATTTAGAAAGAACAAAGATGAGGGAACGTCAACTCGATTCCTAATTTAAAGTGTTAAATCACTGGTAACTGTCATCGCTGTCATCGCTGGTAACTAATCACATCAAACACGTTGATTTGTTTAATCATTATGAGTTTAAGTAAAAGCTGTTTCACTTTTTTAATTAAATGAATAAACTCAAATTATTATGACAAAGTTTTATGAAAATGACTGAAAAAGTTTTTAAAGGGGCCAAAATGTGAGAGGTGATATTTTTAGCACAAGTTAAAAAAACCCAGTTTTCCTAGAGATTTCCATTAACTTTCAATTCAATTAAATCCAATTCAATTTGTACTGAATGACTTCCATGACCAGTGTAGCGCCCCCAATCTGTCCATGTGACCTCACTCTGCAGCTCCTAGTGGCAACTAAATTGTGACGTCCATTTCTCATATACAGTCCATACATCATGCAAACCAAGAAGGAAAGTTAACATTTTCTTTCCACTTCACTGTTCTCTGCAGTCATGAGACGTTGTTTAGCACTTTTCCTCTGAGTGACGTCTAGATTAGAGCTGCTCTCTGATTTAAGACTCTCTTCAAAACAAGTCGCTCCACTGTGTGTTTGTCACATGAGGAAAAACAAATGAATGGGACCTTTTCAAAGGACATTCAAATCAGTTTGCAACGTGCAAATCACTTCGGCCCGGCTCTTTAATTTTAGCTTAACAGTGAAAGGTTAGCTGGAGACACTGACTGACTCACAGAGTCTGTACTGTGGACAAAGCTTCTCTGCTTTCATTATGACAACGAAAGCTGTTTCCTCTTTATGGCCATTTACTGCTAAATGTCAGCATGTGGTTCACACTCGAGATGAACCAATAAATGTTTTTAAAGAGTAAATTAGCTCACCCTCATTTAAAACAAAAAGGTGGAACTAGCTTACCTTGTTAGCCAGGGAAGACTAATTTGGTCAATGACAGATGAGGCAAAGAAGAAAGTTGACCTGTTGTCAAAGACGTCTTGATTCTTTGACAGAAACTCTTGCTCTTCTCTTGCACGGGTGTTTAGACTTTCTTCATTTGTCTTTTGCAGTATGTTGTAACCCCCTGCTGGTCAGACACTGTACTGCATACAGAACTGCAATTCTTAGTAGCATGAGACTTATATTCTAAATGCGGTCTAAATGACATAGACTTGTTAATATACTCAGCAGAGCCGCCCCCTGGTGGCGAACACCACCTGTGCCATTACAATGTAGGCATTATTTTCCAAAACAAATCGGTGACCTGTGTTTTCTCCTGTCTGTGTTTCAGGGTTGGAGTCCTGGAGGACGACTTCACCTGCCTGGGGATACTGTGTGCCATCGTCTTCTTCCCCCTCGGCATCCTCTTCTGCTTCGCACTGCGTCAGAGAAGGTGTCCCAACTGTGGCGCCACCTTTGGATAGAGGGACCAAACAGCTCACAAACACACATGCCAATTTATAACCCAGCATTTTTTTTTGTCAAAATCTTTCTTACTACTGCACATAGATGTTGCCATTACATCACATGAAAAAATGATCAAATTACTTTTTTTTAGTGAGTACTTCTTTAGTATTTTCACCTCATAGCAGCAAAGTCAGCAGGTGGATGTAGGACCCCCGTCTGTGTCACAGAAATACCCCCCCACTCTATAATGACTATTGGGATTGGCTGCAGCTTCTTCAGCTCCACAGTTGATGGACGGACAGAGTCTTTGCTGAAAATTTGGGTGAAAATTCAAACATCCATTCTAGCATTCATGGACGTCCAGCTGCTGCCGGTGCCTTCACTTCCTGCAGAGTGAGCATGTGAGATTCCATCAGTCAGGAATTCTTGTGTGGACATGAACACAATCATAACCAGGACCTGAGTGGATCCCTTCATGTTTAAATAAGCTGAGGCTAACAAGGATTTTTTTTTTCGTCTTTTATTTGAAGTGTGCTGGCACTCTGCCGACGTGTTTCCTCTGATTATCATTGTGCTTTGATAACGTTTAGTAACAACACACAGCACGTCTGTCACGGATATATTGCCTGTTTTTGTTCTTTCTTTAGCTGTCTGCTGATTGTGACATTAAAACACACACAGTAAAGTTAAAATCCCTGAAAATGACCCGTCACGTCTGACGGAGTGGACGGAGACAAACCCTCGCCTTGTCCGTTTTTGTTGATCTTCTTTTTTGGGGCCATATTTTGCACTGAGCGTTTTTCTGTTTGATGATTCTGCTGGGTTGTGTTTTTCCAGGGCCAATGCAGACCTCAGGTAGAAACAATCTGGAACGCCCTCCACTTTACAACCTCAATCACTGTTTGACTTTGGACTAACAGAGAAACTCCTGTGAGCACACAGGGACTCTGACAGTTAAGGAAACGTGAATGAAATGACGGAGACGTCTCTCCATCACATGTATGTCTGGATTTTTATCTTTATACTTTATACACGTCACCCTGTCCTGCTCTTTTCTGCCAGACAATCAGGAATGTCAGTGTCCTCTCGTCCGGGTCTTCCATCTTAGTATGATGATACACAGCTGTCCGCAGCAGGAGACAAAGAGGTACAGTGCATGTGGGGAGGGACATTTGTATCACAAAAACAAAAACTTTCTTTAAAAACAACAGGCATGCTCCCGTGATTGAGGTTCCTGCTTTTTATATGAGTTATAGAAAATAAAAAAGAATGAATGCTACTTCACCTTGTATGGGCCTCTTATTTTAAGACTGTGTAGAAAACGATATTACGAGAAAGGCACGAGAGTTGAGGACGAATTAATCAAAGAAGTGAATCTTGTTAATTGTATTTTATGTAAGTAAGTATACCGAGGTATATAAATTAGGACGGGGCAACTCATTTTAATTGCAATTATTTGGATGACTGTCGATTAATCGCGATCAAGTGAAACTAGTTTGACGCAGTGAAAAATCAGTCTGAAACAAAACGAATTAAACTTAAAGAAAGAAACAGAAGAAACAAAACTTTATTTTTTTATACAGCATTTTCTGTCGTGACTAATGAGTGACACCGAGTGGGCAGACTGGTCGAACAATGCTGTGTGTGATGACTGGAGCAGAAATACTTAGAGTCCTGTCATTTGTTAGGCAAATAAGGCAAAAAAGATCTTGAATATATGTGCATACGTATATACTCTATATATACATACACAAATGTATATACAAAAGAGATTTCTGTGGATAATAATAATATTACGCCTCACATCTCTTCACATGTGCAATTCTTATTAATGTTGCAACATTCTCATGAGGACCTGAGGGTGAAACACAGACATCGTCTTCATTCGTCTACCGTCGTGTGGCAACAGAAATGACTTCCAACGCGCTGCTGTGACGACTCACAAGTGACACTATATTTATATATATTTATATATATATATATATATATATATATTTATATAATCGCTGACCATTGTTATTCACGTTGTTCTCAAGTACAGATTAAATTTGTGGTCATTTAAACATCACCACAACACACACACACAGAAGCACAAAAATAGACATTAAAAAAAAAAAACTTTAAATATATGTAAAGCATCTGGTTCGGTAATAAAACGGCCCTGGAATACTTCCTTATGCAGCAGTGAGGGGATCCTACAGTATTTTCAAATGGCATTTTTTTTTTAATTTCAGTTTGTCCATGCAGGCCACCGTCTCATCCACACCAGAGGACGCTGCATGTCCTGGGTGAAGGATGGTGATAAGGTGGTGAAGATGTAGAAATGTGGACAGATCAGATGACCGGTGCAGAACGGTCGTTAGTGACGGTGGGACGTAGCCTGACTGTAGCGAAAGGGTTCCCTCCCCTGTAGAACAGGCAGCAAAGGGCCAACATTTAGTGTGTGTGTCTGTGTGTGTGTGTGTGTGTGTGTGTGTGTGACAGAAGGACATTGTCCAGGTCACACAGGTCTGGTACTTACGCCAGGTAGGCAGGTGGAGGTCTGGAGACGCCGTTAGACTGAGATCCCTGCAGAGAAGACACAGACACACCTTAACATCGATGTCACAAGGTCAGTGATTGATTGACAGGTTCAAACGTGTTTGAAATAGTAACATGTGAGACTGTCTTTATCACACAGAACAAGACTGGTCTCCAGCAGCAGAGGCAGTGGATTAACAATTGGGTGGAGAGAGCGTGTGAACGACACAGTGTCACGTCACAAGACGGCGAGTGGAATCTGAACATTCTGGAAGGTCAGGTTTGTTCCACATTTGAAATGACTACTTTAAATTATTCATTTTACCTATCCTTCAATCTTTTGGTTTTACTTTTATCAACATTTTGCTATCATTGGGTTAAACCTGCTATTAAGTACTTTCACAAAATCTCTAGTGTTGTAATATACATATATACATTTGCAGAGCTCTAAATCTAAAACTATGACTCACCCCAAACCTGACTGTAAGTTAAGTCTGTGAATGTTTTTTTTTTACAGCCCGGAAGACTCAAGATTTCAAAGCAACGAGGAGCAGTACTTCAAAGATTCCAGAAGAGGTCAGCAGTGGACTAAGTAAGAAATGCAAGACAGTATGTTTAAGCACCGGCTTGATTTACTGTTGATTCACATTATTATAATTATTATTATGATTTTATTAAAGCACTATGAACAATAGGTGGCCACTCCTCTAAACACCAGCTTCAAATGTATTTTATAGAGTTTTCCTTAATTTCTCAGTTTTAGTTACAACAGCACGATGTTTCTAATTTCATTTCAGAATAGCGCCCACTTCAGGATAGACTTTGCCAAACTGTGGGATGATGAGAACTCCATAAACCCTTTAAACTTTATGTAGATCAATAATATTTTCATCAAATTCCTCCACATGAGGTTTCAGGCAGTTTTATATAAAATACAGTAAAGTGACTCCAACACAGCCTCCCTTCTGCTTTTAGCTTCAGTTTCTGGATCTAGCTGAGATCTCCAGCCTACACTCTGTGTGTTTTCATCAAGTATTCAGTTTGAAAATGAACAAATGCATGATATTGCAACCGCTGGAGACATGTGAGTGGAATTTAGTCTCTCTTTGCTGTTGTATTAAACAGAACAGTGTGGAATCAAAGTCAGGGACTGGTACTGATCCTCTGGGTCACAGTCGTGTCCACCCCTTTAACTCTGCTCACTGAATGTATTCATTCCTCTGAGCCATTATCTTTTACCTACAAACACACACAGAGCGCCAAACCAGTGAGGGTGCATTTTTCTCTCATGGTGACAGTGCATTCCAGGGTAACCCCACCTCCCTCCCCGGCCCCTCCCTCTCGGCTTTCCTTTTCTCACCAAACTGGCTGATACACATTTCCACCAATTTGATGACCATTGGTGACCTTCGTTTATGCAAATACATGTCATAAGATTCAATTATGTTTGTTTTCGTGACCTTCGTCAAAACTTTGGCTATGCTAATATCCATCAGTATACAATGTAGACACTGAGTGTGTACTATGAGTAGCGATAAACAACAACACCGCAAACTGAGATCTCAGTTTTTTTATATTCAGCTCTATAACTGTTCAAGTACCAACACACACACTCTAATCTGCCCTCCATTACTCTGAGCTGAACATAAACCAGTATATTATAGCTGTGGAAAACCTTTCCCACACACTAGTCTATTATGGGATCAGTGTGTGTCTATGTGTTTGTGCTTTGAATACATTTAAAGCTGAGGTCTTAAGGGTTGTAAGACATGGGACATGAGTTGCATTTTGAAAAAATGCCATTTTTTAAAAAAATATATAAATTTCAAAATGCTACAATTTGATGAGAAATACGCAGAAGACTTTTTCCCCCCAAAATATATTTTTAATAAAAACATTTTCAAAATGCTATAATTTGATAAATTTTATTATTTTTTATAAAACTTTCAAAATGTTAACTTTTCATATTAGTCAAAAACTAAAGATTTTTGACGTCTTTGTAAAATTATTTTTTTAAATTGTATCTTTTCCTCCATGTTTCTCAACAAATTAGGGCACTTAGGAAACATTTTTAGAAATTTATTTTATAAACTTTCTGTCAAAATGTGAACTTTCTGTGTCAATGTTTGTCAAAACCTAAAGATTTATGACAAAAATCTTTGTAAAATTATTTCTCAAAATTGTATGTTTTCCTCTGTTTCTCATCAAATGAGGGCATTCAGAGGACATTTTTAGAAATTTATATTTATAAAACATTTTGTCAAAATGTGAACTGTTTGTGTCAATTTTTGTGAAAAATTGGATGAAAATCTTTGTAAAATAATTTTTCAAAATAAATAAAATATTTACTGCATTTCGGGGACTTTTTAT
>NC_024323.1:6505516-6506703 GCF_000523025.1 Cynoglossus semilaevis | reverse complement strand
TTTTAATTATTCCAACACAAAATCCCATTATCATGTGACCAAATATAAATAAAATGGCCTACCCAGTAAATTTTTTTTTTTTTCTCCTAACCTTGTCCTCTGTTTGCAGATGTTGAACTACACCTTGTCAAGCATGGCACACACAGGACAACTAAAGTGAAAATGTAAAGAAATTCCCCATGAAGAGCACGAGCTTTTCCATCCTTCCTACTGATTGACTAAAGTTTTTACTAAGTTACATCTGTTGTTGTGTAGAAACTAACAGGACTTATTTATGTTTAAGAACTGCCCCCCACCAGGACCCAGGCCCCCGTCACCACTGCTGTCAGTCTCCAGTTTCCATTTTAACATGTGCTTGGTTGTATATTTTCTGTGATCACCTTAACTACATGTTTCTCTGGTGTATAGATTGTAGTTATTTAACTATTTAATGTGTTGGATTTAAATCACATTCAGCCCATAGATGTTTTTAAAATGTTAAACATAATTTAAGACTAAATTGTCTTTAATGTCAGTTACAGTTTAGACTGTCAGGTCTGGCTTGTCTCTCTGCCAAGTTAATTTCCTAGTAAAGAATGATGTACCCTTCTGTGGTATGTAGCCCGACGTGTGGGAGGCCTCCCAGCAGAAGAATATTATCCTCTGCCGAAACGAGTCGTTTTAGTGGAGTCACATATGGCTAAGTTGTCAAATTTATAAATATATTATCTGGTTAGGCTTACAGGTTAGATTGCGCGTTTAGGTTCTTTAATAGAAAATATACTTGGCAAGGAGACAATCCTAGATTTGATAGATCTTAAGTTAATATTTACTCTTTTAAACTGCAGTGACAAGATCTGCCGTTTTGTTCAACTTTTTTAAAAATTATTTTATTCTAAAATTCCACAAGAATCCAAGGAATTTCAATGTTCTTATTTTTCTGAGAACCCAGAATAATTATTCAAACCTTCTACTTAAACTTCTTTCTTCTACGTTATCCATGATGTTTCATAGATATTCTAAGATCTGGTCTCTGTTCAGTGATGACTTAAACTACATGCTTGATCCTATGTTGCTTTAGTTTACAGTCAGTCAGTTTAAGAGTTTAATGATCTGGATTTCCTTTACTTCACTCACTACTAACCTAACACTTCCTAAACTAACACTTCCTAACCTAACACTTCCTAACCTAACACTTCCTAACTCCT
>NC_024323.1:6438700-6504858 GCF_000523025.1 Cynoglossus semilaevis | reverse complement strand
TAACATGATTGCATGTTGTCTTTTTTTTTTTTTCCCTCCTCCCCTTGCTCCAATTCTTAAGTCCAAGGAATTAAAAAAAGACAATGTTGTGCTGCAGTCCACAGCCCCGTACTGGCCCCACTGCAAAGATGGTTAAGTTAAGAACTTAATGTAGTAAAATAACCTTTAACTGTTAAAAACATCATTGCTTGCCAGGTAGAAAGACTTTGGGTGTTTATTATTTTGAGGATCAAAACATGGATACATTGGAGCGAAGTTACTGGGCAGACTGGTTCACAGAGCAGAAGAAAACCTGGCAAACTTGGTTGATCTTTGGCAAGACCAACAATGGATCCTACAAACTACAGCCAGATGATGGCAGTAGTGTTGAACACCTGCTTGGATTGGTCAACCTTCCCTCTGTCCCCAGGCAGGATGGTATTCGGAGGGAAGTTGGATAATGGAGCATGTGTATTGATGTCCCTGTGCCAGTCACACTCCTAACGTACTGGTAAACCTCTTAACCTTCCTAATCTTAGCAGTTGTCCAGCCTACGCAGCCTGTGCAGTATGCCATTTTCAAGCAGAGTCCCTTCAGAGAAGGTAAGTCTGCTCTCCTGGGATGGGGGGAAAAAATCAATGCAACCATGTGTTTAAATGTTACAACTTTATTTTTTAGGCCATGCTGCTGTCTCCTCAAGCAGAAAGGAACTGGGAGGGTTTGTGTTCAGTTCTTGAAGATGTCTTGGAGGACCAGTCCCACAGGCAGCTGTTGGCCTTAGAGCTGGGGTCAGGGACGGGGCAGCACGTCATGCGATTTGCCCAGAAGATGCCATTTGTTACCTGGCAGCCGTCGGATATTAAAGACGAGGCTTTGAACAGGTTTGTGTCTGGACCAAGCTCCACCAATAATATCTGACACATTCAGTAATGTGGTGATTAAAATTATTGCTAATGCATGTGATTCAAAATTATGCCAAATTCTTTGGTCTGTGTGGGTGCTGCTAATTTTTAAACCACATTCAACATGACTTTGTTACAGTATCAAAGCATGTATCACTGCAACCCATGCAAAGACAATACTGCAGCCAGTACACCTGGATGCCAGTGAGCCATTGGAGAAATGGACAGGAGTGACCAGTGACTCTTGTGATGTCATTGTTGCCATCAACTTACTGCAGTATAGCTCCTTTAAAACCGCTCAGGTAGGTCTGATCATTATAGCAAGTCAGCTGATGGAATAGTTGGTCCAAAACCTGGCCCGGGGGCTAATCCAAGCACTTTGCATTGACATTGTCCAATATTTCTTTCTGGAAGTTATACTTAATATCCTACAATTAAGGCAATTTGACAAAGAAGTCTTTTAACCTAATGCCACACTAAAAAGGAAGGGCTTTTTTTATATTAAAAATTTCAATTTTGTTTTTCAACTTGACTTTAATTTGACTTTTATTTAATCACCTTTATATCAGTGATAAAGTCAACCTTTGGCTATTTTCTTGCTTTATTTCCTTCTTCTTTGGGCTCATACATATCTACTGTAGTTATTGTTTCTCATTTAGCTTTTACCACCAGTCCTTCAAGTAGCAAATGTTACTAAATATTTAACTTGTACCCTATTGTTACAATTGTGTCTGGTTATTTTTTAGGGTGCTTTCAAAGGAGCAGGCCAGGTTCTCAACATATGGGGTTTGTGTTGTAGTTTTGAGTTTAATATGAATTGTTTTTTTTAAAAAACAACAATAAATTAATGAAAATCCCCTTTGACTTAACATTTATGTTTCAGATGTATGCAATTAATGGCACCATTACACCCAGCTGTAATGAAAACCTCGATGCAGAACACGAAAAAAGTGAGTGTGTAATCAGTTTTCCTTCAATACAAAGAAGTTTGATTGTCTTTTCTCCTTCAATATTACACCCAGTTCTTGGGTTTTATTTTGTCTTTCAGAAATCCAGAGTGGGGTCTTCCGGACATTGACGTTCTGAGACAACTGGCTTATGAAAATGGGATGCGTCTGGAAAGAATGGTAAGGAATGCACTTTTTTTTTTTAAGCAAGTGATGGAACAATTTCACAACTCTGTTTTCATTCCAGGTTGAGATGGAAGAATATTACAAATGCCTCATCTTCAGAAAATTCGAATTTCACATTTTGTTATTGTTTAAATGTTTGATTTAAAGATAAATGCCCACAAAAAACAAACAAACTGAGGATGTATTTATACTGTGTAGAATTATGTTATTGATTGTTTTCATTGTATTGACACACGTGGACAGTGAGAACCAGATATTTATTAAATATAATTTTAAAATTACTTTTAAGTCAGACAGATCAGACTGATGCAATTAAGAAGTTCACAGATGGTAACTGACCGGTTACAGAAAATCACTGGTTTGTCTGTGTGTAGCTGATAATTACAGCAGCTTGACTGAAAGTTAGTGCCTGGTGTCCCAGGGCTCTGACTGTGCTTTCTCTGCAACAACTTCACCCTTATTTACACATTTACCTTTGATAATGGCACGTAACGGTCTTTGAATCACTTCTTAACCTACAACGTTCAACAACTTCTTTTCCACCACGGAACTAAAGATTAACATGCAAACATTTTCTAGAAAAATATGAGACAAAGGATGTTTACGTCTTTATTTTTCCTTAATTAATAACAGATTTTCATAATTTGTTTTTAATATCACTGACTATTTATTCCTGTGGTTCAGTTACTCATTTATTAAGGGATGTTGGTATGTGTGTTTCCAGCGGGGGAGCATCAGAGTCCAGAGAAGGAGAGGAGACCGAGGAGGGTGTAGTGTGTCACTGCAGCGTGTGGGTTTTCAATCAAAGGAAATGAGCTGAGCCTCTTTGCTGCCCTGCACAGCCTGAGGCGGCTGCTGCTGCACAGGCTGCTGCGGACCACCAGGGGGAGCCACCTGGCAAGAGAAGGCAAGTTTAATAAACAGAAATAAAGTAGATGCAGTTTAAACGTTGGTAATTCCAAACCACAAGCACGTCTGGTGGTCAAACAGGGAAGTTTGACACTGTGCTGATGAAGCAGCCTCTTTGGCACTGGTATGTGTGGAACGAGTCCAACACAACAACTAATTCATGGGTGCCATTGCTGTACAGAGCCACTGAGAGGTCATTTTCCTGTCACACGGTCAGCTGATCTGACCACAGAGCAGACCACAGTCACCTAGAGCTGACAGACAGACTTATTGGGGCCAGTCATGGTACCATTTTGTCAGTTCTTTGTTTTGACATTTACGTATATGGAAATAAGGTCATAAATTAAAAGCCGTTTCCTGTGAAGTTTCATCTTAACACACATCCTCTTTCTTAGCACGGCCTCTTCCTCTTTCTTGACCCTCCATGTTTCCAACCTTCAACCTCCTCTACAACTGAGGACACAAAAACAGTTTTGTCTTTCCTCTCATACTTCAGAAACACCCACTGTCACAGGTCAGCTGTCTGTGTAGAGGTAAATTTAGAATGTTTTACTAGACAGCGCTGAGCACTGCAGCTTTTCCTGTTGGGCAGAGGTTAAAAATGTACATAATTACTTCCATGCAGGTTTATTCCTGGGCAGTGGAGATAAAGCTTCCAGAACATGTCTGACAAAAGCTCATTCAGTTAATCACTTCTACACAATCGTGTAGCTGAGCATAAATTAGGTGACTTATAAAAAATAAAAAAATGAATGAAAAAAATAATGATATTTTTTGTACCATCCAGCTGCCAAGATGCACAGGAGGAACTACAGGAGTTTCAGGAAGGAAGCCGTGAACTAGAGGCCGAGTTGGAGGCACAGCTGACTCAAGCCGAACACCGTCTGAGAGACCTACAAACTGAGAATGAAAGGCTAAAGAACGAGGTGTCCAACCTCAAGGTAACGGCACTACGTGACCTGCCCCTGGCTTAGTTGGTATGGGGCCAGCATGAGTATTCATATGTTGATAAGGACACAGGTTATGTAATCTGTTGGATCCTAACGATAAGATCCAAAGTCTCATTTGTTAATAAAAAAACAAATCTCAAGAAAATTATTCATAGAAGTTAGAACAAGGATACATATAAAACCTGCACAATAAGTTTTAATAAAGTATAATTGTTCACATGGACCACCACGTGACTAAGCTGGTAGCAGCTGATGCTAAGAACTCTGAGTGTTAATAAATCATGTTTCACAGCCGTGCAGCTGGTCACCCACTGCAGTGTAAGAGGAAACCAGTCACAGGGCCTGTACCTATGGAACAAAGAGAGCCTTTGAATTAATGTGTATGAGCGTCTGTACGTTGAGTCTTGTGATCTCATTAGTGCTTCTGCTAATAACTGTTGTGTTGTATATAAAATAACAAATTGTACTTTGACAAATCACACTGTTATGTGTAATTTAATTTGGTTGAGCTGTAGCAGAAAACTGAGAAGATTGCTTAAGCCCAACAAATGGATTTCAAATGCTTTAAAAACTTAAAACTGAATTGAAATCTTCTCACATTAACATATTCTTTTTTTTTTCTCAGGAAAAGTTGGAGCACCAGTACACACAGAGTTATAAACAGATTTCCGTGCTGGAGGATGATCTGGGTCAGACACGCAGCATCAAGGAGCAGCTTCACAAATATGTGAGGGAGCTGGAGCAGGCCAACGATGACCTGGAAAGAGCCAAGAGGCAGGAGTGATGCTTTATATTTAATGTCGATGCAGCTCACAGAAATTATGTGGATTTGACTGTTTGAAGCACAGAACAAGTCAACCACTGTTCTGTGTCTTCAAGTGAATTAATTTTTTTTATATTTTGCAAAGATGCCTTGAAAATATTTCTGAATCACTTAATGTTATCGTAACAATTTCCAGACAAAGTAATTGTTGTACTGAAGCTCTTTTTATGGAAGTCCAAAAAATGCATTTGAGACATCTTCTACAACAGGTTTACACAGTGTCAAGTCTTGTATATAATACAGTAAATGACATGGGTCACATGTGGCAAATGCTGGTTTAAAACTGCATTATCAACTGATGGAATTACCAGATGACCAAATATTTTGAAGTAATAATGTGTTGTGCTATTTTTTAAAGAAGTCACAGGATTCAAAATCTACTCAAAAATATCTTTACATCCCCTCTGGAGGGAGTGTACTACCACTGTAAATTTCTTTCTAGTGATTTCTTCAGCATGTTGAGCTTCAGTAAAATATACCTGAAATGCATTAACAGTTATTTTCACTCTCTCTGTTCAGGGCCACAATAGTTTCCCTTGATGATTTTGAGGGTCGTTTAAATCAGGCTATTGAGAGAAATGCCTTCCTGGAGAGTGAGATGAATTAAAATGTGCATCTTGGTTTTAGATCATGGCCAAAGTAATGGAGATGTACCAGACCAGCGCAGTGTTCCTTCAGTGTGGAGCCGATTCAACGTAACTATTAAAGGTATGAAAGAAATGGATTTAAGCCTTTCACAGGTATTGACTAAAGAGTGACACCAACTGGACAAATCCAGTAAAGACCAAATTGACTACAGCCAGAACAAGTAGTATTGTTATTGTATTTACTTTGTCTTTGCAGAAGTGAAAAAGGAAGAGATGGACATTGGGGTGAGGACTTTGAAGTTTGTGCTAGATGGTGAGTTGTTTTTGGCTTTGTCCAAATAGTGTTTTTATTTGTTACTTGAATTTTTTCATGTAGTTATTATTGAATGTGAAGTTCTTTAGAGTACTAAGTAGTGGCACAAATCAAATGAGTGGTTTGCTTAGGTAGATTGTAGTGGTTAATCGATGTGTTTTGTAACATGTACAGAGCATTTGTATTGAATGTTGTCTTGATTTCATCTTGTTTCGGACCAAAAGAAGAGGGTTAACCAAGTTGTTCCACTCCTGATGATGGGACCTCCGTTGAATCCTGTGAGCACATGTGGTTGACAGAAGTAGTGTTGTGACTATGTAATCTGTCATGTATTGTTTTTAAATATGTATTTATGGACTTTGTGATTTATTGCATGTTTTGTAAATGTGAAATGCTTTGCTAATAAAAGTTGTTCTGTTCATGGTGAAAGTATTCTCAATTTCTGGAAATGAATGCAGACCACACACAATATTCCAACAACGTTCTTTATTCTGGAAGGTTTACAACAATCAAATACACTTCACAATGAAAGTGACTATTTTACAAAGGCAATGAAGCACAATTAATTGTTACCTTTAGATAAGGCTTGTTCTGGAAGGTTCACAACAGTCTTTTAGCTTACAATGAAAGTACAATATCAGTAAGGCACAATGAATGACAACGAGCTGGAATAACACAATCAAAAGCTGTCTGTGTAGGTTCTCAGTCATTGAATCCAAAAATAGTTGCATCAAGGGCAACTGGACAAAGTAGTTGTTTTTTTTTGTTTTTGTTTTTTAAGACGTTTCTCATCCAAGAGGCTTCTTCAGTTCTGATGAACTGAAGAAGCCTCTTGAGGAGAGGTCAAATCCACCTTGTCCAGTTGCCCTTGATGTAACTATTTTTGGAACAATCAAAAGCTGTGTTGGTCTCATTTACCTCTTGCCTTCAGAGTGGAAAGCCACACAGTTGATGGGACCAGAATGACCTTTGACTCCTGCCAAACTCCTCGTCGTACACAGCTTGGAAGAACCTGCAGATTAGAAGAACACGTCACTGTGCCACAAGTTAACACAAACAAACAGGTTTTCCTTAAAAGCAGCTACAAAGTAGTCACTTCCACAGCACAATCAAATGTCATAACAATTAAATGTTTACACATCACTATCAACAACAATACAGATTCAATGCTTTAAACAGATACAGTATGTCATCACTACATAAAGGCCTTTGTAACAAAGTCGTGGCTTCTTCAGTGCTAATGCTAACACCACAATGGAATAAAGAACATCTACATTTTCTTTATCTGTTTCTTTTGTTTAGATGAAGACTTCAGACTCTGGAGACACCACTTCAACTCACCTGGCCTCAAACTTGCCAATCCTGGTGGAAGCTGTGGTCACTTCCATGGCCTCCTGTCATAAGCACCTACAACACACACACAATTGCAAGGTTCGAGGTCACTGTTGATCAACTGAGATACGCATTGCACAGCCACAAATTCATTGGACGTGATCCATGATTGGAGAAATGGCAGCGTCACAGAGCTGCAAAGACAACACATGGTCATTTACACACCACCTACAGCAGTGATCATCAACTGGCAGTCCACGTCTTGGATTCCAAAACAAACATTAAATAATAATTTCATTTTTACTCCACTCTCTCTGGGTGGCTGACTTAGAGCCTTTAACAGCACCACACAGTCAGCTTTGAACTAAGCAAACTTTTATTCAAGCACTAATCTCCTTCAAGTCTCCTTTAAGGTCTTAAAGTAACAGACAGTCAAGTCACTTAGCTTTACTGGACTGCAATCTGTCAACATTAAAAAGTAACAAAACCATAACAACCAGTTCATTTCAAACTCTATGACTAATTTCTCCTAAGATGCACTTCAAATATTCTAAAGTCTATTTCCGTATAAGTACATAAGTCAGTGGATTCACATTACGACACCAACACACCTAGACTGAAGGACAATGTCATTGTAAATAAATGAACGAGTGGAAACACTTAAAGTAACCACACCTACGACTGTGGGGTTTTTTTTTTGGTGTATCTTCTTAACCCCGAGCAATTTGTAAATGTTTACTTCAGTTTACACATACTTACTGTATATAATAAACTATCAATAAATATCTTTAATTACATTTTTCATTCACTTATTTTTGTTGTTCTACTGTGGAGTGGGGGTCTTGAGCACAAATGACTGGAGGGTCACAAATCCATACATACGTATATAAAAACGACAAATCCAAGAGTTGAAAGGAAAACAATAACTCTTTTTCTGTGGTGAAGACTTCCATTAGGCAACTGGACATGACATTTTCATTCAACAGACACAACCTACCCACATACTGAAACCATTCTGATGAGGATTACAACGACCCATCAGACTCCTAACAACTGTTAACACTTCCCCAGATGACCCCAACAAGACGGACCTGGAGTAGCTTTATTTTTTGTCACACCCACAGTATATATTTGCTGTCCTCCCCTCCACCAGTTAGAACTGAAGAAGCCTCTTGAATGAGAGGCGAAACGTCTTCTTGAGAAAATGTCACATCCAGTTGCCTAATGGACCTCTTCAACCTTGACCTGGATGACTGAGAATCTTCATAGACAACTCTTTTCTTTATTCGCCTTCAAAAACTCAGGTTTCATTTTTAAGGTTAAAAACAAATCTCTTCTCTGGGTGTTCTCCCTGATGGCCAGCCAGGTGTCATTCTGATGACTTTATTTATAACATTTTTCAACAACTGTTATCACATCAATCAATAACATAAGAGTTCTCACCTTGGCGGTGTTGTCCTTTGAGACACTGATAAACATGGTGAGGTCTACAGACGTCTGGATGTCGTTGATGTGCCTGCTGTGCTCCTTAGCTTTCTTTAGGACTTCTCCGGAATACTGACAACAAATAAACAACAACAAAATGTTCCTCATTATCACAAGCTCTACAAAAGATGCTGTCTGTGATTCATTATTTCCTTCAGTATTTCATTTCTAAAATACTGTGTACAAACTATTTCTTTAGCAGTACTCAGGAAGCCGTGCATCTGCAGTCTCGTTTCTTTTAAGGTATTAATTTGTTAACATTGCGTGTGACAATTACCTACCGATCTGTGGATCCCTCAGGTCGAAGAGGTTCATGAAACACTGACAGCCCATCTGCTTGTCTGTGGAAAACATGATGATGTTGCAGCTGAAATCAAACCCACATGTTCTGATGGCAGACATTAAAGAAGGGACACGGAGCAAACATTAAACACCAAAATACATTTAAACACTTGTTCACATAACATCCACTAATATGTCTGCTGGAACTGCCTATATAGTACGGTATATTTAATTTCATTATTTCACTACTCAAATATTTAAACTGTGCATATATTTCATATATTATTTATTTTATATACCTGTTCACATAACATCCGTGTAATTATACTAGTTCTGCTTATATATATATATAGATATAATGTGGTATACTTTACTATACATACACATCATACCAACTTAATTTAGAATAAATATATAATAATTGAGATTGCAGTCAACACCACACACAGCAACAATAATTACCCATTAATCTGCTAATACTACTAACACTAATCGATCTACTTCTGCTAACAGACTAATCTACTGACGTCCAGTGTTCAGATTTACCATATTCATTGACAGTGTGCTGCTTCACATGTATTTTACCTATTTGTGCGTTTTTTATTGTTGTTTTGGTGCTGTACTGCTGCTGAAACTCCAGAGGGACTCAGAAACTTCTATCTATCCATGTAAACACAGGCATTTTCTTTTCACCCTCCAATCACGCAGTTCCACTGTCATCAGCTGATCCTGTCAAAACATTTTTGGTGTCCCCTGAGAAGAGCCAGTTAGGGAACGTCTTGGCAGCAATTCATGAGCGTATGCTAGGGTCAACTGTGTCATGATTACACATTTACTTGATACAATAACTGTCAGACAATTAATCACAATATTACAATTATTATGCTTTTATTGGTTTCACAACACTGTGCTGTTTCATGATAACATAACCTTTAATGTCATAACATTGTTGCAGTATGTTAGTCTGTCCTTGTTTATAGTTTGAGGTCACCTTCACATTGGTTATATTTTCTGACGCTACTCAGGAAATGTTAGGGGATCCATCCCTGGTGAGGACATACTGAGCTAAAAAACATCAAAGGATACAGTCACAGTCGACGCACGGCACAGCTCCCATGTGTCCATTGTAGGTGCCGAGTCGTACCACACATTGGCCACCTGTGGGGGAACAGTGTTGGAGGTAAATATTAAAAGGCTTCAATGCAATCATGGCTTCACTTCACAAATGATTAGTTTGCTCTACATTACTGGCGCCACCAACAACCTCAAGAAGAAATTCATGTTGCACTAACTTCCTTTTCTGAATCTGAATGAAAATAAATCAGTTCTATTGGCCCCTATTCATGATTACTGTATGATTTACAGTGTCATATCACACACACTATAGAGCATATAGCCGTATGTTTGTAACAATTGCAAAACTCCCGAGGGACTCAGAAACTTCTACATATCTATCACATGCATTTTCACCCTCCAATCACGCAGTTCCGCTGTCATCAGCTGATCCTGTCAAAACATTTTGGTGTCCCCTGAGAAGAGCCAGTTAGGGAACGTAGCATGTATCACGGCAGCAATTCATGAGCGTATGCTAGGGTCAACTGTGTCATGATTACACATTTACTTGATACAATAACTGTCAGACAATTAATCACAATATTACAATTATTATGCTTTTATTGGTTTCACAACACTGTGCTGTTTCATGATAACATAACCTTTAATGTCATAACATTGTTGCAGTATGTTAGTCTGTCCTTGTTTATAGTGTTTATTGTTTGAGGTCACCTTCACATTGGTTATATTTTCTGACGCTACTCAGGAAATGTTAGGGGATCCATCCCTGGTGAGGACATACTGAGCTAAAAAACATCAAAGGATACAGTCACAGTCGACGCACGGCACAGCTCCCATGTGTCCATTGTAGGTGCCGAGTCGTACCACACATTGGCCACCTGTGGGGGAACAGTGTTGGAGGTAAATATTAAAAGGCTTCAATGCAATCATGGCTTCACTTCACAAATGATTAGTTTGCTCTACATTACTGGCGCCACCAACAACCTCAAGAAGAAATTCATGTTGCACTAACTTCCTTTTCTGAATCTGAATGAAAATAAATCAGTTCTATTGGCCCCTATTCATGATTACAGTATGATTTACAGTGTCATATCACACACACTATAGAGCATATAGCCGTATGTTTGTAACAATTGCAAGTCAAAACTAGCAGAGGGTTACTCTGCTACTCGACTAACAGAGTCGTGTTGTCATTTGTAGCTCCACGTGGACATTCCATATTCTTGACGTCAAACCAATTGTCCCATAGTCATTAGTGGAACTTGTTAAGTGCATCATTTTGTGTCACTTACTGGATCTTTAGCAACGGAAACAGAAGGTCTCCTTCTCCGTTGTACTTGATCTGACTGATGGACCGCTCGTGGCCCCGCAGTAGGATGGGTTTCTGTACAGAAAAGCAATATTTGAAAGTTAATTTAAATATGTATCCGCCAAGCTCAAACTCCAAGGCCAATTTCTTATTTACCACGACAACTCAACGTTCATTATTTTGACAAAAAAAAACTTTTGACAAAAGCTAACGTTAGCTGTCGAAACGCATATGCTAGCGTAAATTGCACTAACGGTCTCGACCGAACGACTACTACTTCAAACAAAATACAACTGACAATTGTTTTCAAAAACCCACCATTTTAATCAATCACATGTAGCCACCGTGTCCAGTTTTTTAACTTGAACGCCCGCTGGAAGACCAAACGACGTTTCACATGTGCTGGATCCCCAACCGGAAATAAGGACCGTACAACGTATCCCTTGCTGTTATACTAACGTTCCAATATCAGCGCGCCCCCTACAGTTGTTAACCGTAGACATTCACGTTCTTTCCTTTGTTATACAAACGTTCCAATATCAGCGCGCCCCCTACAGTTGACCGCTGACATTCACATTATTATTATTTTTTATTTGGTTTAGTCTCAGAACTGTTACTTTGATTAAAAAAAAAGCGTGCTTTGACGACTGTAACAGAAAAGCTCATTGGTGAAATACAGCGCATAATGGATAAAGTATTTGGACAAAATAGAATGTAAAATGGGTGGGCTGTAGGGGGCTTCAGGCTTTTGTCTTACAGATAAACCCATGTCTCTATGAGTGATTTTATTCCCTGTTCTCTGCGTGAAGCTTAAGACTATTTCAACTGTGTGGTCAACAACATTCAGCCTTAGTCATTCTTATAGTTTCACACTGCCTACCTAAACATGTGACCTTGTATAGTACAAGGGATGTCAACCCCTTTATTGACATTTGCCTTCTGCTATAACTGTTATCTTGTTAATGACAGGATCTCACAGTGTCCTGGTGATACGGTGTCTGTTGTCCTTCAGACACTTGATTACAGGATTACTAATGTAGGGGAGCTAACAGCAGGCTGCTGTTGGGCGTAACAGTTGTCTGTACACGGCATGTTCTGGCATGACCGAGTTTCACAAGTTCAGCATAGCAACAAGCATTATGTCACCAAAAGGGGGGTAGTGTACAGTCGATGTGTACGTGCAAATCTTCTCTGGGGCCCCCTAGATTCAAAGCTACAGCAACTGTATACACACACACGTGCCTACATTCACACACATACGCACATGAACACCGGATGTTTCCTCCAGCTGTGGAACCAGGCGTACCAAACCATCCCCAGGGAATGTTGTGGGGAGAGAAGAGTGGGTTTGAAGACCAGCAGAAAACCACGGACGGAGTTTCCCTTATCTGAACATGCCGCTTTGAGCTGCTATGTGAAATAGTAAAACAAAGTTAATGGACCCATTAGTGAATAGAGTACACACACATTCACACACAGGCTCTGGTTGAGGGACTCAGCTATTGTTTGAACACAAAACACATAAGCACGATGCTGTTCACTTTGTTGACATTATTCTGAGGCCTGTGAATGACAGCTACGGTGAGGGAGGTGAGGCTGCAACAAGTGTGGACGTACAATGAACAAGAGAGTGAGTTCCTTGCAGCTGTTTCAAAGAGAGTAAGAGACACACGGTGAGAGAGGGAGAGGGAGGGAGCAAGAGCAAGAGGAAGGAGGCTGAGAGGGAGGAGAGGGGAAAAAAGAAGCCAACTCATCTGACAGTCTGTGGGCCAAAGAAAGGGGAAGAGCAGGAGCTCTGGTTTTCAAAAAAGAGTGGAAAATTCAAGTTGGAGAGAATCAAGATAATAAGTAGGAAAAGTCACAGGACGGAGAGTCTGCACAGAGGGTGAACGGGCGAGACGTCTAAACTCAACAACTGAACAAAGGAAGAAAAAGGGGTTAAAGCAGGGACGCTGCCAACATCTACAGAAGAACGGTAGGAACTCCTCAGTCTGCCATGGGGACATTCCAGATTGACCTGATGTAATAATCTGGCTCTCATTTCTGCTTCCGTGTGTTCATTTGTTACTATAAATTACTTCTAAAGTCAGGAGTGCGTGCGTAGAGTTATGTGTGACAGATGAAACGGGGACAGGGGGAGGAGTGAGTGAGGGTGCCAGAGAGTGAGCAGTATGCTGGGCTCAAAGACTTTGGATTAGTGGGAACTTCCAAATGGGCTCCCGTTAAAACCTTATATACTCTTCATTTTGTTTTTTAAAGGGTAAATAGAATATTTAAGCATAATCTCATGCAGGACACTGGCTCAGTTGGAGACATTTTTAAGCCAGGGAAGTAAATATCCTGTTTGACCTACAGGGGATCATAAAAAGTCTGGGGAGCCAGTTTTGTGCTTGAAGGTGGTGAGTTGTAAAGTGCTTTTTTTCCCCTCACATTTGCGGAGACAATGCATTAGTATACTGATGTAATGTAATTTTTTTTTTAGCTTTATAAGTGAAAAAATGTCTGTGACATCATAAGGGGCGCGTTCCAAACTGGAGCCAGCAACAGTTTAATTCATCTGTAAAAATGTACAAAACTGTGGTCTGCAGGATACACTTGATTTCCCTGCATATTGTTTGCAAATAGTGTGCTTCATACACCTGTAAAAGTTTCTCAAAAAGGAAAAATTCATTTTAAGAACAGCGTAAAATTTCCATTCTACCCTACATTACCCTTCTATACCGCTGAATTGTTCAACTATATTTCATTACAAGTACTTTGTGGTTGTCTGACCAGAGCTAGTAAACTGCTCCCAGCTGCAGGCTGAAAAAAAACCCCCAAAAAACAAAAAACCAACAACTTTGAGGTTTTTACTGAAAAACACTGGAATGTTGTTTGATTTAAGATCTGTAGACATTATTGTTTACTTAAAATAACTTACAGTAGAATTACAGTTGATTTCAGTGTACAGGTCTGTGGCACAAGTGCAAAGTTATTATGAGTTAAAGAGAAAGATATCATCTCAAACAGTTAGAGTTTGAACAACAATAAAAAGCAACAACAACAATACCATATTTTCCAGACTATAAGTTGCTCCGGAGTATAAGTCCCACCAGTGCCCTCTAGCGGCTATCAGTGTGAAAATAATAAACAAGTGACATTATATATTTAAATATAAGTCACACCTGAGTATAAGTTGCAAACCCAGCCAAAGGATGAAAAAAGTACGACTTATAGTCCGGAAAGTACGGTAATGTTAGTAATACTAAGCTAGTACCTGTTAGCAATAAATACAGACAAGGCTGCGGCTTAAACAAAGTAGCTTTCACTAACAAAATCTATTTTTTCAATTTGCTACTAACATTTACACTAATTTATACACTTTATTGAACATAAAATAAATGAAATATTAAATATCAATACATAAAAACTATGTCTTCTATGTGTTAAATAGTAAAATAAGAACCACAACAATCTGATCCCTTTGTTTTTGTAAAAACTCCCAGTTGAACCCAGTGGGAAAGTCATTCAACGATGCGACAGGAAGTGAGGGGTTGAGGGTTAGATGGGGAGGGAGGGTTCATTATTTGTGTGACCTCCTGTGGATCTGGGGGTTGTCTTATCTTCCCGGCCTTGGGTTCAGACCTCAGAGCAACAGACGTTGAGACTGAGAGAGATTCCGGCCCGGGAGAAGCATGGCTTTATGCTCCTAGAGGAGCATGTGACGCCCCGTGAACAGCATGATGTGGAGGGAAATAATTGAATATAATGCTGCGTCAAACAGAAGCATGAGGCAAGAGTGGAAAAACAGACAAGACAGTCTGGGTGGAGTGTAGCTGCAGGGCACTGAAAGCAGAAAAAATGCAAAACCTGCTCTATTATTAAATATTTAAATAATTTCTCCTAGAACTATAACAGTAATAATGTCAGCACTGACACAGCACTGCTCTAACTCAGACCTCAATAACCTCAGTATTTCTGCAGATCCCTCCATGTTCCTTCTTTCCTCCTTTGAGTTTTAAAGCCCATCAACAAGTGTTCAGGTGTATCTTCTCCCAATAACTCCACCACAGATGGATCTAGCAGCACAGGAAGGAAATTGGGTGTGAATTATGGGATGTGTCCTGAACCTAAGCCCCTGTTAATTTTAGGCTCACTCATGTTTCAAATCTGGAAATGATGTGAGGCGATAGGCCTGCCTCTCTGATACCGCCTGGGTTGTTAAACTCTGCCTCTATTTACTGTTCACCTCCCGCTTCAGATTTATTGTGCATGTCGGCCTCCACTTTTAATGGCTTTATACGTCCTCCACTATAGCACGGTGCAGGCAGCGGAACGTTTTATCATATGTCTTTGTCCTGACAAGTGTACATTTATCTTCGGAGATTTTGTGCTTTTAATCATTACTCCACATTTGGGCAGATAATGGAGTAAGGATTTCAAACCATGTGCTTTTCTGTTGCACACGCCAAGTATTTTATATGTTGGGGAAATACTACAGCCAGCTTTAAAAATGAACCAAGAGTCATTCATAATTTGTTTAAAAAATGCCTATGAGAAGGATGTATAAATTAAAGTCATTCCCAAAAGTTATTCACTTTTCAAGTGCACTTCAAGTGACATCTATCGCATCCACTTTATTCCCATCAGGCCGTCCATTAAAAGGTTGTTGGGTTTAACAGTCTGAGCCATAGGTTATGTCCGTTTTGAGAAACACACCCCAGGGACTTTTAAAGGCCCCGTGTAATGGATGTGCAGCAACTCACAGTTTTCAATGCAAGAGTAGTTTTGGTGATTTATTCCTGGCATCCATACATGTCTACACTGTAGTAGTAGATAAAGTTTCACGACACCTAAGTCTATAATAGTTAATGGCCGGAGCTGATCAACGATTCACTTCTGATGTTGCTGCGATGAGTGTTTCTAAAACAAACTGCCGTCACAGGGGAAACAATGTATTTGTTATGCTACATCAGGTTATAATACAAATGCCTTTTCTTTCTTTCAATAATATAAACTGGTTTATGATGATACAGTCTGATTAACATGATAAAAACGAATTTTCCAGTTTCAAGTAATATTGGCATGGACAGTTTTAGCATATAAACACAATGTTTTATTGCGTTTTGTCATTTTAACCAAATACTAGCAATTTCTTTGAACCTTTTTTATGTATTTCTTATAGAGTTATAACATCTTTTAAATGTTTTATTGAAATTGTTTTTACATAAACAACATTTTTGTTCTTTCTGGCCTCCAGTACCTACCTGTAAATTCTCCATTACCCTATTCTTTTGTCCTTAAACTAATGTTCTAGGCGTTTTGCTTTTACTCACTGCTAATCATCTGACTTCAATTAGTTTTGATTTGTATATTTATTTCAGTTCAAAAAATCTTTCTTTTAAATTATTTCACATAACTTCTCAGTTTTAGCTATTTGCAATGTTAAGTTTAATTTAATTTTTCTTTTTTTTTAAACTTTCACTTCAGCTGGCTTGCATTTGATCCTTTCTTTGCAAACCAGAGGGTTAGAAGGTTGATTTTACTTATGGACCCGCCAGGATGTACTTTGAGTTTATTTTTATTTTTATTTTTTAAGTGGGACTGAAGCTGCTGTTGTTAAAATGTCTGTGCTGAAGTCAGATGATTCCAGGGATTTGACCTCAGGTCAACGCTAGAATCTGACACTAGTGTGTTTGTCCACATAATCATATAATTAAATTTACATGTGTTTTGAATATAGTAACAAACAGCGTAGATCAGGAGTCAGGATGACATCACAGCCTGAACCTATCATGTGTTCTTTACAGAGAACAGGATGTCGACGCTGTCATCAGAAACCAGTGCATCAGACGCCAACAACCGCAGCTTCTGGATGGTAAGAGTACATACAGTAGGATCTGTATACTGTACATTAATTAGCATTTGTGTTGTGGTGTCTGCTGGAGTCTCCCCACTTTTTCACACAAGAAAAATGTTGACCCCAGTTCACTGTGATCTGCTCTGTTTGGGTTTAACTGCACCCAGAGCCACAGTTTTCAGCTCATTAGTTACTTGAGCTTCTGTTCTTGCTTGACAAAGAAGTATGTATAAGGGTCACGTCTCCTGGGACTTTTTTTTTTTTTTTACCATTTTCACTGATATTTGGGGCACAACAGCCCCAATAGTTATTTCCTCCAGTGGACATGATAAGGCTCATCTCATGTCATCTGGTGCTATGTTATGTTATTATGTAATGTCACCTGATCTCACTGCATCTGATCTCAGCTTAACTTTTGTTAGTTAGATTAGGCAAATCTTCAGGGTCAAGAGAAAGTTAAATTGTGTAGTGATCCAAGTGGACCTTGGACCGGGTCTGTAATGACCCGGCTGTCGGAGTTCCAATTCAATCAGTCATTTCCTTCCCCCTCTTCTTATTGCATCGTAAAAATCGATCTTCTCCATTTCCGTTAAAATCTACTCATAAAACGTCTAAACCAAAGTCAACGCAGTGGGTCTGTAGTGAAACAGTACAAACTACAGCAGCAGGACCAGAGAAAATCCAACACATCTAAACTTAAAGCCCTCCCAAAATACTCCCAATTAGTTGACTTTTAAAAATATGAATTATCTTACACTATTTCCCACAACAACGCTGTGTTCACGGTGATTATTGAATGTAAACTGGTGACACGATGAGATAAAAACCACAGTTCAGCCTTGAACACGGAGCTCCGTCTGATGAAAGCGCTCATGTTCTGTGAATTACTGTTAGCTATAGTTTTAGCCACTCGCCTTCGTCTGCCAGCCGTTCCTGTCATGGTTACTTTCAGTAAATTTTCTCACACAGCCTTGGCCGTTCTGCACGAGTCTTTCTTAGGCCTGTGTGTTGGCTGTGCTGTAATAAAGTGTAAATCATCAGAGACATCCTTGATATGACTCACATTTTCCCTTTTCCTCCTTCTATTGCACTGCATCACGTACATGGCTGTGTTACAAGGGAACGGAGGGACACAGTGTCTGCACTGACTAGTTGGTAGTTCGAGACCGGCCAAGGCATTAACCCCAAATCAGAATTTGACTGGAGTAACAACCTTTGAGACAGTAGTGTATAAACTGGGCCTGATCACGCGTCACACATGGGAGTGGGTTTACGACTATCACAGCAACTGAAATCAGTTTTAAAGATTGTTATAATAGTTCAGTTTATGTAGCAATGTAGGAAAAAATAAACCTGCAGCATTTCATTAACAAAAAAATACGGACCAGAGACGAGCAGTAGTAGGAATCCCCCCCGGCTTGCAGAAAGTTCTGGCCTTGATTCCAACTCGTCTCAAATCTCAGGCTGGGTTTCGTTCAAGAAGGGCATGAGGTTCAAACACTCCACACTGCCAAATCACTATGCAGACTATGGCTGTGGCGCCCCCTGATGACATGGAGTAATTTTGCTTCATATTTCATCAACAAAAAAACAAGCCTTAAGCTTTATATTTCAGCCTTACACAACAGCAGACCTGAAAGCTCAAGTTGTAATCTTTAAACTTCAGGTTTTTTCCATTTTAATGACTCATTGTTTTAGAAAGTTTTTTTAAAAGATGATTTTGCACAGAAAGATCCGTGTTTTATTAACTGAAACTGTTGATGCAGAAAGAGACTAAAAAAGTAATATCTAATAGATTGCCTATAACAACATAAAACAGTTCCATTGGCATGATGACACAGGATCAAGAACACTGATGTTATAAAAACACAGAGTCCACTTTATCTCTGTTTCCCTCTAACACACACTTTCGTGCCTTCTCATTTCATTCCCTCTGTTTTCAATTGTCTAGAATTTGTCTGCTGTGATCCAACGACATCAACAAACAAACAAAGAGCTAACTGTGCTCTCGGTTTACGAGGCACACTTCTCTTGAGTCATCATGTTTTCGAGCTGCAAACCTTTCCAACATCCAAACTGCTCAGCTGTCCTGTTGGAGAGTGTGTTACCACTTTAATATTGGCTTTGTCTCCCGTTGGCCTGAATGTGTTGCTCCACTTTTATCTCTCTCCCCTCCTGTAATTTTGGCAGCCTCCTGTTGTGTCGGATTGGCTTCTAGTTTTTTTTCCCTGTCTGTTTTACCCTCCTCAAGGCTGCCTGTCATTACGTTGCTAAGCTAAGCTAAGCTCTACTCTGACGTATTTGTGTACTCAGTCGAGAGGTCAGAACTCAAAGTCCCAGAAGGCACTTGTTCTTAAACTATCAAACATTTAACAGTTTAGCTGAATCTCTCTGTCATCGGTATGTTATTGTACTTCACCTAATTGTACAGTACTCTAAGTACTGTAGTACTGTAAGTAGTACGGCTCAAAATCTTACCACTTAGAGTCAAGTGGTATTATATGGGATATATGTAAAGGTAAAATAAAATAAACAAGTTGTTCCAGAAGGTTTAGACCAGACTTCATACAAATGTAGCAGAGCTGACAGTTTGAAGTACTGCATGGAACATGTCCTCAAGCAACAGCATGAGTCGCATGTTTAGACTGAGGGTAATTTAGTTTTAACTCTGCTGTGACCCCACAAACTCACTATCATGACCCATTTTGGGCTCATGTTCTACCATTTAAGAAACACATCCATAGCACAGCCTTATAGCATACATGGTAACAGTCTCTGTGTGTTTTTTCTTCATTTTGCTTGACAATTGCTAAAGTCTACGCAAGATGAAAAACATTTCCTGACAGTTAATCTTCATTTTTAATAATCATTTCCAGACAGAGTTGTTGTTGTTTAGTCAAGAGCCATGTCTTATAAAATTGTAGCTCTTTGAAAGAAAGTTAATCCGAATCGTGCTCTAACATCTGTGAGAGCGTTTTCAATTCAACAACTACAACTTGCTGTCTGTTAACTGTCGTTAAATCAACAGTTAGCAGACATGCTAATCATATCAAAGACCAGATGTATACACACATATCTACCTCTCATCATGAACCATAACAACACACGTTCATGCAGAGAGTTCATATTGAAAGGGTTTTTTTCATGAGACGCCATTTTTGCCTGACGTAGCAGTTTAGCTAGAACCTCCAGGAGCAGAGATGGACCCACTGAGTCTTAAACTGCTGGCCCTTAACTGGATTCCTCAGCTGTTTCTGTTTAACACTCAGACAAGTAAGGAGATCCAGTGAAAACCACAACAGAGGCAAATGGAGAAAGGCAGGAGGAGAGAAGAAGGGAGGGGGAAACAGGGAGGGAGGGGGATTAATGAAAAGTACCCCCAGCTGATTCCCCCATGCTCCCCTCTCACCAAGGAAACTGGGCCAGAAGTGAATGCTTCTTGTGAAACACACATCAACTTACAATAAAAGTCTTACAGGAAGAGAAGAGAATTCTCCGAATGGAATTGAAAGCAAAACTAAGAATCTCTATGAGTCTTGGCTCCTCTTCCTTAATCATTCCATCCATTTTGACTACTTTTCCAACACATTCAGCTCACGTCTTGTTCATGCTCCACTCCACAGATCATAACAAAATGCATTAGATGATACTGATATATAAATAAATCAAACAGGAGCTCAGCGGCTGGTGCCATGACAACCAACCGTCATGTTTGGAATAGAAAAAAAAATGTAATTCAGTTTTTACTGTATGTAGCTGAAAACATGAGAATGCCTCCTGTTATTGCTTCAGGCAACACTGACCTTTCCCTATATAACGGTTTGGGTGTTGACCTTCCCAATGTATTCTCAATTTAATTATCCACTGATAAAATCTTCCTCTGGGAACAAATGCCCTTTAGATTAAGGTCACTGTGGAAAATTTCCCTGCACACGAGAAAGGACATTTGTTATGAATTTGAAGAAATAAGATCCTACTGTGAATTTAGTAAAAGCCAGAACAAAAAGAAGAAAAAAAAAAACAACAAAAAAAGAACACTTTTGCTTTCAAAAATCACCAGCTGACTGGAGACAGTCGTGCTCTGGTTTAGTATACTGATGTGTGTAAAAGATGTCTTTAAGGATGTGACCCACAAGGCACTGTACAGTATTAGCAACTCGAGCCCCGTTGCTAACACGTTTAAAGACGGAATGTCGGGAAAGAGAGGGAGTCACATATTCATATGGTGATTACATTAAGTGCAATGATTTACCAACATGACAACAACAACTGTCTGACAGTGTCAGCCACTAACGACAGCAGTCGACTTTGACACAGAGTGAAGCAGAGAGGGAGTAGGAGGGCGGGCGGTGGCTGCCAGGAAACTTTCAGAGCCATCTCCAAGTTCCACATCCACAAACAGCACACTTGCTTTAGTTTTGCCACTGCGCTGAGAGGAGATGGCCTCCTCTCTCCTGCCCTCCCATCCTCCCGTCCTCCTTATTTCCTAGCAGGCCTTTTCACGGCTGAGCCTCGTCCTCATGTCCACTCACCACACCCTACACCACACATTACCACAGGAAACCTGATGCCTGTGAAGTGTAATTTGCGGCACGTGATGGTTGACCCGGTGGTGTCACAGTTGTGAAAGCAGAAGAGAGTGAACATCGTCCAGAGCAGCTGGACTGGTTCCATGTTGAAATGATCAGAGTCAGAGTGGTAGAACAGTGAGAACAGATATTGATGTGGAACATCCTGGCACGACTTCACAAGATACATAAATATACTGTATAACGGAGGTCACTGAAGGATCAGGTTATTATTTTAGTAACACTAATTTTAACAAGATCAAAATCTGAACATTAAATATATTTTAAAATAACAATAACACTCGACACATGGTCATGTATTGATAATTGATTGAAATTAATATTTCAAATATAAACCACGTTTGAGACCCCATCTGTTATACTGTACATGTATTCTGTCAAGTATTACATGCAGCTGGAGTTTTCCACGGGCTTCTTCCCTGTGTTTTAGAAGTAGTAGTTGTAGTAATATGATAGTTGTGTAATCATTTGATTTATTATTATTTATTTCTCACACTTTTTCCATCATTGTTTTCATTTCAGTTTTTTGCTCTGCCAAATTAGTGTGAACAGACGTAGTTGTGTTTTTTTTTGGTTTTCAAGATTCAAAGACTGTTTTAAACACCGGTGGAGGTACAACAGCAATTGTTTCTTTTATTTATACAAAAATGGTAATTATGTCTGACTAAAGTCCACTGATTGTTTACTGTGTTTTGTTTCATTACTCACTGTGTGAAGACGATGTCTCACTCTGATCTCTTCGTGTCCTGACAGCCTGGGAATTACCAGCGCACGGTGAAACGGACAGAAGATGCCTTCCAGGCCTGTAATGACATAGTGGCGTGTTTTCAAGAGAGAGCGCGGGTGGAGAGGCAGTACGCCCAGCAGCTCAGCGAGTGGAGCAACAAGTGGAAGCCGGTGGTGGACTCCAGTGAGTTCAGTAACTGCACACTAAATAAACATCTATGATGTGGACATTGGTTCCATCTTAATTTCAAACTTTTGAAAATCCTTTCATCTTCATCTTCCTCCTCTTCCTCCTCCTTCAGCTCCTCTCTACGGCTCTCTTCTGAAGGCCTGGCAGTGTTTTCTGTCCTCTGCCGATCGGCTGGCCAACTTACACGGCTCCGTCTGCCGCTCGCTGGTGTCGGAGGACGGGAACCAGGTCAGAACGTGGCAGAGGGACTCCTTCCACAAGAAGTTATTTGGAGGCTTCAAGGAGTCTCAGGACATCGACACAGGCTTCGCACGTGCTCAGAAGCCATGGGCCAAAAAACTAAAAAAGGTCAGTCTCTTTAAGAACGTTTAGGCCAATTTTGTACATGAAACGGGAGGGAAATTCAATTTATTTGGTTTTGCTCTTCCACAGTTGGATAAAGCCAGGAGGGCGTACCATAAGGTGAGCCGCAAAGAGCAGGCAGCCAAGGAGAGAGAAGCACACGCTCAGGGAAACCCAGATGTTGCCATTGACAAACAGAAGAAGATCCAGGAGGAAAGGGAAGTGGCTCAACAGGAGGCTGAGAAGGTGAGGAACAAACTCAAAACTCCAATAGTCTGGTTGGTTGAACATATTACCATAAATCTGACATATAAAATATAACACATACATATGCTCATTACAGACTGTGGTTGATTTATTTACATATTATTTAGTGAAATGTGGTTCTGCGTTAGAAGGAAATAAACGACTTATATTTTTTAAGGTTCGCGCTCGGTACGAAAAAATCCTGGAGGAAGTGAACCGCTACGCTCCACGCTACATGGAGGAGATGGAGTCTGTCTTTGACCAGTCCCAGGAAGAGGAGAGGAAGAGGATCGTCTTCCTCAAGCAGGCCTTCCTGTCCATCCATAAACACCTGGACGTGACCACCAACGAGAGGTACGTCACGGCGCTCGTTGTCTCATTTGTAAAAGGATTGATTTTTTGCCCCGTCGTTGCTGAAGAGGTAATGCTCATTGTGGTACGACAGTATTGGGAAGAACTTTTGGGGTTTCCTCGTCTTGCGGCTGAGTCTTTAGGACTAAGTGATGAAGTCAATAATTGGACTGAATTAAGCGCTAATTAAAAACTATTCCTACACCAATGATCACAGCAGAGTGTTTTAGAGTCTGACTCCCGTTCACTCTAATATAAATCAAACAAACAAAATAGCAAGACAACTAATGAATTACTTTGTCATCTGCTGGAACCACAGGGCGTTCTCAGGCTAATGAAACCTTGTACTCACCGTCAAAGGGCTTGGAATTCAGTCAGTGCTCGTTACAGATGGAAGACAGCTCGTGTTTGAACTAGGGGAATTGTTGAAAAGAAATGAAGATTTAAATATATTTGCGGACAGGCAGTTGTTGATTAGTAGAAACAGAGATTTAACTTACAACTGAAACAGGCTCCGGATAATATTCACCTCTAGGGAGCAGTGGTGAGCCCTCAACGACAGCTAGGGAAACTTCCTCTGAAATGTAATACAATACAATAAAATAAAATAAAAAACCCAACAACGTACTATATGACTTATGATTCATATGCAATGTAACAGTTGATGGGCAGGAAAGCTTGGCTTCTGCACAGTGATTGGACGCATTTTTAAAAGGATTGACAGCACTTTTACAACTGGACATTTTGCAAAATTTGTGTTTGACCTCTAGAGATAAACCCCAGTCTGATGCGTGGTGTTTGCATGGTGATATAGCCTGTTTATATTTGTATGTACTATATACCTTATACTGTATGATTATTGGGTTTGAGAGAAGCAGAAATTAGATGAAAAGACTAGTTCTAAATGGCTTTGTTTTGTTTTCTCTTCTTGAGATATATATTTACTTAGTTATTATAGATGATATATCGTATTATAATATATATAAAATGAAAATGAAGTTAAATGACAAAATATGATTTAAAACTTTGAACTCTTTTTTTTTAGTGTAAAAGCTGTGTACAGTGAGCTGAACAACACACTGCTGGCCATCGATGAGCAGGAGGACCTCCGCTGGTGGAAAAACACCCACGGTCCTGGAATGCCCACAGACTGGCCTCACTTTCAGGTTTGGTGTATATTGCTTTTGCATTCAATTTTTTTTTTTGTGCTAAATTTCATTGATAAATCATTTTTCAAATGTTTCAAATTTTCCCAAAACCTTTAGGAGTGGATACCTGAGAAGAAAGTCAAAAAAGGGAAAAAGGTTGTGGAAAAGAAACAAGAACTAATTGAGAAGAGGTGAGAAACTATGGCTGATTTATCCCTTATAGTCATTATTAGCAGTCTGTGGTTGTTACACTATTTAATTTTCCCCCCATTTTTCTGTAGTGTAATGATTGGTGGAGTGAGGGTCAGATCTCTGTACGACTACGTTGGCCAGGAAACTGATGAGCTGTCCTTTAAAGCAGGCAAAGCAGGTTTCTGTCAAAATTCTTTTTCTTGACTCTAAGGAAGTTGACTGATATCCCAGTCTATTTGTCACCGCAGGTGAGGAGTTTCTGAAGATCGAGGACGAAGATGATCAAGGCTGGTGTCGAGGGAAGAAGGACGATGGGTGGGAGGGGCTTTACCCTGCCAATTACGTAGAGGTGGTGTAGCGTGTCAGGTGTATGTGGGCTGCAGACGATTACAGCAGACGATGTAGCCCGGCTCCATGTCTGTGTCAACGAGTTACAGTCGGCAGTGAGCCGTTAGCCAAAGATGTTGTTTTGCTGTGAGGAGGCCGTCGCACTTATAGCTGGATATTTTAACATATAGAGATTTGATAACACTCGGCACACATTGTATAATCTTCTGAAGGATACGGACAAATGTTTTAATATATAGAGTGTGCATAGACCACTAGTATTGAAGCCATATGATAAGCAATGTTACAGTGTAAAAACAAAAGTGTACGTATGCAGAACTTTTAAGGTGCTGTTTGGAGCTGAAGTTGCAGTACAAGAGAAATACTTCCTACGGAGCTGGTTTTTACTCTACTTGCACCTCATCACGTTGCTGTTAAAATACTTAGAACATATGAAGAAATATATGCTAGCACTGTGAGTAGAAATATTCAATAGCAACTTGGTCCTGGAGATGGAAGAGTCCGGACGTCTCCTGACGATCTGCCTCCATCTCATCCATACTTCCACCTTCTCTACCATCTCCATGTTCTTCTGCACTACATCCATGACCCCTCGCTGGGGTCTTCTTTGTTTCCCCTTTTGCCTGGCAGCTCCATTTCCATCATCTCATCTCACGTATGTCCACTATCTCTTGTCTGCACATGTTCACTTATTTCTGTAGGTACCGTTGAGGTTGAAATGTAGAGGAACGTGGTTGTTTGCTGTTTTGCCCTCGGTGATATAAATCACAGATGAATATCACCGCGGTGTGCTAGTGGCATCCACACACATTCCAGGAAATCACATGGCATCATTCTTCGTTTCATAAAATCAATGAATAACAGTATTTAAAGCTGAAGCATCCCAGTGGAAGGCCCACAGAGTTGTTGTAAAATTCCAGGGATCTTTATTGTACATTTCAGCCTATTGTTTAGGGCTGTGTGACCTGCAGCTGTTGTTTTGGTCTGCTCCCACTGCTCTCAGGGCCTTGATGTCGTCTGGAGCAGGCGGCTGATTTAATTAAGACAGCTCTCAAAATGCCACTGCACACTAATTCTTAGCAACAAACAGAAGATGGGCACCGTTAGCGGGGAACAAAAGGGGAACATTTAGCAGCTAAAGAACCATATGTTTCCCTTGGGAGATAGCGGCGAGTTAAACAGTGCTAAGGAGGAAGAGAGCGAGTTAAAATCACTAGACTGATGTTTGTCAGACTAGAGGAAAGGGCTGCTCCGTCAGATTTGTACGGATTCTGTTCTCGCGGATCGACCCGGATGACAGAAGTGGGAACTTCGCTCAACATGAAATTCATATGCTTTAATTTAAGGTGTAACATGCGTCTCGTCAAATTACATATTTTGGTTATTGTTGCATTTTAAGTTGGAGTATCAACTTCCTGGTTTTGCATGAACATGAATCTTGCTACGTTTCTTATTGTAGAGGAACTGCTCTCAGTTCTAGGATTTTCAGGTCTTAACATGTTTGAAACACAACAAAAATGTTCAGAAATGAAGCCTTTTCATCTCCTGGTGACGCCAAACACTCACATTTCTCACCTGGTCAGATTGTTCCTTGTCAGAATTAACTGTCGGCTGTTTTTCTTTTCTCTCTAAATGTGCAGTAGTATAGCTTTTAAAAAGTGGCTTAAAAAAATAAGAAAGCGCCTGACTTGCTTCGTCTGTCGTCTGTTGTACCTGTGTGTGTAGCTCACATGTAATAACTTGCATATATGCTACAAAAACAATTTTTTGAATACCGTCTGCCATTTTAAAATAAAAAATAAAAGTCAACTGTTACAGCAGCAAATGTGTTGAAATGACGGAGGAAAGAATGACGATGGTCATGTGTGTCGGTTTAAAGACGACAAAGAGGGAACTGTTGAAACACCATGTCATTCTCTATCTTCACACGTACAGATCTGATGCAAAGTCTCTTCTAAGAACCACATCACATACCGGCCAGTGATGCAGTCACACAGCCATAAGTTGCCCTCAGCCATGTACAGCAGCCCGCTGTCGTGTGAAATTAGGATCACGAGCATGAATCTGAGGCTCGTCATGTTTACATTCTCCACTGGAATGTTACAGTCTACTCACAGGCCGAGGGGAGAATGGAGGAATTTCAGTTTCCACTGCAGTGGTGGAGATGATGATGTTCACTGGAAGGAATGTCCTCACCTGATGACAGAGTTTTGTCAGTGGTTCCAAAACCAGAAGGATTTGACCAGTGACAACCTAATAATGGTCACTGAAGTTCTCACATACGCTGTGCTGCTTCAAACTACATTTTATGATTACATTTAAATAAAAGAGGATACACGAAAACATTTACCTCAGACTACTGCAGTGGTTCTCAGTCATTTTTTTGTCATGCCCCCCCTTGGGCACAGAAATATTTTCACGCCCCCAACCCCCCCCCCCCACCCTGACCCACAATCCCGCAAATTGAAATACTATTGAGAACCTGATAATGTATATTTTCTATCTGTACAAACCACTGTATGAGTTGCTGCCACCTAGTGACTGGAGGCTTGTTATCATTCAAGAACTACAGCAGTGGTACACTTACATATGTCCAGCGTGTCATATTCCATTGAGAAGTACTGGACCACTGAAAGACATGGGCAGTTGTGGTCCTTTGATCGCAGCAGCCGTGGGTTCCATTTCACTTATTGCGCCAACTCTCATCACTCGGGTTGTGCAAGAACAGACGTTCAGTGCTGAGGGAAAGAAAAAAAAACCACAGTGAAATTAATTAATTAATTAATTAATCCTTTCTTGAGATGCACTTGAATAAATAAAAAATAATAAGACAGCTCAATGTTTGACAAACAACATTTGTCAAAGCTCTTGGATATGCCCAAAAGACATGCACTGAAATCTATGTATGTCTCTATAATGGAACACCTCCTGTAATTATAACATCTGTTTTAGAGCTTTTCAACCAATCTTGGGTAATCCAGCTGGAATCCACCCACCACTTTGGTTCGAGTCCCCCCCACCCCCCCACCCACCCCGCTGTGCTCACTGATCCACACCTGCTGCTGTGCACAGGCTAATATACGGAAATATTCAACCACCTCAGCACAAAAGATGAAGAAAGATTTCAGCAGGGTTTCCACCTGTGGACAAAGCTCTTATAAAACATAAGAAATACTGTAATGGCCGAGGTGACACCAAGGCCACAGACAGTGTTCCACTGACAATAGTGGGAAAAATCACTCTGTCAAGAGTCATCCTTCATCTTGTTTTTAACATCAGAGCAGTACACTTACGAGGAATGACAGACCGGGTTTCTCACAGTGAAGTGATCCGCCAGCTCTCTTAAAGTGTGGATTGTAGACTGTCTTGGCTTTGGTCCAGAGAAGCCTTCAAGGAAATGGATGAGAAATGACTCAGTGAATTTACTCTGCACTCATCTTCAAAAGTTTTTCTTTGCATTTGGAGGACAATCTCCTCACCATTAAAACAACAAACAAAAACAAAAAATAAAAAAAATATTTTTAATGGCCCACCAGGGATAATCAAACACACCTACTCAGACCACTTCAGATTTCTGTCCTCTCTTGAGATTTACAGCAGCCACGACATCACCTCATTGTCATACTGGTGATGCAGTAAATGGACCATTTGGGTACTGCATTGTTTTCACTGTTGTGACATTTGTTGTGGTTTTATGTCCTTAAGAACCTGTGGTCCAACACAGACTTTCTCTAGTTTTTTGGATGCATTAAAATCATAAAGGATGACACTGTGCATATGAATGTCCTTAAAATATCATTGCATGTGCAGAGCAACATGATTTTTTGTAAGACAAATGACTAACAGGCCGACTCATTTCTAACAGACATCCTGTACATTAAGAACTAGGACACCAGCTGTGGCCTTAGTCAGCACCTTTGAGGGTGGCTCTGCCCAGGGTGGCTCTGCCCAGTCTATATATACAGTCCATGGATATAATACATATAGTGCTGTCTCATAAGGAAGTGATACACACCGTTTCACACTGGGATTAATATTTATTAATCCCAGTGTTTATTTATTTATTTATATATTAATAATAATATCTGGCTTGTTTGCACGCTCCTGTTTTAAAGACAAACAGTGACGGTGAACACAGGCGTCATTTATGTACATATGTCTGTTAATAACACCATGATGAAGGGCCTGACCTTTCCACGTGTTGACCTCTTTGATCCCACTGAGGTCAACATCTGCACAGAGCAGCTCTAACTCTGCGTTAATCACCACATTAGGCGTGTTATCGCTCGTGATCTCACACATGTCCGTGTGTGTACTGACGTTGCACGTTCAGGTGTGGCAGTGCTGCTGACATCAAGTCTACATGCACCACATCCTGATACCAAGGATAGGAGGAGATGGTAATGTCCCCCCAGCAGAGGGCGCCGACACACCAGCAGGCGCAGCCCTTCGTAGGCCTGAGGAGGAGAAGTTCATGTGTGCACACTGGTTTGACAGAGTAAATGGAAATGTCTTTATTCCCTCATCTCTTATGTGGTGACAGGCAGAACTTTACGTTGCCATGGAGAGAGAGAGGGAGAGGGAGAGGGAGAGGGAGAGAGAGAGAGAGAGAGAGAGAGAGAGAGAGCTGCCAATCGGGGGGCCATAATTAACAGAGCCACAGAAACTCGGTTCAATGACTCATTACATTTGGAGAAGTTAATGAGGAAATCACACAGCTCCTCTAAGGCAAATGGCTGTGTTTGCCCATAATGTGTACGTATGATGGATGTTTGGAGAAACATCACGACGAGGCGAACACGACTGCACACTGCTGCAGCCACTTCTGCAGGGCTGATGATGAGCATGTGATCTGCTCCGATGCAGTCTGTGACAGTCTGTGTGTGAGTGTGTGTGTGTGTTTGAAAACATGAATATGTGTGTGCTTAAATGTCTCGGGGGAATGACTCACCTCCTTGTCAGAGAGACACAAAGCATATGAAGATTGTCTCGGGCTGTCACACTCACGTAAACACTCCCCGGCTCCTTGCACCAGATGTATAGTGTCATTTTTCACTTTCCAGCTTAAATCCCCTTTGACTTGTTCCTCAGAGACAAACGATGTCCGAGCGTGTTGTTGTTTTCCTCCTGCCTTCCATGCTTCTTGTCCTTTATTTGCCTTTATTGAACACAGTAGTGTCCACAGACAGGAAGACAAAACACACAGTAAAAGCTCGGGTCTGTTTGGGACTTTAGCTTGTAATTAACTGGTTAAGCCATTATCCCAATGTGGCGTGCGCAGTAACCACTCAGCCACAGACCACCCCCGTCTGTGGTACTTCAAACTGTAATCAAGCACACAAGTGCACAGCGTTTCATCGCATTCATTCAGTGCATAACAAATACCTTGATTAGAAATAAAATAATTGAGAGACACTGGGGTTTAAACAGATCAATAATCAAATTTAAGATTTTATATGCATTTTGTGTTTTTTGAAAAATAAAATAAAAACAAAGTCCATTATTTGGTAATACAATTTTCTTTTCCAGATGAAAGGACAAATAAAATTTCTTTCACTTTCACTGCTCTCACTCTCCTGTTTGCGACAGTGAGTCACATCCATTTTTCTTTATCTTTTATTTTGTGGCGACTACAGTAAAGGTACTAATTTTTGCTGCTCCATTTGAAATATTTGACCTCCCTGACCCTGAATTGTGTGAATGTCGTCGTTATGATGAGCCAGTCTTGTTCATTAGTACACAGACAGGCGCGCGCACACACACATTGTTTTGTCATACACATTATTTTTGTAATTTGTGCAGAACGAGGCCTCCTCATCTTAATGGAAAAAAAAAATCTATGTTGTCTTGATGTCCTTCTAATATAATTTATGCTTCTGCACAAATGGTATATGCAGATTTTTCATGCCATTTGCTGATGCCCTCTATACCACAACAGATGGTGGCGCTCCGACCTTCAATGTTTTATTTATTTATTTATTTATATCTGTTTACTTCTGTATCTGAGACACACTTCAACTCTTTGTTGCAAATTATTAAGAGGTACAGTAAATTAGCCTGGGAGAGGATGTAGATTACAGAGCATTGATGGGAGTTTTATGATCTACCAACAGGTGAGGGCGTGGGTACAACCTGGGCAGTAGATTGGTCCATCACAGGGCCACATGTCGAGGCAAACAACCATTCACACTCACTCACACCTAGAGTGAATCCCCAATCTACTGACTTTGGGAATGGTTGAAGACACAGACGGGACTCAAACTGGTGACCCTTTTACTGTAGGGCAAGAGTATTAACTACCTTTACACTGTTTGGCTCCAACCTAGGAAACAGACTTTGTTTTTCTTTAATAACAGACTCAATAGGCCCACAAAGTGATAAAGGCAGTGGTAACTTTGTTTCTGACACATCCAGCCCTTGGTCATGTCCTACCTCTACATCACTGTCACTGCTGTCTTCGGTCTCACCTGTCGTGTCCTCCCTCAGCTCCTCCACTTCTTCCCCTTTTGTGTCGATGCCTCTGTGATTACCCACACCTGCCCTCCTGTGTTTCCTCCCAGGTCATTAGGCGATCCTTCCCACCTGTGTCTTGTCAGTATGCCGATCAAATCGTGTGTGTGTGTGTGTGTGTGTGTGTGTGTATCTAAACAGTCTCCTCCCCTCCTCCTCCTGTGTCAGGTTGTCTTAGCTGCCTCATGACTAGTAAGATGCCGGTGTCTCACAGTTTGATCTTGTTTCTCAGCTTTCCCTGTTGGACATTCTTCCTGGAGTTTTGCGTTCTACTCTCCATGTACACTTTTGCCATCGTTGTTAATGTCATCAAATGTGTCTCTGCAAGTACAATCAAGTACTTGCAGAAAACTTACACAACTTCTGTATTTCTATGCAAATAAGGTGTGGGGAGAAGACAGTGGCATCACCATTTAAAAGTAAAGGCTCAGAAAAGCTTTTAAACAGAGGTGTGAAGATCTGATCAGCTGTGCTCAGTCCTTCAGTTTGTGTTTTCTTGCTACTATTTAATTTAGATATTAAGAAAGCAGCTCAATTTACATAAGTGTGTTATATACTGCCCCCCTTGCAGAAAAGACCTCAATGATTCCCTAAAAAAACTGAAATGGCCTCATCATTTCAGAATGAAAAACTTCCTGGTTTGTGCCAAAGATGGGAAACATTTGTTTCTCAAAAAATAGTGTTCAGTCCTTAATGTTGACCAAATATTTTTCGCAGGGTCAAAAGGCCTCTGTTGAAGGCAATTCATTTCCTTTACTTCTGTCAACTCATTTTAAAAGGTCAGCAGTGAGCCAGAGCTGAGGTCAACACTTTGGCCAAGAATAAGGACGAGCCATCCAGCCACCTGTAGACCTGCCAAGTGCACTTCAGCACAGACCGTCTCTCATCGTTTGTCTCAAGGACGACTGAAGGATCCCACTTGACACTTTTGCTTAAACAACACTAAGTGAGCGGATGAAGTAAGGGCTGTGAGTGGGTAAGGCCCCGACATGATGTCGGAGGAAAAGGGGAGTCGCAGGAGCAGGAGAGGGCGCTGTTACAGAGGTACTGCAGATGTTAGGCCACGGCAGCACAAGACCTGCACAAGGCAGGGTCCTGCAGGGGCCAGACTCATCTTGAATTAAGACAGAGAGGTCGTCCGAGGTGAGAGGGGAGTGTCTCTTTTGAAACCTCCATGTTTAAGCATGCTTTTCATCTTATAGTGGCCAAAAAATAATGAGCAATCAAGAAAATGGTTATTCTTGCATTTCAATTAGCCTAATTAAAGAAGGGGCAACGGTCTACTCAGAAGAATGGCAGGCACTCGTATAGAGTGTTTGTGCGTATGTGTGTGTGTAAGAGAGAGACAGAAAGAAAGTGAGGAGAGAGCAAAAGAGAGTGGTACGGAGACAGACTCTCAGAGGGGTTTCAGCCAGAATACTGCATCAGCAGTCAGAATAAAAAATTAACCATTTGCAGCCTTATCTGTAGCCTCATGTAGATACACAATCTGGCCGCTGAACTGGCTGCCAGAGATGATTCAGAACCACACAGCGACTACATCAATGTCTCATTAATCACTAATGTGTCCAAATTTCGTTGTGTAATGTCTCCCCTAGCCACATAACACGTTACACGCGGCCCAACGGTGTACTTCACCTTAACTGTTGACACCAGGACAGGTGCGGCACCTGTTGGTGTGCGTTGTGCCGACGCAGCCGACGCTGGCAGTGAGAGAGTTAACCTAAGTTCAGCATCCAATCTGACAGTGAGAGCCAGATGGTCATGTAGAGCACTTCTGTGACACGGGCCTACACAGTTCACCCTGCTGGAACACACACACACACACACACACATATTCTCTACCCCCTTGTACTAACCATAAGCATCTCCAATAAATTACTGACTTCAGTCCATGTAGCTGGGTTTTTACCAAGAATCATTTTCATCTTGTTCCCTGTTTCTGTTTCTGGTCAGCACAGCATTGTGATTTGATTTTACAGAATGAATCAACTTTTCAAACAACACTTAAGTGTTCAAATCATCTTTGAGTCGGAATTACTACAATTATCACAATACAGGTGTTTTCCAGTCACTCCTGTAAAACACGGACACTTCATGATGATTATCCTGCCAGAGTAGAACAGTAATAACACATCGTCACATCCCTATTATCTTCTTATGATAGATATTTACATTTGATACATGAACATTGCCCCATGCTTGAGTTACTCTAATGAAAATGCAAACCAAAAAATTTAAATTAATTTTGTTCATACCTGCATATCAGTTTCTGGTGACTTATCTGTGGTTATACACAGCTAGACTCAACTAGAATTTTCTTCATACCCTGAAGCTAAAAAAAATGGTCAGAATACCTATAAGTTTTGATAAACAGGCCTGATATTTTAATTAAAACACCAGCACAGAGCACACATGATGCAACAGTACACCAACCAAAACTGCTCATGTATGTAACCCATCAATCCTCTTGATGTTCCTTACATCTCTGAGCCATTTCTCCCCCCTCACCCACTTTCTTCTTTCCTCCTCTTTCATTTCCCTTGGTCTCAGTCTGATGGCCAGAGTTAATTGGCTGCTGTCTAATTGCAGCTCATTAGCTTGAGTAACCAAACATGTGAGACGTAACAAACAAAACAATCCTCTGGCTCTCAGAGGATTGCGCTGCGTCTCTGTAATTCCCATTTCAAGTCAGGCTGGTCCCGGCCCACGCTGCTGTGCTGCACGCAGCCTGTTGTCTCTTTGTCACTTCACTCACCCTGAATTGAAAAACATCTCAAACACCTGGATGAAAAAAATCTTCAAACAAAGCAAATACAAAATGATGAGATAATGCTACAAAACAGATGTACTACACTCTACACCTTGTGCCAAACCTGAGGTCCATGGGCTGAATGCGGCCCACCAAGTCATTTTGTGTGGCCCGTGGGAACTTAGAAACAATTTCATTGCCTTAATAAATAAAGTCTATGCTGCTTCAGAATGTATGTTGACCGTACATTACAACTAAAACAAAGCATTTTTTTATGATGATGAGAGATCTATGAGTGGAGATCTCAGTGGTGTGTTCAAAGACGGGCAGCATCACCTCATCAACTTCACCTAAAATTGGACTCGTATGCAGTAGTTCTGAACTGAGATATCTGTGTTTGAATGTAAGTAAAAGTACAATATTTGTAACTTGAAAAGATCCTAATTAATTGCAGAAACATGTATTAATACTTGGAGTAATGGAGTATTTACAGTTTTTTTCCAGTTATAACTGGTCCTTCGAGGCCAATTGTCTTGCTGATGTGGCCCCGGGTGAAAATTGATGATAAACTACCATAACTCCCAAACTAATGACATTCCTACCTGTGTTATTGTTTTGGCATAGTGTATTTTGCAACAGTTACGGATATATGGATAAATATTTTTCCAAGCAAAGACAAACAAAGCCTTGGGATTTTGATGACAGTAATCTTCTCCACGAGCCACGGTTTTCCACCTGCAGCCTCTTGTACTTTGGTGCTGTGTTTATTTTTGTTTTGCTAAAATGTGTTTGAAGATTTTCTGATTTTTATGTCCTTAATCATAATTCAAGGTCTTGTTCTGGCTGTGTAATTGATTTCACGCTGTACCTTTTTATCTTTATTTTCATCTGCACACACTCTCACTCGCCTGCCAGCACACACCCACATGCACAGAAAGACACACCACAAAGGCCAACCTCTCGCCCACACCCTGTTGGCATTTGGCAGGTTCTTTGGATTTGGGTAATGCCCCTCCCTCCCAGCAGCCCTGCCCTCGCCGCTCCCCCTCCTGTTTAATCTATCATAGAAAAACCTTGGGGGTTTAATTCCTCTCTCAAGGCAAAGTGCTTTGCTGGCACCACTGCCAAATCCATACACAAGGAATGCATCAAGCTTTAAAGTGGACATCTCAACAGCAGAGCAGTTTAGTCAGAGTGACATGAAATATATGGACCACAGTGTGTCACTATAGAACACACTGACACACACGCACAAGGATAAAACAACCAAACCAAAAACTTGTTCAATGTCTACCGCTCTCCTGTGGTTGTGGGCGACTACGTAGGGAATACAAAATACTTACACCGGTACTAAAATTCTCACACACACACACACACACACACACTGTCACCCACCCAACGTAGCAATATGCCAAGGAAATTATTTACTACTCAAAAGCAGGCCCCTAAATGATTAGATTAGTCTCCTGGCTCAGTGACTCCTGCAGAGCAACGAGACAGGACAGGATGAGAGGCTATTAATGTGGAGATGCAACACTAGAAAAACAAGCCAAAAGTAAAATAATATGAAGGAAAGAAGAGTGCTTTTCAAAAGAGACTGTAAATGCCGCCCTGAGTGAGTCAGGCATTTTTCTTCCGCTATGCTAAATGACATTTAGAGCCCTGAAATAATCATAGCTCAGACAAATCATTCAGTCAGACAGAAATATACGACGTCCAGTCAGAGGACAAGAAGACCTCTTCTTGCTCCAGCAGCTCCACAAAACTCAACATCCATCAAATTCAGAACTTTAAAATGGAGAGCAGTTCAAGAGCTGTAAAATAAAAAACAAAACAATGCAAGCAACAAAAACAACAACATCCAATACTATTAACACTGCTACAATCAACGTGAAACATTACATTTACATTTATGCATCAGACGCTTTTATCCAAGATGCCTTATAAGACGAGGAAGGGCCCTTACTAGGGTGAGAGTGTAGAAGTACAGACAAGTGCAGAAGGAGAAGAAAAGTACAGGAAAGTGCTACAACAGGAGGTGCTTTAGGCTATTATAGATTTATATATTATAGATATTTTAGGGGCTCTCTGAACAGAGCTATATTACCCACAACAAAAAGACAATTGCCTCAGCAGAGAAGGGCCACCTGTAAATTAGTAACAAAACCTAACAGCTAACGAGGCCTGTACCATATTTGTGCTAGCGACCCACTTCTGGGTCATAATCCATTTTTTTGAGAAATACTATGCCTTAGGACTTTGTAAGAAAGATAAGCAAAGTGAGTAATTCTTATGCTAAACCTTCAGAGCTACGTACCTGAATCTGCAGCTACCCTCAGCTTTAAGGACCTTTATAGTGCAGGTAGCCGCCTCATAAACTTTACTGTTTGGATTCTTGTGTTTTCAGCTGTTTTCATTAGAACAAACTCTTAAAATCCTACCTATCTACCTGTTCCAACCAAACAACACTTAGTTTTATTCCTGGTTTCCATTATTTCCTGAGGGAAACATCTGGCTCTTTAGCTGTTCATCAGCTAACTTCATCTGCTAACTTTTTGAGCTTTACATTTAGAGTTGTGTTAGCTTTTTTTCTTTAAACTAACTTCACTTCTCTTTTATGTCATTTTTTTATTTGGTCATTTAAGAATTATAAAACTATACTGTAGTATTATACCGATTTGTCCATTATTTATTTTAACAGCTTCATTGTATCAGGCATAATTTAGCATAAAACACAATTTTCTAAATTTGATATAGTAAGAATCACTGTTCCATCTGTCCGGCAGTTTGTAGGTTCTTGGCCTGAGAGTTTATCAACTCACAGCTGTGTACGAGTACACCTACTGTATGTCTCTTCTACAAACACCGGGGACACCGAATGCTCAATAAAAAAATCACTCAGACATTGTGTTTCTACAGATTTCAAAGAGAGACTGCTGCTGCCTCACCACTAACCATAACAGGGAATGGTTGGTAGCAAACCTCGGTGCTCTCGTTTCTCTACACTGCAGCATCCTTTTGGCCACAGTAGTAGCAGCGTCTGATAGACACAGCCTCTGGCTCTGACCACTGGGGTTCACCAGAGGAGATTTCTTGGCTGACCCTTACATAATAGCATATGCGGACTGTCCGATCTGCTTCAGGCAGAGGACGGAGGAGACAAAGAACCAATCTGGGTGGGCTGAAAAAAGAGAGAAGGAAAGAAAGAAGGACAGAAGGAAATAATGAAGTTAAGGAAGGAAGGAAGGAAGTAATAGGCCAATAGAATCCTGTGTGATGCCGTGTCTGATTTGTGAGGGGGAGTTGTGGCAAAAAAAAAAAAAAAAAATGGAGCAATGAAAAAGGACCACTTGCAAAAAAGTGCTAAAAAGAGAGATAGAGGTGATTGGCCTTTAAGGGGGTTGTCATGGTAACAACTGATGATGATGAGGTTGACTTTTGATAAAAGGGAAGAAAGGAAGGGCTTAATAAAGAAGATACATAATCACATTTGATATGAGATGAGTCAGGGATCCAGAGCCGTGACAGTGGGCTTCTGCCTACGAACATTAGCAAGTTTCCATCTTTTTATTTATATATACAGTACATACAACGCTGTTTAAATAATGCATTAAAGACATAAATTCATTTGCTATGATTAATCTGTTTGTAATTTTTAATGCATTTTAATGCAGGGGCAGAATGACCTCCAGCGTCCGTTCACTTCACTCTCGTCCGCCTTGTTGGGATTGCTCTATTAAATATAATTACACCGACGCAGCCCGCTGCCATTGTTTATATTCTGTGCGTCTCACAATGGTATCATCATTTCCAATCTGTTTTGATTTACCTATTGCATCCCCCTATTACAGCTCTGGTGATCCAAGGCTGACATAGCGGTGACAAGATTTACTTCAGGGCTAAGCAGAAACTGTCAGTGTGAATGTTGTTACCGCCTGTCCCAGTTTGTTTAGCTTGCTCAAATATCCTCGTCGTACATTCTAATTCCTTTGTGAAGCAGTTGTTATTTGATCATACAAATGTATATAAATGTTAGTATGTCTGTATGTGTGGCTTTGTAATGGCCTGATTAATTGCTGAGGGTGTACACTGCCAGGAAAGTTCTGTTCTCTGATGTCAGGAACCCGCACTCAGAAGTGTGTAAAATCCTTTAGAAAGATCTGTGTGGTCACTGACTGGCTAGTCAAATACTAAATATCAAACCGGCTGTGCTGACCGGCTGACTAATTATAGTCATCAAGTCTGGAGCAATTGATTACAGTCTACAAGTAATTTGGGCCGCACTGATCCTGACCAAATCTAATAGCCTAAATTTAACCCAATCAGGGTTCTTAGTTGCAACCAGCTCATGCACAGCAATTAGTCCCCACGTTATTGATTCAGTAAGATAGCACATGCTCCACGTATCTGGAATTTACACCCTAACAAGAGCTGTTTCCCTGCAACCTAACAAGGTTCCAATTGGTCCTAATAAGTCAGAGACATAAACCTACAGAAGAACGGGAGGTCAGTGAGACAGGACCGTAGAGACCCATCCTCACTGCAGACAGCCACTGTGAATCTGTCTTTGTGTTATTTTGTTCAGATTTGGTTTTATTTGTTTTTTCTTCGTTTGGTTGGACTAATGGATGTCGCCCTGCCTTTAGAATCCAAGCAGTTCCTCTTATAATCATAATGGGAATGTCCAGAGGTATAAACAGTGAAACAGAATCAAACTTTAATAAACCGTGATTTGAGCAGCGGCCTGATCAGCAGCCTCAGGAATCTGTCTGACAGATGTTAAATCTAACCAATGTGCTCTTTTGTATTTTTCTTTTTCTTGGTGCTGCTTAGTGAGAGTGAAACTCGTGAACAACTTTGACTGTTCGTCGCCTTTGGCCAGACAAGACAGAGCATATAGGCAAACACCACCACTTTGAAAATGATGCTGGTGACTCTCTCTCCTTTTTCTTGCCCTGCCTCACCAGAGGGGACACATGCCCTCCCCACTCCCCCACACGCAACAGATACATTCTCGTGGTTACAGTGATACACTTGTGTTTAAAAACGTGGTTGATGAAAGATGACTAAAGATGTCTAACAGTAACAGGCATACACTGTACAGCCTCCAACTGTGGTTCTTACTCATCATCTTCTCTGACGACCAAAACCAAGATGGCTGACCGTTGTGCCAACTGTAATGAATGATTTTACTGTTCATCTGTTGCTCCAACACCACGGGCTATGCTGCTGCTACACCTCTCAAACCTTCTCTGGCTCCTCCTTTAACCATCTGACATTTTTTCAATATGTTTTTTTGTTCCTTCTGTCTTTTATTCCTACGACATGGGACTGCTGTCTCTGTTGTGACAGCATTCCATTGTTGCTTGTCAATCAATAACATGTCTGGTTGATTTGCCATTGTTAACTTGTCAGTCTGGACGTCAGACAGGAAGTCAGACAACACTTTAGCTTATTACTCTTTCACCATCCTAGGACGTGTCTTCATGTCTGGTCTTAGGACTTTCACATCATACTCGGCTGATACACACAATGTAGACACCTGCTTATCCTGTTACGTGCATGCTATCCCAGCTAGCATCTTGTATCTTGCTATTTTGTGGTGATTAGGGGTGAAGGTTGAATTTTTGGGGTGAAGGTTGAAGACTGTCCTCACCCTCCTTATTTTTTTTATCAGTTTATCCACCATCTCTTTCAGCTAGCTGATTATTTTATCAGGGTGTCTAATGACAGAAAGGTCGTATGTGTTAAAGGCTGTGACCTTGCTCTTTCCATTCAGCAGAATCTTCTGGATTTGTCACACTCAATGAGGGCCTCGTCTGTGGCTGATTTGCTAGCTGCCTCCTCTTAGTTTAGTTTCCACTTGCCTTGATTCCAGGGCAATTGCACCTGCCCTACATATACAGCTTGATATCATCATAGTAGAGGAGGTAGCTGTTGGTCAAACCTCCATTTAAATGGTGTTCAGCATGTACGTCCTCTCCTCTCCTCTCCTCACCTGTCCCTTCCTCTCCTCTTCTTTTCTCCCCCATCCTCCCCTCTTTTTTCTGTTTACCTCTGCTGTGTGCCTCAGCCTCCCTCTCTGTGCTGCTGTGACAGCTAACAGAGGTCACTGTTTACTCTCATTTATCAGTCAATCATCACCTGCTGCAAGGTTTCATTCCATTTTTCCATTCGTTATTTAGCATTGCTGTTCCAATAATCACGACAATGATGCTCAAATAGAATTAGAAGATAATGCATTATATATTATATCATATTTCTAGTCGCTCAATTGATAAATATCAGAAGTGGCCAGACATGTATTGTTTTCTTTTTCTTTTTATATCAATGTGATAAAAATCCTTATTCAGTAGCTTTTATATGATTCTGGAATATTTTTCACAAAGTAATTGTCTCAAAATGTTCCTCTTGTTAGAATTGAAAGTGTATTATTTTAAACTGGGGTAATTTGATTCAGACTCCCTCGCTATGTTATCATATTCTGCTCTCCTCACCGAAAAAACCCTAACCCTAACCCTAACCCAAAAAAAAACCAAAATAATTTATTATAAATTTAGGGCTGAATCTGTGTTGATTTTTAACTGTGATGTTTTTCATAAGGCGTGGTTGTTCTCTGTGTTGTTTGGCCTGTTGGGCTTTTGGACCAGGTCTGAGACAGTGATTAATTCATAAGCATTCTGTCTTTAAATACAAGGGTGCCTGCCACCGTACTGACAACACATCCCAGGACTTTGTGTCTGAAAATGAATTATTCCCAGGCTTCCCGTTCTATCCCAGACATGACCAATGACTTATTTCTCTGTGCAGTGAAACAACAGGACCTGAAGTATTTTTTAAGGAGAAATATCTGTACTGACAGTAACAAATGAAGGAACGTCATCGGTGATTGGTGGTCCTGTAGGCGTTAGCCATATATCATAGAGGAGAAGGAGAATCAGAAGCCCTGTTCACTATGTAAATTTATCACCACAACAGGCACATCTGCCATGAGAATGTTGAGCCAGAAATAAAGACTTGAGTTGTTAATGTCTCATCAACGCAATATTTACAATGTAGGCTGCAAACCACAGAAATAGGCTGCAAGGACAGAGGTAAGGAGATGCTTCATAGACAGATTATAGAAAGTGGACATGTCCGTCCAGGTACCAAGTACTGTAGGCTGTGGTTGGTTGATGCCAACATTTTTAAACCTTTACCATTCACAATAATATAGTGATTTTATTTTCTGTATCACGTGCCTGAGCACGTACAGCCTTTCTCTGGGTCCAAAAACTTGTAGAGTGGAGATTTGGTCAATTAGAGAGACTGAAACACTGTTTGATTCTACTGTGTAGAGAACTGGCAGATCCCCCATCTTTTATGATGGACAGCTGGGATTGGCTGGAGCTCAGTTGATACTCTGTGATAGCATAAAGTGGTGGAACAATGAATGAATGAAAGGGATTGTTTGCAGTATTACGGGCCACAGCTCAAGCGAGAAGAGAAGAACTTTTACCACCATCATAAACAACATGTCCTTCGCTGTTGTTATGACTATTAGTGTTGCATATGTACGACGTTGTGATTAGTCTTTACTGTGTGTGAAATATATGAGAAAGAATTCTTATTTTGTCAGTTGATCAACACATATCTACCTCCCCCATGTCACTAAGGTAGATGAGTGATGAAATTTCAACTCCAAACAAGCCATTTTTGGATCCTTTCACCATGAAATAAAATTCTCTCTGAACATTTTCTTCTTGCGTATGTAAATCCAATGGCAGCAATTGCCAGTGTGTGAATAATAATTACTAAAATGAAATAAATGTGAACTATGAATTTTAATGAGTCCCTTTATAACAACCATAGTAACATGTTTATTTCCATCAAGCAGTATAGCAGTGCTATGCTAATGCAATGGAAACTATGCAGATTTGTTCTCATGTGCCATTCATATTTATCACCGGTATTTTTTTACACAGAGGTCAGACGTCGACAGAAATAGTCACCTGTGGCTGAGCTCCACAGCAGACCACTCACCAGTCTGCACAGCAGCCAGTCTTTTGTTGGATTCCCAGATGTCTTGTAGCCTTTATTCTCCCATGCTTCCAATTGTGTGTGAAAAAACAAACTGCACTGGGCTTCACAACACCCAACAGACTATACTAGAAGACCTTGCTGAGAGAAAAAAGGAAAAGGAGGAATGTGTAAGATGGTGGGTGCTAATGCAACATCTCACAGCAACATATACAGGCTATTAAAAAGAAAAACTTCCATCCAAGGTCCACACCTATTCCTCACTGACCATGAAGGGTCCTCATTATCCCGCTGGTGATGTAACCATAAAACAGAGGAACATTTTTATCTCCCTCTGCACTTATATGAGGCCTGCAGGAATATCATATTCTAATCATGACTCCACTGAGACTGTGTCTCGTTCTGAGGAGACCGTGGCCTTTGTTTGCCTCGGTCACTTTTCTTACTCAGGTCTCCATGACACATGACATGATGAGTGGAAACATAACATAACATAAGTGTAAGATCCACGTCCTCTTCTACGAAGGAGAAACCAATAGCTTTAAAAGTTGTTAAAAGTTCTGGAAGTTCAATAAAATAAAACATTTATTGTAACTTGTAAATAAATAAATAAATTGGGACAGCCAACTGAGGTGACCCCTGTGTCAGTCTTTGGGTGCTGCTGTCTTGATACTCAATCCTAAAACGTAACCCTTAAACCAAGTAATCTCACAGTGCAATGATACATGGATGACCTCGTCTCATTTTTGTCTTAATTCAATATTTTTTTATTGATTTTCCACCTAATCATTTTCAGGTGTTGCTGACCAGCTGGTACCAGTCCCAGAGGTTGGACAGTTAGACTTTGTAGTACCAGATATGGAGTTAACCTTAAGGATTGAACTGGGGACATTCTTATTAAAAGGCTGTGACACATACCACTCTTTCAGTTCATGGCTCCAGACCCATTTTTATTTTTTATTTCTTAAATTTCTGGAAATTATATATAGAAAATACCAAAATAAAACCAACACAACTTACTGCCCTCCAGGCTGAGAGTTGCAATTCCTTCCACTGTTACAGTTCCACCATGGCCTCCCAGCAAAACGCACACACACACACGCACGCGCGCCACTATTTCTTTTGCACTTAGCACTGGCAGGACTGTAAAGGCAGTGAGAGGAGAGACAGACTATTAGTATTCAGAGCACAGGGAGGAAAAATAGGGAGCGTGCAAGAGAGAGAGAGAGAGAGAGAGAGAGAGAGAGAGAGAGAGAGAGGGAGGGAGGGAGGGAGGGAGGGAGGAGATAGTGAAATAGAGAGGAGGAAAAAAACACAAGGAGGGGGCAAAATATAAAAGAAGAACACAGGAAACGGCAAGGAAAAGAGAGGAGAGGAGAGAGAGAGAGAGGGGGTAAGAAAGAGAGAGGTATTAAATTGTTCATTTCTCTCCCTCCGTCTGCCATCCAGGTTGCAGGGCTTATTGCTCGGTGCATGTTGGAGAGAGAAAGATAGAGCGAGGGAGAAAGATAGAGGCGGGAGGAGCGAAGGTGGAATGCCCCTTTACATGCGTCGCATCTGACTAAAATAGCCCATATCGGAAATCGGACAGAGGAGGGAGGCAGCGGTTTCTGCAACGCTAAGGTAAGAAATCTTTCTCTTTTGTTGCTCCCTCCAGTCCAGCAGCATCCTCCAGCTCTACTCCGCATCCTCCTTTCACCCTGCGTCCCGCACTCAGCTGTACTGGATGTGCCCTAAATTCAGCGGCATGTGTCTGTTTCCCCTCAATATTTAATGTTTATATTTATTTTGCATCCATCCTGGCTCCAGCGCGTTTGTGCATTCAGCCAACAGTGGGCTCCATATTCCGTGGACACAGAGTGGGATGCAGGCAGCCTCTATGTGGGATGAAGGACCCGCACGTACAGCAGATTACAGGATCCTATCCGTGTTCATACGAGTGTATCAATGGCTGCTGTGCTCACTGATGATGGTGATTTAACTTTTTTTTCTCCCCCGTGCAAACGCGTTTAGCATACAAAGCGAACGGAGAGTGGGGTGCACGCTCATGGGCACGCATAAAATACTCGGGAAAACAGGTTGACGTGCGTAAGACGTGCGTATTCCCTCCCTTCACACCCACACCGAAGGGCCCCCTACCACCCCGCCCCGCAGCATCCATCCAGCCCCATCCCACTCCAAAGCATCAAAGCCCACACTGGCTGTGGATTCCCACAACAGGAACCAAATGTATTCAAGTGATTTAGAAAAAAAAAAGCACTCACTGAAACACACTGACTCACTGGCTCTGACATAGCAGTAGATGAAAAATAAAGTGAAGGCGGTTGTTTGTCTCTCAGTGTGTGAATTTATTAATATATATATGTGTGTGTGACTGTAAAGAGGTCCCTCTCTGCAGCTCCATTGGCTGTGCAACAGACAGGAAGAGCAGCACCAGTATCTCTGGGTTCCTGGCTGAGCTCCGTCTCATCTTATAGATAATTTAGCTCCAACAGGCCGGCTGCCTTAAAAAGCAGTGGGTTCTGAGAAGCCACCGTTTGATATGTGTGAATGTGGGACAAGCAGCTCCTGACAAAAGAAGACAGCTAATACCAACTGAAATGTGAGGCCATGTTTGATTGCATGTTTATCAGGATTTATGGTCTTAAACAGATATTACAAGCCACTCTTTCTCACCTAGTGTTATTTATTTGCTGAAAGGGTCTCCAGGAGCTATTACAGGAGAGGCTAAATTGGAACAACCTCGAGGCTGAGGCTCAGGAAAGCTATTACCTCTAGTCAATAGACATTAATATCCCCGCATTCAGTCTTGGCTTTATATGGCAGCGTTTCTGTCCCTGGAAAGGAGAATCTCTCCACTGTAGTGACCAGAGAGATGGGTTGTAGCAGCCTGTTCTTGTAGGTCCTGTGCATCAATCCGTAACAGACAAATGAGTAGGAAGAGGGAAGCGATGATAGCATTGTGTCAGGGAGACTTGGCTGTGGCCTCAAAAGGAAGTGATGCAAAACAGAAAGAAGGAAATGCCAGCTTTGCTGGAGTGAGGTCATGAACTCCACAAATTAATCGTGCACATGGAGGATGATCTGACGGTGCATGAGGCTATTGATTTTAAGGTGGTAGACAACATGATGCAGCTCCAAAGGGCCCAACAGATATCAGATTCAATAATACTAACGATGACAATTAGAAGAAATGCAAAATTAGAGAAGCTGCAAAAAATCAGAATATTAGAAATACATTTTATTTATGTATACCAAATTCACAAAACTAAACAAAACATTTTAGTCTGTATAATCGACAGTTATGGTGCAATGGAGCAACTCCAATTGACAGTGTTGACATCCAGACTGAAGGGGAAGGAATGGGGGATGAGGGTAAGTTAAGATGGTGTCTGTGCTTATATAATGCTTTTCTAGTTCTGTCGAACAACCAAAGACATTCTGCTATCACACCAATGACAGCCAGGGGGTGGCATACTGTTTAACCTAAAGTCTATAATCGAACCTTACACCTCTGGGTGTAAGGCAACTGCACTGCCTCATAAGCTACAACCAGCCCCAAGACATAAAAAGAAAGAGCTGAGAGGGTTGAGGAGTTATGTTATAGCAATAATAATGACAGTAACTATAGCAACAGGTCTAAAGCTGGTTATGCTGCCTTAAAGCTGCTTTGACCGCCTGTCTTGACAGTAAAACTTCATCAAATAGAAATGTTTAAAACTCATATGTGTACTGTATGAGTGCACCACATCCATTTGGCTGCATGTGTGAAAATTGATAGAGATTTGAACCCGGCAGTTTCTGTGGGCTCCATTTGGTTACCAGATGCCCCTTTGGCCACATGTGGGACAGTTGGGGTTGCAGCTGAGCAGTTTGGAGGTTAATTAAGAGAAGCAAGGATGAGAGGGTTTGGACGCCTGCTGAGAAGAGATAGGGGATGTATTAGAGTAAGGATGTAGGATCTGGGCCCACGTGATGGATGTGCGGTTGGTGCTTTTGCCTTACAGCAAAAGTTCACCATTTTGATCTTTATTGACTTCAGTCTCTGGTCCATAGAGTTTGTGTTTTGTCATTGTGCCCACAGGTGTGTATGAAGGGTTGTTTGAATATACCAGGCCTAGTGATGGGCTGGAAAACCTTTTGAGTGTTAATCCTGCCCTTTCCCAAAGACTGCTGGGATTGGCCTGAGCCGCCCACTCAATAATAAGAAAGATTATCCAGTAGAAGATGAATCGAATGAAGGAATGTTGGAGCTGGAACTGCCAGGCAGCAGGGAAAAAAAAGTTAGCTAAATCTGAAGGTGCTACACACTGGAAGAGCGAAATTTGCTTTTACACTTCATCACTTCACTACAGTCCCTGACAAAACCTCAGGACCATTTAGGAAAAGGATTAAAGATTTCCTTAAAAATGACTTCCAGGTACTAATGAAAACAAAAGAAGTAGCATGGCACTAGATAAGAAGACTTAACGGCAGGTTCAGTGAAAAATGCCTGAAACATCCTATTATATACGAACTGTATTCAGTGGATTAGACGCTTTTGTCTACTAAAGCGTTATGTTTCCTTTCAAAAAAAAGAGACTGACTCTTAGATACATTTTGTAATTATGAGTCCATTGTTCACAGACAATATCACGACAACTTGAAATGTTGGATGTTGATACAGGATTTCAAGTTGATCACAAGGTTGCGGAAAGCATCCGAGTGTCTCTTTTATCCTTGTCATTCAGCAGGCAGCTGCATTTCAAATGCCTTATCAGTGTCATTCCTAAACCCAGCTGAGGTGTGTGATTCATCCCCCACAGACAGATGCCTGTTACAGATTTCAGATTTCAGCCTCACTCACATGATACTTGTTACTGAAAAACCCAACCCCTCGGGTTTCAACAAATTCACCTTCACGTCGTTCAAGGATATTTGCTCAATTGTGACTTTTTAATGAAAGAAAAGTGTAAATATAAGCTGTGCTGATTGAAGAAATTGGTAATTTCCTTTAGTATTACATTAATAATAATTGGGTAATAAAAAATCAGTAATAAACAGTGTTTGTGTGCTGCATTTTTAATGTGTAACCTGTAATCTTTTGTCTATGTACAAGTGAAGATTCTCATTTCCATCAAATTCAATTTAGTAAATTCTAGCATTCTCCGTCTATGCTGAGTGTAGCTCCAAATCCTTCAGTCCTGTGCACATACAGGAATGATCCTTTCATTATAAGCGAGAACAAACATGAACGCCTCATCTGCTTTATCGCCTATAAGCTAGATTGAGGATGTAACGGCTGGACAGAGCCATTAAAAATGAGACATTTAGCCGAAGCTCTTATCCTAAGTAATTAGCAGGAGGGGTGAGCTGTCCTGCTCGCACCGCCCGTGAAGGGTTGAAGTTGCATTACCGTACTGGCCGCTGTATCATTGAATTTGAGTTTTTAACGAATGGCCTGTGTCCACTGTTTCAGGGGGAGTTTTTTCAGACCGATTAAGTTAGATTTTTTTTCTGGTAATTGGGCACAGTTTTTGGACAGCACCTGCATGTCCTGAATCTCCTATTTCCCACAGTGTGATTAGACTGTGACCTTGCCTCATCTGGCCAATCGGACTGTGACCTTACTGGTTGACTGGTCTGTGTTGTGGCGTATTCGTTCCTTGGAATTATTGATCCCAGCTTGAGCAGCAGTCAATGGAGCATCTGTGGGAGGTTTAGTGTTGCTCCACTTGGAATGTGTGTTTCTCTGCATGACTTTATCCGAGTGAAGCTATCCCCTGACATGTGTTAGATGACATATTCATCTGTCAGTACTAAGATCCTGTGAAAATTTGTACTTACAGTGATATGCATCCCTGTACTTTAAACCAACTGTTGCCTTATCACTACTTTTTCTTTCTTCCCTCTAATTCCATGTGCTTTCAGTTTAATGACAGCATTATCTTTCCGTTCCCTCCCTCGTTCTCTCTCTTTAACCGTCTCGGAATTCTCCTTTTATGTCTGACTCCTCTATTTCCTCCGTCCTATCCATTCGAATGCTTTCCTTGGCATTAAGGTGGCCAGTCTTGTGCCAGACAGCCATTCTTCTGATTGAGATATCTGGGGTTTTAAAGTCAATCAGACTGATTTACTATCTTAATGGGGGAAGAGTGAAGGTGGACTGAAGGTGCAAGCATATAAAGGTCAATGCAGGATGTCGGGATGAGATGGCGTTCTGATTTGCTACTTTAGGATTCAGTTCTAGTTGACTGCGCCATGACGGACAGTTTAATGGAGTGAATTATGTGAGTTGTATTTAGACCCACGCACTTATGTGACAATCAGAGACAGAAACAGACACAGAGCCAGAGCAAAGTGTGTTTCTGTCGAAATCCGACAGGACAGAGAGAAAAGTCAAAAGCTAGTGGGGGGAGCACTTGTTTCAGATCTTGTTCAGAGTGAAATATGTCTTTGCCTAATGTGGTGATTGATGGCCGTGAGGCAGATGGACACACGAGGAGGGCAGCACAAGGGAGGCACCACTCAATGCTCAAAGACTGACACTGACATTTCACAGAACAACATACATCAACTGATCAATAGTCCTTACCCTGTCCAACACGGCCTCTTGTTTGAGAAATAGGTTCTCCACCTCACAAGGACAAAAACATTTCATTGGAAAGTGAACTGGCCTCTCACCATGAATATATATTTTCCAGTGATTTATTTTCAAACCAGACAAAGGCCTGTAGACAACTTTTGGCCAGACATATTCTTTTTTTTTTTTCCTTCAATTTACCTTTGATATTCTTAGACACAGCTTTGCATTTAATCTCTTCAGGCAGTGTCTCCGGAGCCTAAGAGTCTGTGAAACACTGAAGTTTGGGCATTGACCCGCTTTTATTTAGACAGAATGAGCTCAAAACAAAGACAATATGCTAAAGAAGTCTAATTTTAAAATGAAAGGACAAGACTTTCACACATGCAGCAGCCAGACGGGAAGACACACTGGGCAAGAATAAGGTCAAATACATTCATATTCAATTTGTAGATTGTATATAAAAGACATACCATGTTGAATTGTGTTGTTTCAGGTTGAGCTAGTCACGTGCTTCCAAAATGGGGGGTTGTGATTACAGTGTTTCAAATGAGGCCCGGTAGAGTTTCAAAATTTGTAAAAGTGTTGAGTGGTGCCAGGGGGCGCTCAACAGTTGTCCTCTGTACAAAATGGGGGCACTGCAGAAAATGGAGGCAAACCACTTTTTCCAGCCACTGCTTGTCTACAAAAGCCACCATGCTTGGTGGACTTTTTTTTTCTATAAAAAGTAGACATATTATTGTTATTTTACTTTCATGGAGAGAATTTTTATTCACAAGATTCAAGATTTTTATTGGCCATTTGTACCCAAAACCAAGCAAGGCTCACTCCAGAGCCAAATTACTTGCAGTAAGAAATACACTGCGGCAGTAAGAAATAGAAATAAGGCACTACACTAGACAAAATGAACGATACAAGAAACAAGTTGTGAAAAATGTTGTGAAATTTTAAATACTAATTAGCATTAGAAAATATAACGTCGGATACTTATTGCACAAGTAAAGAAGACACATGGATGTTGCTAAATAATGCTAATGATTAAGTGCAGTTTCACCCTGTGTTCTCTTTTGCAGGTGGAGGTGCAGAAAGTCAAACATAGTCTACGCAAATATTGGGACGACTTAAAAGATGTGTGGGAGGGGCCAGTGAAGCTGATGTGAGCCTCCGTTTCCTGTTGAAGCTTCCAAGAGCTCAACCCTGGTTCCAACTTAAAGTGAGACAAAAACATTCTCCACTTTTCTGCAGACTCCTGTTTTTGGTCTTAATTAAATAACTATGTTATATATATATTTATGCACTGAAGGCATAAATCCTTCTCCTCAGGCCAGATATGTATTTATGATGACAACATTTGATGCACAGCTTCTCGCATTGGTTCGAAAATGTATTATGGTCCAGAACTACCTGAGTCAAGCTCAGTGGAGGTAATGCTCACAACTCTCTGACCGGGGGACATCATTAAAGTTGATTAAATGCTTTTTTGTAGAAAACTCGGAGTACAGTAAATAAAATATAGAATCACAAATAATTCTCTAGCCAAGAGACCTGCTTTTTATTTTCTAATGTTTGCTATTGTGGATTTTCCTTTTCATTAAAAACAAATTATAAGCAACATGTTCTTTTGTTTTTAAGTGTTCCCTGGGGATTTTCTGATGATCTAAATTATGCTGTAATTACAGAATACGATGTTTTGCTGGGGAAAAAAAAATGGGCTCTCATAATAATTGAATCTACTGTATATAATCAGTTTCAGACCCAGTTTTGGAAAAACTGACAATTTAGAGACTCATATATAACTTAAACCTTGTTACTCCAGTGATGCCTTTGCTGTCCCAGGAAAAAAAAAACGGATTGCAGCCCACTGCGTACAGCTAAACAGTTGTTGTTCGTGTCCTTGAATAGATGACACATGCATTAAGCCATTTAATTATTCATTTTATGCAGCATCTATCCTCCTATTACAAAATGGCACTATTATAAAGTTATGAATGCTTTATATATGAATGATTTAACAGATAACTTTGACATTACTTTGTCAAACACAAGGACATTTAAACTTCTGTATCTGCAAATCCCACGCAGCATTCAGCTACTTTTTTTTCAAATTTATTTTGAATATGTAAACTACACTTGTACCTTTAGGATCAATTTAAAGCTGATTAACGCAGCTGTTAAGTTTGTTTCAGCCGCACAATGACTGTGCAGTGTCTTTTTTTGCCCAAGAGCCCTCACCGCCACCCCTTTAGAGAAGTAAATGAAAATGTATTTAAAGTTTGAATGTGATAATCTCTTTTTAGTTATTTCAATACTTGTTGTAAACAAGTATCCTTTTATGACATCTTACAGGATTTTTCTAAAGGATTGTTTTTTTTAAACACTAGTGTACCCCCAACCTGTGACCCATCGGTTTTGGCCCTTCCTATGAGCCATGACAGGATATAAAAGTAGAAGATGGACAGATGGAACCTGACTGTAAATTTTTTTTATTTGCAGTTAATTTATGGAGTATGATGAAGCTCTATTATATATTGAGGTAGTCCTTGATCTAACAGGGACACACTGGTGATTTTGGCACCAGCCTTTCAAAGTTAATGGGAAAGGTGACCAATCTGCCAAAACCTGATTTGTGCTCTTTAATGCCCCGACCCTCAAGCTGCAAGTTTTCTCCTTTTATCTCTTTCAGGGACAGTGAGAGGAGGGATGGGTGCCGCTCTGTTATACATGGGCTCATCGGTCCAGTCTCTGTGATCCAGTCACACAGACAACCCATAAAGCCTCTGACATTCCTCCCTTAATGCCGTCGCTCCCTAGGCTTCCTCCACCTTCTCCTCTCCGGTTGTCAAAACACACCTCTTAAAAGAAGAGGGCTGGTTCCCTGTTTAACAAAGTGTTGCCTAATTGGAGAAGGTGGTGAGTGCTGCGCTGTCATTGGCTGACTGCTAGTCAAAGTGCGATGCAGATTGGAGGATGTCGGGTGACTGGGATGATGACATGTGCAAGAAGGCGCTGATGTTGTTGGAGGAGCTGTGCTACTCCCAGAGAGGCAACAGCCAGAGCAAAAGCTGCCAGGAGTTCAGCTACCTGCATAGAGGACGCAACATTCAGCTGGAACCAGGTAACGCACACAAGCCTGGAGTTTTACAAAATGATAGAATGTGTTTGAGAAATACTGTCTGCCATGTAAATCAGGTTATTTCCCATTTGTATGGTGACAATCTTGTTAAAAATAATCATGGGCGAACTGGTGCTCCAGAGATATAGGACTGCATGAATAAACAGTGAACAATTACCTCTGTCCGTGTAACAATACTAAACAAATCTGAAAATGTGTTTTAGGTCAGAAACCAGACAAACAGGGATTTCTTAGTAGGCAACAATGTTCTCTTACTTCTCCTCCCAGCCCATTAGGGGGTGCTATAATCACATTTGTTATGCTTTGATATGTTTTAATTGATTCCAGTATTTCAACTTGGTAATATGTTACCAAGAGAATAACACAATTAGGACGAGAACTATTGATTTACCAATGAATCTGAGATGGTGGTCAGTCAGGACCAATAACTTACTGTAGGTGAAATTACACGTAGATGTGGATATATTTTTTCTTCTTAACAGCAAATGCTTTGCAACAGATTCTTGAATAATTGTATTTACCTTTATAAAACTGCTGTTTCTTTCAAGGTTGGACAATGCATCTTTGGCAGCTGAAAAAAAAGAGGAAGTAGAAAATACTGACAAAATGTAACCTTCTTAACCTGATAAAATGTTCGGGGGGATTACTTAATATAATTTTATGCTTTATTTCTCTTTCTCCTCTGAAACTACAACACTAAAGTAGGATGTCGGTCCATTTTTTCACACTTGGTTTCCTGGTGTAAATAAACCACAGCGCATAGATATCTGTCTCCTTCTGCTCTACAGCAAAACTTAAAAATTGCCTAAATTCCAATTCCATCCGAGCACTCTTGTCCCGTACGTTTACAAATTGGTGGTCAGCTTGATCCATGTCAGTTTGAATGCTTAGCTTTTATGACGGAAGAAGTGTCAAAACAACTGGAGGAGCTTGTCAAACATCTCTTGTTGAATAAATCACTTCAGCAGAGAGAAAAACCATGACCACCTCCCAAGCTAGCAGGAGCTGAAGCTCTCAGTGTGGAAAGATTGAGTGATTTGTTTCAAGAAGTGATCATCACCTGAACTGCAGATAAACCATCATGGAAACAGCGCACGCTAAAAGGTTTTATGGGGACGGATAATTATGCACATCGTATTTAGGCTATGGCAACGTTTTTGTTTGATATGCACAGCTGTGTCAGTGTATGTCGGAGGCTCAGGTACAGTATAGGAAGGCAGGTGATAAAAGTAAAGCTAAACAACAAAACATGAAATATTTATCTGTTAGACTGACAGCAGCACAAGTCCGTGCCATGTCTTTTATGAGCACCAAAAGCATGTCTAAAAATATGAATATATATGTGTATATATGGTATAGTATAGAGAGCGTTGTCTGACGCTAGTGTTTGGATATATGCAGTGTGCTGTTATGCAGATAAGCACACATTTCTGCCACTCAGTGCTGATTTCCCTGGATTGGTTGCACGATGCCTCTGGAGACTTGGATGTCTCTGTGAAGCAGAGGCACAGAGTGGTTTTAGGCGTTGCCCTCTTGCTCACCAGCTGTGATCTTTCAGTGTTTGCCGATGGAAGTCTGGATGCCCCCTGAGGACCGCCGCTGCTGAAGGATGTGAAAGAAAGGCTTGTGTAAGCGGCAGAAATGCGTTTGATGTTGAGCAATGTACTCGTCCCAGTGGGCTTGCATCAGTCGCTGATTGACAGAGAGTCTCTGTCACCCTTCACGGCGAACTTCACAGATCTTCAACCCACCCACTACTCTCTCCAGCTGACTTGCTTTTTATGCTTTGTGGATTAGCGACGGATCTTTGGCAGGATCAGTGCCTGGGAAGCCACAGTGAGTGCCCTAAAGAGAGACAAATCGAGGAGAGCGGTTTGGCCTCTGACAGTCCCTGTGCACGTTTGATCACAGCAGCTTCTTATCAGTGTTTCCTGATTTGCCAAAGACACACAGCCTATTCCTCTGCTTCCTCGCTTTGTTTTACCCCTCTAGATCAATGCGTTAACCTTTTCCATCCGTACACCCCTCCCCTCTTTATGTTTTACTCTAAATCACTGTCAGGTCCTTCACACATGCTGCGGTGGACCCATCGACTTTATCAGTCCTCACTGTTTCCCTCTCAACCCCAGTCAGGAAATAAACTCAATCAACTCGTATGTCTGTTCAGATGCCTGCTGGCGACTAACAGGCTTAGATGATTTTTTTTTCTTTCACTTGATTACGCTTCATCACTGCTGTCCTTTTTCCTCTGACTGTCTTACTGCCTTCCCTTGCCCCTCCTGTTCTCAGTTCCCACTTCATCACTTTACTGTCCTCCAGTCTCCAGCTTCATGGATCTGCCGTGCCTTGCCGTCGTTTTGCTTATTTCTCCTTCTTCATCCTCTTGTTGCTTACTTCCTCCCTTTTCCTCGTCTTCACCGAGACAGATCAATGTCCCCCCACCACTGCCGTATCCTCAATCATATCTTTTGAACAAGTGCTGATTAATGACATACACAGACTTATGAATAATTCAAACCCAGAGAGGGAGAGAGCGGGAGAGAGAGGGCCAGGCACTAGAGAGTAGGAGGGGGGTGGAAAAGGAGGTTGGAGCAAAACACACACAGAAAAAAACAGCCTTTGCAGAGAGGAATAAAGTCAGATCATACAGACCCTGACAGCATGGAGGTAAAGATGACAGTAGGACATGAAAGGTGTTTCAGGGCATTATATAACGGACTGTGCGGCATGAAAGAGGAAGAGGAAGAGGAAGAGGAAAGGATGTGTTCTGACAGAAGTGAACCAATTCAGAAATATAAGCAGAGAGCTGGAAGACTGTAACCACTTTATTTTTGGTGAAGTTAGAACATTACTAGAACACATCACTAGGGTTTTGGAGATACATGTGTAGTGTTCAGGCAGATGAACTCAAATGCAGGATACCAAATGATGGTTTAAGAAAAGTCTTAAAGTTAAGATTTGGGGACTTTTACCATATTAATTATTCCATCATTTGGCTCAGTCACAAATACAAACAGGTTTGAAACACATACAACTACCTGTCTTTCTGCCCTAGGCACTCCCCATTGGCTGAAATATGTCACAAGATTGAGTCTATTATATGGCCAGTACAAATATTTTAAAAAGTATTATTAAAAGTACTATTTTAAATATTTCAATAAAACAAAAGGATTGTATGAAAGAAATAAAAATGAATCCTTTTATGTTTTATTTTGTAATAAATTTGTTTTTGAGTAGTCATGTGACATTGTGACGTTGACGGTTTTCCTCTCATTTTAGTATTCATCCATCCATCCATCCATTTTCATCCGCTTATCCGTTACCGGGTCGCGGGGGCAGCAGTCACCACGACCACCACCCAAATCATTTTAGTATTCAATGATTCGTTAATTAATAGGATAGCTATCAGTGAATAGGTCCTACCAAAAATGAATATTTAGCGATTTTTAAAAACGTACTTCTTCAACTACAACAAACAGGTACGGAAGGTTAAGAAATGACTGTGGTCAAAGGTTGGGACAAACACAATAAACAATGACAATAAGTAGAAACTAAAGAAGGAGGAAACAACCTGAACTTAGGGGGACAGACGAAACAACCTGATATTTGAAAGTTATAAATCTTCTCCAAGTCCTAATTTTGAAGCCACCTTGAAATGTAGCCCCAGGTCCTGTACCACTGCTGACCATCAGGGAATGACTGCAGAAAACCTCAGCAATATCCAATATATTTTGGACTGTTCATTTCAATGTCTTTCTGTCTTTTCTTCGTCCTCACAGTAAAACAGAAATACATTCACTATTTAAGAGGCTGTTACAGCTGAGAAGGCAGGTGTTGGCAGTCTGGTTGTATTATCTTGTTCTAGAGGACAGACTAAGCCATTGGCTCTTATCTCTTTATCCTAATCTGCAAACTCTACACTAATAGGTTAAAAAGATTAGATCAGTTGCGTTTGATGAGATTAAAACTAATGACTTTCTAAGGAATGTTACTTCAGGGAAATCCTAAATTATTCCAGTATTTTTGACTATAATTTATTTGATACAAATTTGACAGAAATTTAGAATTTTAATTTTTTAAAATTTTAGTTTAACATTAAACATCTTGGCTCTTGATTCTCCTTTCTCCCTCCCTTTGATAGTAGCTGTTGCTGGAACTGTCCACCAGTCTAGTGCTGAAACAGCACTTTTCTTTTATACTGTAGCCCACTTTTTTTTTAACCCGCATGAGTCATTCCCCACCCTCTCTAACACCCACATCCCCATCCTTACCTCCATCCCTCTGCCTCTACTACAGATTTAAGAACCTCATCATTACCAGGGACAGTGTGGCAGTTTTCATACAGGGAGCAGCCCTAGTCTCTGTGTTTCCTCCTTTTTTTCATTATACTACACGCTGCGTCAGACCTATGCTTCCCCTGCTAATTTGCCTTCGCCCTCATATTATTATGTCCTCTAGTATTTGACATTATTTTACTTCAGAAAAAAGTTGGATGGTTTTGTATCAGATTGCAGGTTTTCTCTTCTGCTCTATAGTGTGTTTACAGTATACTGATGCATATATTGATGTTGATAATGTGGTGTGAAAAGTGGTTTTGATATACCAGTGACGGGTGATTAAGGATTTTGCTGGGGATTTGTTGGCCACAGAAATAACTCTGGGTTAAATGTGTGAATACACGACACTATTCACTCGCCACTATGGGTGGCATTGTATTTCTGCTGGCTGGTCGATCTGTCCACCCCTTCTATCCAGCTGTGGATGGACTGCCAAGTATCTTGTTTCAGAGGCGATGAATCTAACGGACTTTAGTGATATGCTGCCAGGTCTCAGAGGCTGTAGGACTAGTACGACTGTCTCCACATTTAGCACTTGAACATCTCCTATGTCTGCGGATCAGACTAACGAAATTAAAGATCACTTTCTCCTGTTCCTTCTCTTTAGAGATCTCTGTTAGTTTGCTGTCAGTCATCGTGACATTTTGTGGCATCGTCCTCCTCTCCGTCTCCTTATTTGTCTCATGGAAGCTGTGCTGGCTGCCATGGCGGGACAACGAGGGTGGAGGCCTGAGTCTGACATCGGGCCTGCTGCCTGGAACTGCTGGTGTCGGAGGCCTCGGCACTGGGGGGTCGTCACTGTTACCCTCTTTGCTGCAGAGGAAGGAGGGCCACTCGTCCTCCTCTCTTTACCCCTCTCTGGGCCAGCAGAGTCAGCACCATCCCCACTTCGCTGACCTGGTGGGCCTGGAGAGGGGGGAGATCGGAGGTGTTGGCATGGGTCCAACTGAGACCCAGGAACCTTCCTACCTGGACATGGACTCCTGCCACAACAATGCTGGTGAGAAAAGAAGCCCTCTTACAAATATTAGCTACTGTCTCTTTAAGAGTAGGAGTTACGAAATGCCTCACCTGGTAACTTATCTACTCACATTACTGTATTTATTTACCAAAATATAGTAAAATTAATTAATCTGTGCTGCAACAATGTGATGGATCTGAGCCGTTATCGTACACGCTAATGGGTTTCTTTTCTGCTAAGCCGCTGAATGTTACTTTTTCATCCTGACAAGTCTCCTGGTCGGGATTTATTGAGCTGGAAATAACAGTTTTGCTTTAGAAAAAAAAAAATACAATATAAAAACAAACTTCTGTAAGTCCACCTGATGGTTCCACCCTCAGTGTTTCATTTCACTCGAGAACAGCAATAATCACTCCACTCCTCTTTAGCTGCTAAATGCTCACCTTTATCATTGAGGTTCACCAAAGACTGGTTTTTAAACAAAGCTGCTGCTGAGCCTGATGTGAGGAGTGTCCACACGATTTGTATAGAAGCTCGCCAGAGCTGCAGAGTAGGCCCATAATTCCGTCTCTGTTTGTGATTACCAACAAGTTCTAAACACAACAGTTGGCATATTTGATATACCATATGAAACTATAGACTATAGTAAACCTTTCCACTTCAGTTGAGAAATTCTCCACTTCTTTCTTTCAATCATAAATGATTTTCTGCCAACCCTCCACATCTGGCCTGTAGCTTATTGTCAGTAAAAATTAAATTATACCCCTGTTTTTTCCCAATTCTTTTTAATTATAAAAATGTTTAAAAAAAGAAATGCACTATGTACCTTTAGAGTACAGTAATTCTATCAAACAAAAACCTCTGTTTCAACACTGATGTGTCCCTCCAATGAAGTGACAGTGGCAGCTATGGCCCTCAGCTCATAGTTTGAGAACCCAAATCTAGATGTTTTCACCAGCATTTAAAGTTGTTGCTCAATGTAAAATAATTAGCTGTGGCCTTTAAATATATCAATGAAAATAGATTAAAGTAACTCTAAGGGATTCATTGCAGAAAGCTTATGATACAGGTCATTTCATGTCATGTGATCCACAAGAACAAATAATATAAGAAAAGAAACTCCAAACATGGCAACATTCATGCCGTCAGAAAGGCCGTGAAGGTTATTTATCTCCGCCCACGGTAAAACGTTGTTCAGCCACCTTTGTTACTGTTAGGTTGTCTGTCTTTGGTGCTGACTCGTGTTCTGCTGTAAATATGTCTGGTCATTTTCCCCCCCTTCTCTCGGCTGTTAAATCAGTGTCCTGAAAACCACTCTAATACAATCAATGGGATCAATACTCCTGACTCTGAGTTCAGAAAATGACTTGTTGCTTTGCTGTTAGCCCTACTGTAATAACTGTCAAATCTCTGGTAGGAACTCTGAAGCTGAGTCAGACGTCTCCCGACGTCCCCAACTCCGAGGGAGGAGCCCACCCACAAAAAGAGCTGCCCAATGCTCATTCCCAACAGCAGGTCACCCCACGGTCAGTACCTGGTGTTGGATTGGAGTGTGGCTGTATTTTACATGTTACATGTCTAAGAATCACACCTGGGTGTAGGTTTACTTTATCTTCTACTGAGATTTTCCATACAGTGAAGTTTTTTCTTTATGTTGGTTTTTCCTCTAAATTAACCCTCATTCATAACATTGGCATCATGACAGGACAGGACAGGACAGGACAGGACAAGACAGGACAGGACAAGAACAAAAACAATAAAAAAGACAAAGAGAAGCCAACTTGTAAGACAAACAAGACAAGAAAAGATAAGAAATGACAAAAAAGCAACACAGGATAAGAGACAACAAAATGAAAAGAAGAAAAACAATAAAAAGACAAGCCAGGTCTAGAAAAAAAAAAAAAAACAACTAAAAAACAAGACAGGACTTTACAAAACAAGACAAGGCTAAAAAACAAACAAACAAAAGAACACCCCAAAAAACAAGACAAGGCTTGAATCAACAAAAATACCAGACAGAACAAACCAGTTGTCACATTATTTATATTCTTGATAAACTCATGATCAACATTCAGTCTATCAGTCATCAATAGAACTGAAAACTAACTAGGGGGTAAACTGAGAAGTGGAACGATGGTATTTTTTGCGGCTTGTTTTAAAAGCAAATCCTTTTAGTAGATGCAGTAACTAGTCTCAGTCATTTTAATTATGTTTTAGATGTTGGGTCCTGAACATTAAGGCTGAGCAGACACTGTATTTGTTTGTGGTTAACATTCCTGAGGCCCATTCAGTATAATGGCTCTCTTTGATAGTACTACAACGCTTGTAGGTTTAAACAACTGGTAAACAGTTTTTGGATGTTTTTACTACAGTGTGTGAGATTAGGCTGCAGGATACTAGCGTCTGTGTGTGTGTGTGTCCGTCTCATCCATTTCCAGTAATATTCACTCTCTCTGTGTAGGCCCAAGCCCATGACTCAACAGCTCTCCAGTCCTGATTTCCATGGTGAAGAGAAAGAGCAGGTGACCAGTATTGGGCAGATCAAACCAGAGCTCTACAGACCAAAGGGTGACCAGGGTGAGGGCAAACTGGGCGACACCTGCGGCAAGATCAGCTTTCTCCTGCGTTATGCCTTTAAGTGAGTCTTCACACGAATGAATAATTTCACAAACTAAATCTTCACAAAGTGTTACTTTAAAAAAGAAAATGAAGCCAATCTTCACTTTTTCTTCCATTCATGACACTATTAATTTATACAAGAGTCACATCTGGACTGCAGTGACAGGACAGTCATTCACATACAGTTCATGCTGTGTCTGCAGAGCAATGCTTCGGTGATTTATTCAAAGAATTGACTCTGGTATTTACCAACATGTGATCTTTTTTCTGTTAATTTACTACTTTAATTCTCCCCAATACAATCATGAACATTGCTGTAATTGCACAATTTTTTCACAGTCAAAATAGTAAAAATCTAAAATAGTTATTGCTGCACATTTATCCACGAGAAGCAAAGAAAATGAAACGTGAAGTGATATAAGGAGCAGGTTTTGTTTTCTGACTTAAGTGGCTGCAGAGTGTGAATCTCAGTGATTTAATGAGTTGTGCCAAAGTGCACCTTGGGAGTCAGGGTTAATGTCCACCTGTGAGCTTTTTTTATGTAGCTTCAACTTTTTATCACAGAGCCTGATGTTTTCTACTGAAATCGCCGTCCGTGGTGCAGCAGCCTTGCTGTAAAAAATTGTAGAATAAATGAACCCCGGTTTCTGTGGTTTGCGGTGACGGCAGACGAAGCATCGGAGGAAGAATTTAAACCTTGAACTTGAACCTAAAACAGTTTGAGGGGCTCAGTGATGGGTGTAACTACACTTTTTTTTTTTGCGTTTCTTCACTCGGCATTGATGTGTCTGCATTTGCAGCACTTCTCAAAGGCTTTAAGTTAGATGGATGCAAACTCACACAAGTTTCACCGGAATTCTTTATGACAGAGAACAGAGACTGTGCTCTTCCAGGAACAATATCTTTCAGTGTGGTTTTTATACTTCACTAGAATTCACAACAACAACAACAACAAAAATGGTTCTGTGACACTGAAGCCTGGATTCAACTTCTTTTTGAAGAAGAAAAAGAAAAGTGCTTCTTATTTACAGGTTTGTTTGAGACGTGTGTTCACAGCAGTCTCCTGTGTTCATGGTTATAATCCTCAACTCATGAATGTTTAAATGTAAGAAAGCTGTGCCATTAAACTTAAGTCACATAGTGGTGTGTGCTGTGCAGTGTGCATCGGCTCAGATGACTGTGGCTCCTTTTTATTTTGCTCCTTTGATGACTCTTAGTTACATATGCTTCGCTGGAGAGTTTGTAAGTAATTGGTCCAGGTGCCACACTGTTAGAGAAGATGGGCTTATGAATCTGTGTGTGTGTGTGTGTGTGTGTGCATTGTTAGTCATGGACGCTGTGGGTTGCGGGGTACAGAGCCGTCTGTGGCTCAGCTGGGCAGCCCCCATTCCCGCCCACCATGACATGTAGAAACATTGCAAGAGGCGAAAGTGCTGATGGTCAGAAAAAGGGAGGCAGCGAGAGGCCGTTAGAGTCATGAATTATATATGAGCAGCCACTTTGAACAGCAGACCCTGTCAACACATAATAACAGCAGACCGTGTTATAGCCAGAGTCACAGACAAGGAGAATTAACAGGAGGCTCCGATTGGAAGGGGGGGTAGGGGGTCTCGATGAAAACGATTCCTGTGTCCTTTTCTTGCCCATTTATAAAGTCACAGAATAGTTAATGTGCTGCTCTGGCTGCTTGTCTTTACTCTGCGGGGCTCTTGTTTAAGGAGGAGGACAGAGGGAGGGACAGAAGATGGGTTAGAGATGAGAACTGCAAGGTGGCGTTGCGTGTTTTGGTGCAAAGAGACCCGTGAAGGTGTATCGCCACTGCGACAGTGATGAGGCGGTGATGTTAATGTGTGAAATCCTACTTGTAGTGAGCAACAGTAGGAACAACAGTGTCAATCTCCCTCTGATCCTCTGGGACAGGTATCTCTATTGACAATCCCATTAAGAGCTGACACATCTCCACTGTGGGAATTGCAGCTAGCTTGCAGGCATTGTCCACCTGGAATAAGGCTGTGAATTCGGCCTTCTGAGCAGAGCAATAACAGGTACAGTCGTGTGTGTATGTGTGTGTGTGTCTGTGTGTGTGTCTTCAGCCAACCCTTTTATGTTACTAAGACATGAACTATAAAGGGTTGTACCATTGATGAAAGATAGCTTTACAACACAGCTGTCGCTACGATTAGCATTAGGTGGGAGACTATTTTTTTGATGTTACTTTGCAGTGGAAATAGAATTTTTGTCACAAACACGCAAAAATGTGTAAAGGTCAGAAAGACAAAGATTTCTGTTCTGGTCGATTACAGATGACTCCAGATGTTTACCACCAGGATGTCACTAAATGTTACTGGTTAAACTCATCATTACACACCTTATTGAATTAGTCAAAGGTTTACAGTAAATCTGTATCTAAATTTCCAGCTGAACCTGTCTGTGTGGATCACCTCTCTGATTTGATTTGCAGAAGGGTCATGTTGTAATTGGCCTAATTGGATAGGACGCAGAGGTAACGGTGTTGCGCAATTTGCCACGCTTGTATTGTCACCAAGGCATTTTATTTGTGACTGGTTGAGATGGAAGGTGAACATTTTCGGCATCACCAGGTCAAGCTAAGCGCTTGCCCGGCTGAACCTAATTCTACACTAACGTCCATGTGGCTCGCTCACGTAAGCTAATGAAGTGCTGACACACGGGTTAACGCAGAGGGACAAAACCTAACAAGGTCTGATTAAAGGCCCACCTCTCCTTCATCTCATCTGCTGATTAAATACGTGATAAACAGTGCGTGAGTCTGAGCCATAACAGCGGATGTTGACGTGTGTATGTGCCTTTCCGCTTCTTCATATGTATCCTCTCACTTGAATTTTCACTCGCGTGACAAATAACAGCTCGCAGTCCTGCTGCGGTGCTTACATGTGCACATGTGCTTGGTTTGTTGCTTTTAAAGGGTCTAACTTGCAAGTCAACAATTTATTTCTGCTTTTTATATGCAGTAACATGTATGTTTCAGGCAGTACAGTTGCAGTGTGGTGTAAATGTACTTGCCAGTGAAGTGGTGTGTTAAGACTCCGGAGGCAAACATAATTTAAAAACATTGATATAAATTTTTCAAAACTTTAGTTTTCACATAAAAACCTCAACATTCTTTTGAATGTTCAAATATATTTGTAAGCCATATTATTAAATTAGAACATGACTTTATACAAATACGGTGTGAGAAAAATAGAACAGTTGTTTAATTTTGTGTATGTTTAGCCATGTTTCCTTTTGCGAGACTCTCAAAAACAGGAGGCTGAGCTGAAGGTAAAAACAAAGGTTAAAGATGCACTGGACATACCTAAAGAATCAGCAGATCTGAGGAACAGCCGAGGCTGAGTTTGTTCTGAAAATTTGATAAAGAAAGAAAACCAATTTAATGGACAGGGGATGTTGATGATGAAACTGCTAATGTTATTATGGTTGTAATTTTCCCTGTGGGAAGCCTGACCCTCAGCGTGTCAGCTATTAATACTTAATGAAATAACAATGTTTATTTTATGATTTGTTGAATTAATCTTCTGTATTTTATTGATGTCTTGTCTGTGGTGATTTTTTTTTTTTTTTAATTTGTTCTCTCACAAATAAGAAACTTGTATATTAGGTTCTGAAAAAAGACAATTTAATCCATAGCAGTTTGTCTAATCTGATTTGTCAGATCAATTGGTAACTTAATCAACACTGTCCGCTCTGTTCATACTTATCAGCGGCACATAAAGGCAATGACAGGTGCGGTGTTAAAACAAATTAATGAGCTCAGCTCTGACCAGACTCTGTCTCGCTGTCTGTACATCTGTGTGTGTTTACCAAAGTGCAGCACTGGTACAGCTGCAGGGATGACGCACAAACACAAACACACCATTTTTTGCTTATTCTTTGCTCCACAGCCACCACAGCACCTCGGGTGCTACTGTGTTCATATCAAACCTGCACAGGTGTGGAGTAATCCTGAATTAGTGTTTGAGTAAATATGTGTTTTGTACAACTTTTTTTTGAACATTTGAAAAGTCTAATATTGTTTTGTGTGTGTGTTAGCACGGAGCAGTTAGTGGTGAAGATTCTGAAAGCCCTGGACCTGCCAGCAAAGGACGCCAACGGCTTCTCTGACCCTTACGTCAAGATCTACCTACTGCCAGACAGGAAGAAGAAATTCCAGACCAAGGTTTGTCCCTTAAACCATATTTTTATTCCTAATGCTATAGTACAGGTCAACAAGATTACAACGAATCTAAGACTACATGTACATTATTTTTAAAAAGTGCAGTAAAAGGAGGTTATGATCAAACACAGCCACAGAATATCATTACAAAAGCAATGCAACATGAACCAAAAACACCCAGTAAATATTCCATCACTTTCAGCATGTCCCTTCATCAGCGTTGGTCACTGTGGTAGTGGTAATTAAGCAGAATCTTGCTAAGCAGAAAATTCTAAGCTAAAGGCAGGATCAGTTAACTTGCTGATGCCTTGGACACACAGGGGACACTAGAGAAATGCTGGTTCACTCAGACTAAGGAAAAAAAACTAGCAGGACGAACAGGAAGAGGCAGGGACACCTGGGACAGGTGGACAAAGGGTCATGGACACGAGGCTGGGAGCGGAGCACCCTGGAGAGAAACACATGGCGAGACAGAAAAACAACTGAAACAATGAATAAAACTAAGAGACCCAGAGAGAAAAAGTGTGACTACTGGATCTGGACTTCAGAGAAACTGCTAACCTACTTTATTAGGAATACGCTGGAAAACTGGATCATATGTCGTTTTACTTATTCATGATGATAGCACTCAGGGACCTCCAACAACAGAGCCATCTGTTTTCATTGACCTGAAATCCCATTTTACATCTCCACCTAATATTTTAACCATCATTAGCGGCGACTTCCTGTTTTATTTCTGTCTGTTTTTTGCGGTGCCCTGATGACCCAGCTTCCTCCATGGGAACATTGCAGTTCCACTAGAGTAATCGAATATAAACTGGAGCATAATTTATTCAACACAATGTGGCTGCAGTAGAACTCTATTTTAATTTATTTTCAGTTAAGGATGTACTCTATAGGAAGAAATGTTTCTTTAGCCCTGGAAATAAACTATAAAAAAAACACAGTTTGTTTCTTATATGTCAAAGAGCTTGAGGTTTAGGTGCCGCAGATTAAAAGTTATAAATTGTAGTGTTTGGTTCTTGTCCATCAATAGGCTTTATGGTTATGTACACAGTGGAGATGAAGCTGGAAAATGTCAGAATGCACTGTACGTCCACGGGGGGTTTAGTAACAATGGAGGTTTGAAAAGCTCCCTTTTGGTTTCCCTGCTTTGTGCAGCTAAATCCCGTTGTTACAAGGCTGTGAAAAGCATAAAAGCTGCTCTAATTTGCATAACATTAGGCCTTTTTAATTGTGAATGTAGACTATTGTTTGGCTTCAGTCACATCTGAAATAACACCTAATTGTTACAGCGATGATTTGGGTGTTTTTTGGGGTGGGTTTTTTTTTCAATCTTTTATTCGTCAATCTAATTTTCAAAATGGGCGAAATTGCCCACCAGTTGTCAGAGTCTTTGTGATCCTCATTTCTAAATGCACAGCATCTCCATCAGCCACTGTTTAATCCAAAGCTAACAAGTAATCATCGAGCGCTAATAAGGCAGAGTGACAGAACCACTTACGCAGCGACAAATGTTGGATATGGAAAATCAAGTGTGTCACAACTTTAATTATCGCAGGCTTTATTGCATGACAGCGCATATACCCAATCATTTCATGGCAACTAAAACCCACCAGTAAACTAGCAAACAGTAAAACTTTGTGAAGTAGACGAAGATCAGAAAACTACAGCAGAGGCATAACCGAGATAAACACACAATCTTTTTTTTTCTTCTAGAGAAAAACATCTTTACGTATTGTACATAAACAGGAACACAACATTTGATCTGATAGCCCCCCTCCTCCTCCCCGAAAAGGTTAAATTTACTTTTCTGCCTCTGGTGAAGGTCAGCCAGTGAGGCAGAGGTTAATGCTATTACCCGTGGGCATTTCTTTAGGTTTGACCGTGCTATTAATCAAAGCCTTCAACAACGTGTATGTTTTGTTGCTGGTTGAGTCAAACTCATGATGTTCACATGTAACTGTGTCTGTTTATTTTTTAGTTTGTGTGTTTTTTTTTGTTTTTTTTTTGTTTTTTTTGCT
>NC_024323.1:6433036-6438322 GCF_000523025.1 Cynoglossus semilaevis | reverse complement strand
TGTAACTGTGTCTTTTTTTTTTTTAGTTTGTGTGTTTTTTTTTTGTTTTTTTTTGCTGCTTTTAGCAGGACGTGATTCATCCTAAAGACAGTTAATCAAGCTTTTATATTCACAACAAGGCTGTGTTTGCTCCTGTGTGAGGATTAAAAAAAGACAGATGGCTCACAGGAAGTGATCGCTTTTATGTAGCCTGTTTGTTTTTGAATAAACCATAATAGGGTTGGTGGTTGGTGGTTTGGAAATGAGAAAAAAAAAAAAAAAACGAAACAAAACAAAACAAATGAAAGCGTAGCCAGTACTGAATGGGCCTAAAAACCTCTGTGCACAAGTCTGTGCCGTGTAACCACTCAAAGTTATAGCTCTGGATTCTGTAGAGTTCAGCGTTATCTGGTCAAAAAAAAACAAAAAAAAAAACAAACAAAAACGTTTTATGTGAATTTTGACTGTTCAAACAATATTGACTTCACTTGGCTTTAGGTTTTAGTGTGTTTACATAAATGTTTAGGCCATGATAACAATGCCCCAAAAAAGTAGATGTTAAAGGAGAGGCAGAAAAATAATCTGGAGAACTGTAAGTCGGCCTCATCTCCTGTATATAGATAAAGATTTAACACTGGTAACACAACAGCAGTGAGAGCTTTCACAGAGAAGTAGCTCCACTCTGTGTTTCACAGGTAAGTGCTGTTTTCACAGATGAGACTTTTATATAGACAGTTGTATTTGAGTCTCAGACCAAAGCATCACACTATAAAAACCTGGTTGACAGCACTCACTGTGTTTGTGGAAACACGAACACTGTCTCCTCCGCTGCTGATATGGAGGAACTTCCTGTTTTTGTTGTTTAGGAAACAAACGCTCCTGTAGAAAAACAAAACAAAACAAAACAAAACCATTAACATTTTCATATGTAGTAAGTGGTAGGACGAAGATGTCAAATGTAGTTTATGTTAACTTTCATAATAATGTTTCTGAATATTATTATAAAATACAAATACTATTTTAAATAAAAATCTGGAGATGGTGACTTTCTGTTATAATTGAAACATATTTGTTCCACCTTGTACTAATCTGATACATCTTGAAAGTTTGTTTCTGGAGTCAGAAATTAGCGAGATGAAAAAATTGCTAAAATGTAGTTACCGACTATATTTTTAAAAATATTTTTTTAAACTGTCGGTGACTAAAATCTCCTGTGAAAATAAAAAACACAAATCTGCCCACCTTCGTGGTATGTGATGTGTTACAAAGCCCTGATGGCCTTCCATATTTCATTTGTACATAGTTTATAGTGTGACAAATTCATATAACCAACAAATAAAACATCATTTCACTCTAGCAGATGGCAGGCAACTTTTTTTATTTGCACCTAATTAGTGTCCTCCAAGGTAACAGCCATTACTTTTTAGTAACAGAATAAAGCAGTCAATCAAAAACACTTAAAAACTTTATTGGAACTCATTAATTATCGTTTATGTAGTAAGCCTTTCATCTCTACTACCGTCGTCTACTACTGTGCTGTGTTCTGAGCTGTTCCTCCTCCTTACTGCCTCCTACCTACAGGTGGCCACACTCTACATTGGTGTCCCACATAATGAAACGTGTCCTAAATTCCTGCGGTGTCTGTTTCTGCTCCAGGTTCACAGAAAGACCTTAAACCCAGTCTTCAATGAGACTTTTCAGTTCGGCGTGCCGCTGAATGAGTTACATTCCAGGAAGCTGCATTTCTCCGTCTATGACTTTGACCGCTTCTCCAGACACGATCTGATTGGTCAGGTTGTGGTAGACAACTTGCTGGACTTCAGTGAGGGCAGTGGCGACAAACCTGTCTGGAGGGACATCGTAGAGGGCACCGCGGTAAGGAGGAACTTACTCATGGAAATGGTTGATTAGTTAGCATCAAGTTAGCATCAATTATTAATTTTAATTTTAAACTTTGAGAATGTAATATATCCAGACTGGATAGAAAAGAGTGTTTGAAAAGAGTGAAAAGATATGGCAGAAAAGTAAAGCCAGTAAGTGCTAAAGGAGTTCTCTATTTTACAGTAGGATGAGGGTTTACAGCAAACAGATTTTTAAGTTGTTATATTTAATCCACCCATTTAGAGAAAGATGCATTTTTTTTAGTCATGACTTCATGTGCAATCCAATTATAAACTGAGGAAAAAGAAGACATCTGGCCTATTTTTTTAAGTCCCAGAGACCATTTCTATGTCTAATCTGAATTATTTATGTTGGATTTGCAGCAATTACCTTTTACAACTTTTATTCTGCCGTTATTTTTAGGCAGGTAATAAAAAGACGTTCCGCTGGCGGTGTTTCTGTGTGAGCTGTGTGATGTCACAAGTGCATCAGTGCAGATCAGAGTGTGAGCATGAACTGATGTTTCAGCCTCTGTCTTTCTTTTAAAATGAAGTAACAAAGTGAAAAGTTTGACTCCACTTGGAGCAGATGGAATTGATTTAGAAAGAACCAGGACAGTTATGTGATTGAGAAACGATGGTGTTGTGTGTCTTTTTTTTTTACCTTTATTATATCTGGTGGAAGAAACACAATCAGTGGCTACAACACTCTTGTTGGTCAGATTGAGGTCTATTTTCTACACTCTGACTGTCTGTCGTGTCTCAGTTTATCAATTTAAAAAAGACTGTTATTCTTGTGCTTCCTTTAAAGCCTCATAAATTCAAATATGAATCACTGATCCACAGAAACGTTTGACCCTGGTGTGGAATGCTGTCCCACTGTTCACATAATTAGTTGAACTGAGATTCTGCACATTTCTATTGTCAACAACTGAAGCACGTCTTATCACACATTTTTGTGATTTACGTTTGAAGTGGTGAGTGTGGGCTCAGCTGACCCAGAATCCTTATCTCTGCTTGGATTTGCAAGGTGTAACTCAAAATGAGATTTTGGCAACAGCTACTGTAGAACAGACTTGGATTGTGACAAAGAAAATAAATTCAATACTCACCTCCAGCTCACACCGCATCGTGCAGAAGATCTGTTGATTCAGATTTCACAGCCAATACGTTTTTCATTGTTATTCCTTCCCTTTGCTGCTCCTGAGTGGCAAATGTTGAGTGCAAACCCAGGGACTGCAGCCTTACCTTTATCTCTGCATCGAGTCTGAAGTCGTGACAAATTCTGGAATTTCCAGACTCACTGTGTGCGTTTGTGGCTAGTTCTAATTACTGTTTGGATCATCCTGTAGTGACCTGGAATCAGAAACTTAATTAATTACTACAATGACAAAGAAAACCCCAAATATTTCTAATCATTGAGATTGAAAGTACTTTTTGGCATGTGTTTCAAATATATTTATTTATATCAATTAGTTTGGTTCCTGCTCTCCTATATGTGTTAACAGAATGTTTAAAATATGTTTAAAAATATTGTTAAATTTAAAGTACTGCTGAGGTACTTTGACCTACTGTGAATAAAGGACGTACCATATATGGATTGTGCAGAAGAATTTGCGTGCAGTTTATATGATCTCTGAGTCTATGGTAAAGTAAGAAGCGGGTCAGACAGATTACTGGAAAGGCAGTGCCACATTCAAACTTTATATCAAATGCTGTCCAAAAGGATTGATATGAAATATTCATAGAAAGCTATTAGCAAATTAGAAAGAGCGAAAGACTCGTGTTTTTTTGGCAGAGGTGATTCATTTATTAAATAAGTTTTAAACATCAACCTCTCACTGTATTTCACTGCTTTGCCTCAGGAAATATTGATTAGTGCGACCCGGAGACTCCAAGGAGTAATCACACCGCAGTGTGACCTGAATATCACCGATGTCATTATCACGGTGCCACCGAGACCACAGGCTGCAAGAAGATCAGCAGATAAGAGCGCAGGGAGTGATTAAAAATAAAAGCTCCAGAATCGTCGCCTCTACTTAACACTTTTCTTCACTCTGGGGCCTTTGACAGATTGACATATGATTCATTTAAAGTGATGGTGCTGCCCCTCTGCCTAAACACTCTGTCGGCCCACATTAGGAGGCTCGATGTCACCCGTCATCGGTCACAGATGTAGCGTCGCTCTTTTCAGGCGACAGACAATCGTCCATAAACAGAGTGTGTCTGTTGGCTGACGTTTCTCAGTCTCTGATGCCGTGTGATCACAGTGCTCTCACCAGTTTCTGATCTGTTGCTCTTTCTTTCTTGTGTGTCTCTCTCTGTGTGTGTGTGTGTGTGTGTGTGTGTGTGTGGTGACCCACAGGAGAAGGCTGATCTCGGGGAGCTTAATTTTTCGCTGTGTTACCTGCCAACCGCTGGCAGACTCACTGTCACAATCATCAAGGCCACCAACCTCAAAGCGATGGACTTGACCGGCTTCTCAGGTACAGGGTTAACACAATGATGCATGTCATGAGCTGCTGATGGACCTTCAGACGTCACCACACCACAGACTCCACACACATTCATGTACAAATGCTAATTCCACTATCCATACAGGGGATTAAGGAGAGGGATTAGATTTACCAATCCATAAATTATTACAAATAAATGCTCAGAAATGGGCAGAATTTCTGAATGAAAATCTAAAAGTCCAAAACAGTTTATACTATATGCACAGCTGTGGCTAACTGGGGGGTGGGGGGGGGGTTTCCTGCCTGTATTGCAGAAGGTCTTGGGTTTGATTCCATCTAGTCCCAGATTCCAGGTTGGGTTGCAGTGGCGAAGGCATCCAGGGTATGAACTGCACCAACTTACCTTTTGGCCAAACCGCTGCTGCCAAGTAATTCTACCTCGTCATGCAACCCTATGATGAGTGATGTACTAATGAAAACTTAATTTCAAGCGTGAGAAAAACCTTTGAGAATACTCAAGGAAAGGTTTACAAAGAAACATTTCACCAGATTAAATAAGTCATGTAAAGTATAAGGAAAAATCAAGTTGAGTGGCTATTACTCTTTGCCTGGTACAACCACAGCCAGTGCTACAAATTAGTCAGTTTATGAAGGAATCTGAATCTGATGACCGACTATTTCATCCAAATATTAAAAGTGGAGATATTACCGTGTAAATATGCATACTAAAGCTACATACGGTTTAAAAGGTGTTTTTTTCTCATCTTCCTTCACGACGTAACTCCAGCTTTGCATAATTTATTTTTTTTATAAAATGTTCCCACTTAGGTAGTTCCCACTTATATGCAACTGACTGCAGAGTTTCAACCACATTTTTATTATTGTATCATTGCATCAGCAAGGCATTTATAGATAAAAAATAATCCAAACTGATAAAGACTGGTGCAGCCACAGTGATCTCCCATTGCAAC